>NW_026851477.1:0-405575 GCF_030913505.1 Colletotrichum phormii
ATGGAGTACCTCGCTTGCCAACTACCTCGGCATTAGAGTCATGGTTACATATCATCTCGTTTCGACATTCTATTCTTCAGCGGACCCCATTAAGAGAGACTACCTAAGTATGGATACTTATGTGGAGACCGCCGACCTTCTCCTTTGGATGAGGGAACTTGCCTGCACTGAGCCCGCCCCTGAGATCCGTTCTCGACACGGATCAGGTCGCAGGCTGCGGATACCCAGGGTGGTAACACCGGACCAAACTGATTCGAGATCCAGGCCGTCCCCAAGAAAGTCAACCGAAGAAGGCAATTGCGGCTTCTGACGTAAAGAATCTTGGGGCTAACATCGTAACGCGTAGGAGACTTGTTGCGCTACGAATCTCCTCTGCTGTTCTTGACAGTGGGTCGGGGCCCCGAGAGCTAGGTAAAGGATTCGAGGACAGGGACATGGTCCTGAAAGTGTAGAGATAAGGGAATTCCGTTCATATGTAACACTCCTTTTGCTTGGCAGCTTGATTACAAGAGGAAAGCCTTGCATTAGATCTTCAAAGACGAAGCTTACAACTCCATTCGTATGTCTGCTTTCTTCCAGTGTTCGAAGAGACAGGGGATTCCCGGTATTACTGACTAACATGGAAATAAACCTCAGTAGACGCATCCGTTCCAACTTCCGCCGCTGCAGCCAAAACTGTATAGCAAATATTAATTTCTACACTCGCGCCGGATGGAGGAGTTCTTATTTTTCTTAGAGACATCCGCCGCCAGGGAGCAGAGCACGCTGTTCGATCGTTCATCGAAGAGGTCCCGCCTTTCAGGTCAACCGTCAAACGTTCAAGGATCCTTGTGGGGTTCGGGGTTTAATAGGTGAGAAAATCTGCTCTCAGAGCAACCCTAGCATGGGCATGGCTTGTTGCTCTTCCTGGATTCCACCCAAACCAGACGAAAGCCATTATTTCAGATGTTTATCCCCTGACAGGTTGACAGGCGTCATGTGGAGAAGGCCACCAACAGAGATGACCACGATTCATTCGCGAACGATCTGGGGATACGAACGGTTCATGGTGGCACGATAGGACTTTCGGGCCGTTATAAAAGAAGCTGGCATTCCCTTGCTTCAACGTGGCCAGCTAGATTAGTGACTCGCCAGTTCGCCAAGTCTCTTCGAGACTGCCGCTCCATCCAAGCACGGGGCAGGCAACACTGTGCCCGCTGTCGAAGTCACGTCGCAAATAAAACAGGCCCACTGGAGGGACTTGACAGCGTTACATCAATTCTTTGGAGGTATTATTCGTATTACTTGGCTCATTTAGATCTGCGCTTTCCGCACGCCGCCACGCCGCTATCACGAAACCCAAAAAAACTCTCCGTTTCACACCTCGACGCGCCGCGGCACTTAGCTTAGTTGCCCGGGTACCATCTGCTGAGGATAGAAGTCACATTTGCCGGCCGGCTAAGGTGAGCACAGTGACCGCTAGGCTCGGTCTCCGTCTTGGAGCCGGCGGGCAGGACGGCGGACATGCCCTGCTGGTAGCTGAGAGGCAGGGCGTTGTCAAGAGTGGCATAGAGGTAGGCGCAGTCGATGCCGTTGCTCCAGGGCTCATAGCCGGAGGCGTTGGTGAAGGCGCCGAGAGCGGTCCAGGTCATCTCGGACGCCCACTTCTCTTGCTCAGAGGCGGGAAGGTCGTTGAAGCCAACCTCGGGGAGCAGAGTGGCGTTGCCGACAACACGGTCCCCCTATATTGCATGTTAGTATCACTGCCGCTTCGTAACCGACAGAAATTGGTGGCTAGGTTACATACCTCGACAATCATCCAAGGGAGAGGCTCG
Source organism: Colletotrichum phormii (assembly GCF_030913505.1). Lineage (NCBI taxonomy): Eukaryota > Fungi > Ascomycota > Sordariomycetes > Glomerellales > Glomerellaceae > Colletotrichum > Colletotrichum phormii. The sequence continues at coordinate 1,815 of NW_026851477.1, forward strand.
CCTCCGAGAAGGTCGAGCAAGCTGGAGCCCTTGGGAAGCACGAAGGCACTGGCGTAGACGATGCTTACAACACCGCCAGAAGCACCAGCAGCGGAGCGAGTGGCAATGTCGTAGCCCTCCACAGCGTTGCTGGCAACAACACCACCGTAGGAGTGGGAGTAGATGACAATATCCTTACCATCGGCAACAAGCTTATCCAGCTCGGTACGCACGGCGGCAACATCATCGGAGAGGGTCGCCAGGGGCGTGGTGGTACCACCGACGGTGGGGAGAGCCACGATGGAGGCGTTGAAGTCGGAGCCGGCCAATTCGGTAGCGAAGGGCTGGAAGGCCGAAGGCAGCTGCCAAGCGCCGGGGACAATAAGAACTGAGGGCTTCATCTTGTGTTGGGAATGTGATGTGACAACTGGAGAACCACGAGAGGTGCGATCTTGGATCTGTCAGAGATTGACGAGATGAGGATATGGGCAGAGATGGGTGAGGGATGCGTGTGGGCTTTGATCGAGGTGGACTCTAAAAAGGAATGTGTAGCCTGCCTGGTAGCAACAGCAAGAGAGGCAAATGATGAACAGAGGCGCAGATGGCCTTTCTAAAGTACTACTCCGTATCTGCTATAGATATCAAGGCATGAATATACATCCTCAGCAAGCAATATCCCCGAAATGACGGCGGCCGAAAGCGATGAACGACGCGTGACAGCGGGATGGGCACCGGGTAGACCGTCGGATATTGCCACGAGGTCTTCAGTTCTTGAGGTCCGCTAGGGAGGTTTACGCGGTCCTCCGAAGTTATCCGCAAACGGCCCAACATTGGCGGTGGGTTACTCCAGTCGTGAAAAGGGGTCGAAGAGGGGGCAACTCGAGGGGGTCATGACGGAACAGGTTATGGCGCAAGTGAAAACCCCGTCCGATCGAGCGGAGTCGAAAGGACGAGAGGGGCTCGGTACCTTACAGCTTGAAGAATGCTTGTGGCAGGATTTGTTCTTTGTGTAGCATGTGCTGCGCCGTCGTTCTGCATTGTTCAGCATTTCTTTTGACGTTCAAGCATCTCGCTAAGTAGTTTGCCTTAGTCTCCGAGGCCTTTTGCAATCATCTTCTCCATGTTACCTCGGCAGTCGAGGACTCGGGGGCTCGAGGCAGGCTTCGTATTATATCTCCCGACGTTTTCAGCCTGCCCCTCATACCCAAAGAAAAGCAATCCTTCGTGTCAATATTCCACTGGGTATTTGTTGATAATGACGCACAGGAAGGAATCGTGGTCCACCGTGAGAAATCGAGTACACTACAGATTACAGGGTTGCTGACTCAAAGCGGCCCCCATCCGCGTCTTCAACAGCGCTCTTCCGGTACCTGCGCAGAGGCCAATTGCCGTGGTTTTGGCGATGATCTGTCAATGCTAACCCTGTGCCTGCATGGATGTGCCCGGACGTCAAGGGGCATGGCAGGCGGGCCCTAGTTGCTAGAGGCGGGTCTGGAAGAGGGGATCCCCCTCGAACTAGTCGACTAGCGCTGGATCAGTTCCAACGGGTTTTCGAGTTTGGGTGCGAGACCCCAGAACGAGAGCCGTGCGCCGGAAGCATTCTTCCTAATCCGAGTCTATCGGACGTTGGCAACAACTCTTCCTAGTGTTAGTAGCGTGATGCGGGCTGGCTTGTGTGGGCTTAAGACGGAGGAAGAAGAAAGACGAGACTAGACTAAAACAGATTATACTCCTAGCCTCCTTACGACATCCCACCCTGTCCAGAGTCCACAGATGTCTGGACAACCCTCATGGGTTTCCTCCTCGAAATTGACAAAGATTGACAAACCCGACAACTCCTCGGGACTTGGCCGGGGGGCTCGCTCCCCTTTTCTTGACTTCTTTCGGTTGCAATTCCACACATTGTCTCTCTCTGGCACCCTATCCGAGGTAGCAGTTGCAATGGGGGCAGATTGACTTATCAAACATGACATGTCAAAACAGAAGTGATTGACAGTTTGGGAATGCAACAGTGGTTCGGGCAAAACGAATGGGTCCAAGAGTCCGAAACCCGCGGCCGTGATAGACGATGATGGGGCCGTCGCACGTGTCTTTGCTTTTTTCTCTTGTTGTATTTTTGTGTAAGCAAATCCCGCGGCAAGGAAGGCATCTGGCGTTTCCTTGAAGGTTGTTCACAATAAAATGATTCCCCATCCCCACGTGGTGCGGCCGGTGTAATCGCCCCCCCTTGCGTCCGTTTACTCGGTAACCCCCTCCACTCACCATCGACGACGACCCGTTTCCTACAGACCGCTGTTCAACGAGAGCCCGTGTGGCCATCAAGCCACCAGTCATGGCAGCCACTATGGTGACATACCCGTACGACGATCCGACTATCGATCAACCCCAGAGAGACTATCTGAAGAAGCTGGCCGACTTCGCTGAAGATCAAAACCTCTCTGAGGATCTCCGTCCATACGTCCGAGGGATTACCATCGCCTTTACCGTCTTTGCTGCATTTGTGGTTGGCTTGAGGTTTACGGCTCGTCACCTTCAGGGTGCGAGGTACCTGAAAGATGATTACACGATGCTGTTTGCTCTGGTGTTGTTGATTGGGAACATGGTCATGAACCTGATCTGTAAGTGTCATTGAAAGCCATGGATACGAAGCCTTGCTGACAGTTACATCAAGTGGTTGATGCTGGTATTGGACTACATTCAGGCCGTCTTACATTAGAACAGCTGCAGTTTCTCGACAAGGTACGCATTAACGTTCCCAAGTACTCATCAAACTCCCTGGTCGTGAGGACTAAGCTAACATCACCTCTGCAGACCATGATCGGTGCCGAGATTCTGTACATCAACGGGGTCAATGTGTACAAAGTAGCACTACTGTTGCTATACCTGCGAATTTTTCCAACGCGAGAAGTACGCAAGGGAGCATGGATATGCGGCAGCTTGACATCGCTTTGGACGCTTGCCTGCGTCGTCGCCGCCTCCATCCAGTGTCTACCCCTGAACACCCTTTGGGAACCGTGGAAGCCAGGTACTTGCATCAACCTGTTCTTAACACAACTTGCTATCGCCGTTCCGAGCATCATTGTCGACATTGCGATTCTCTATCTTCCGATTCCCCACGTTTTGAAACTACAAATGAACAAGGCTCAACGAATCTTGGTTCTCTTCACCTTCTTGCTTGGAAGCTATGTTGTGTTCTGTAGTGTTTACCGCTTCAGAATTTTCTTGCTGTACACGAAGAACGATGTTCCTTGTAAGCCTGACCTGGAAAAAGTCTCCGAATGTGCTCGCGCTAACATGGTGATGATAGACTCATTGGCCCAAGGTCTGGCCTGGAACATCATCGAGATTAGCAGTGGCATCGTGTCCGCCTGCTTGCCGACTCTCGTAGGTTTGATCTCAGCGATACTGATGACACTGTGGCTAACTTGTATTGCAGGGGCCCATCGTACGTGTGCTATGGAAGAGCCTCCTCGACTCCGCTCAACGAAGTGGTCTGGACAAATACGCTCCGTCCTCCTCCAACAAGAAGTCAACCGGAAGATCAGCAGGCATGACCATTGGTGGTGGACGATCCGGAAATGCCTCCCACGCTAGAGACGGCTCGAAGGACTGGTCTAAGCTTCCCGAAGCCAACGCCAAACCAAACTTCCGGGAGGAGTCCAAGTACGGCATCGGCCTCCGGACCATGGGTGGAGGCGACGACGACCGTAGCTCCCGGAGCTCAAACGACGTCGAGCTGATGCCCCAGAGCACAGTCAGCGTAACCGTACGGAGCCCGGCTAGGGACAATTTCCCCGAACACGAAGCGGGTATGAGTGCGAGGGAGCACTACCACGGGAAGAAGATCTCGAAAGAGAGCAATTCGGGGTATCCTCACTCGGATAACAGGATATGGCAGCATCGCGAGGTGGAGATAACGACGGAGCCGGTAGAACCGGAGTCGGTCTTGCCTGATTTTAACAGGAAAAGAAAGTCGGGAATATGACGAGACGGATGCTGGCGGAATACCCATATGAATATATATCCTTTGTGAATAACCTGTAATAGTAATTAGTATAATTATGCTGATGGAGCAAAATCTTCAAAATTCTTAGACCAAGGCCCTGACCCAATATTGAACGTTCGACACGATTTGATTGCGGGTATCTCATGAGCAAGTAACGAAGAGGATTGTTCATTTTGCACGCAATCTGAAGAAAAGCTCCTATGAGAACCTGCTCTATTGTTGCCCTGGGCATAGAATTCTATCCATGCAGAATGCTGCAACGATAGATTGATATGAATCCATCTAAGGCTGCCTAAGACGACTCGGCCTGCTCTTGTTCTCTCGCTTTCTTCAGATCCTCTGGCCCATAGAGGTTTCTCACAGCGAATATTAGCCCAGCTGCGAGCGCAATCATCAACACCCAGATTGCGTAACCGCCCAGAGCCTGAGTCCTAGCACCAATGGCAAACAGACTTGTGAACGAGGCCGGAGAAAAAGCCCTGATTACGCTCGCGCCGGTGAGCGCCAAAGCATTGAGCGTTCCCAGAACTCGAGGGCTAGGCGAGATGTCGTTCAATGACAATTGTATAGCAGTAAAGCTCATGCTCACACCGGAGCCGATGGTGAGAGCAATGGGCATGAAGACCCAGAAGAACGTCACCCAGGCCGGATTGTGTACGCCGAGCTTCAGGACAACGTTGCCGAGAGGACAGACGAGGAAGAACCAAGGGTAAGCGTAAGCGCATGCGCGCAGCACGCCGTTGGTTCCTATACGATGCTGCAGCGGCGGGAAGATGATGAGGAGCCATGAGACTTGGGCGATGCCGTTGACGGACATCATGACGGAGATTTGCAGAGGGGTGAAGCCATAGCCGCCAAGCTCAACTGGGGTAAACCAGAAGACGGGAACGACGGCCGTGTAGGACAATGCGAGGAGCATGAGGTAGCCGTACGCGAAGAGGACATTGGAGGCGCCTGGTGATTTGACGATTCCTTTGATAGAGCCTTTGTCCTTCTTGGGCGGTGCCGCTGCGTCATCGTTGCTGCTGTGCTTCTCCTTGACCAGTGTTTCCTCGACAAACAGTATGCTAGTGATTGTCGCCGTCAAGCCAATGAAGCCAACGCAGAAGCTGGATAGTGCGTAAGGGTAGTCGAAGAAGAACTGGGCTGTAAAGACGCTCGGGTACTGATGGGCCGGATCGGCGAGGGCTCCGCCCAGAAGAGGCCCGAAGAAGATGCCAAGGTTGCCGCTCAAAGCGAACCAGCTGAACGCTCTAGCTTGCGTCTTCTGAGTGACGTGCTCGGCAATCATGGTGCGCATCGTGACAAGGGATCCGCCAAAGACGCCTGCTAGGCATCGGAAGAGGATCATCTGCGGGATGGTCTGTGCCATGCCGAAGATGGACGTGGCGATGGTAACACCGCAGAGTGAGAAGACGAGGACTGGCTTACGGCCAATTCTATCAGAGAGTCTACCCCAGAAGATCATGACAACGGCCTGAGTCAGGGAAAAGAGGGACTCAATGAGGCCGCTGTAGAAACCGACGTCCGCCTTGGCGAGGTGGCCGTTCTCTTCGGCCATCTGGCTGATGTAAGGAAAGATGCAGAAGAAGGCCATGGGCTCCACGAGTCGAGCGTAGCATAGCCAAAAGACTTGCCATACCGGCAATGGCTTATCATCCTCGTCCGGTGTGTCATTCTCTTGGGATGGCTCATTGAGTGTTGTGGCCTTGGAGACATCGGGATCGGCAGTCGGAGCGATATCGCCGGCAATGAGCAACGGAGTTGTCTCCGTCGCGTCGCTGCTGGTGTCGCCAGTTGCCGGCTTCTGGTTTGGCGCCATCTTGACGGCGTGGGAATATGCGGCTATATTCGTATGAGCAATACAGTTACAAGATGAAAGTTCCCGGCTCGGTCGGCTCTTTATGAGAGCGTGTATTCCAGGCACATGCGACGTGACGAAGTCGTTTGCTAGGCAATCAATTAAGAGTAGGTAAGCAGAGTGAAACGAAACGCAATTGACATTCTTAAAGGCGCGTCACCTCGGTCTTATGTCAGACCGCCGCAATTTGCAGCCTGCCTAATTGGGTTAGTCTGACCAAAGTACAGTCCCAACTCTCAACAAACAATTCAATGGCCGTATTTAAGCATAAGTAATTGTTGGTTCACGGGGTCGTATACGACAAATAGTGGTAGCAATTATCACTCGTCTGTTGGTGATCCTATTGCTTGTTCTTGTCTTGTTGTTGTTCTATCTTACATTGTAGGCAGGAGTCGGTCGAAGTAGGTAGTGACGGCCTGTGTGGTTGCCCCACCTTTATCCGGCCGTGATGACTAAGCCAGTTGTCCCACTTCGCCCAGGGCAGGTGCCAGCCAGCCCATGGTACCTGCCTATTACTCCTTATCAGCCTTTGCTGTTCCAACAGTAATCAATTGTGCTTTGTTATGTGGCACAATTGCATTTGTACAACGAGACACGAACTCAATCGCTTGAGATGAAGAAGACCGAACAGCTCGACTGTTCAGCCAAGCGTTCCGTCCGCTACATCCTCGATTTCACTCACTTCCTCGCGCGAGTACATATGTGTCACGAAAGAGGTATAGCAGTGGATATCTCAGGGGTAGAGATAAGGGGTAGACAGGGGTAAGGGCATACAAAAGGGGCTCCCTCGAGGGCTTCCCTTTTCCCCTTTCCATAGTTGATTAGACCACAGTTGAGATCCCGATTTCCATGAGCTACTCTATATGCTGATTCGTGACAATATGGCTGTGGACGCTTCGAAGTCCAGATTGCCGCCTTTCGCGGAATGGCTACATTACACTTGAAGCATTGTCTGTCTGCATATGCCCGACAATTTTAAACGCTAAACCAATTCGTTCTGTATATTTCATATTCAGATCTTCGATTTACACCTGCGTACCTCCATCAAGTAACACGGCCAAATCCCCTGCCACTGCGTTGTTTATAAAACAATCATTGCACGCTTTTGACTCCTTGTCTCTGGAATGTGTCTCAACTTTTCTGGCTCACAGGTTGAGTGGCCACAACCTCTTCCCCTTTGCCCATGTACCGGGGAGCCGGACCATCACCATCGGGTCTATCGGAGTCAGATCCGATGACTGAAGAGCCTTCCCCGGCTGCTCCTTCGGTCGCAAGCCTCATCTCCAGATCAGGGTGCTTATGCTTCCATCTCTTCATGTACCAGGTGCCGAACATGAGGAAACCCCACATTGCAACTTCGAATACTGTAGCTGCGGGATATCCGTGGGGATAGCGTGGTGCTTCCACAGTTGGGAAAGTGAAGAGAGGGATCCAAATTTGTCCACAGAATCCGAGAGTCATCATTGAAGAGATGATGAGTCCTCTTTCGCCATAATTTTCTTTGAGCGTAGAGTTCAACCAGGAATACTAATGGGCTTTTGTTAGCTTAAGGTACATGTAGTGAGTCTAGCGCAGCACCCAGGGTGACATACCAAGATCGGGGATGCCATTCCAGAAAACCCTCCGAAATAGAATGCGAGGAACTTGAGAATGTCGGGGACATTCCACATCGACAGGACGATGCATGAGAATAGGACAAATGACTGTGAGATATTAGCCCAATTGCCCACGCCGGCTTGGCTCAAAGATAAACTAACAGCTTGAAAAGACCAAAGTCCTCTAAGACTCAAGCAGCCCGCCAACGTGGTTCCAAGCCACGACGATAGTGCGCGCAGAAGGTCGATGAAAGTCGGCAAGATATTCACCAACTCAACAGAGTAGCCAGCTGCCTTTAGCCACAAAGCCATATAACCTGTCCAGTAATGTGCTTGACACAGAAAGCTGCGATGTGTCAGACTGAGATTTCCCTTCGAGTATTTTCCAGTGTACTCACATGTAGCAGGGAACGCAAATCCACCACATCGGTCTAGAGAGCGTATACTTAAACGTCTTCCATGTAATACCTTCTTGCTCGACGGTCGGCATCCGCTTAACAGCAAGGGCATGCTCCTCCGCGGAGAAGTACCACCTCTTGGGAGAGGTGGGCAGACCAGGCCAGAACGCAAAACCTAAGAAGGATATGGGCAAGGTGATGATCCCTTGAACGATGAAGAGCCATCGCCAACCCGCACGCCCAAAGACGCCATTGAGGTTTCGATACGCCGCAGCCTGCAGGTAACCGGAGAACATGGAGCCTAGGGAGTTGCCCATGAACCACACCCCAGCTCGTTTGAAGAGCTCCTCGTTCTTGAACCAGCTACCCACTATTTTCGGTCAGTCTCTCCGCGTACTATTTATGGAATGGATTGCAGCAAGGATCCTTACAGATGAGATGAGTGCCGCCGAATGAGGAAGCTTCGAGAAAGCCTGTGACAGCGCGGAGGATGTACAAATGCCAGCTATGCTTAATTGTAGACTGAGAAAAGGCGATGACTGCCCAGATAATCTGGAGGGAAGGTAGCAAGAAAGGCGCTCTGTATGATCGTCTCTTAATCAGCAACTTGCTGCATCATCTGGGTTGTTGTTGAATTGTCAAACGTACATTTTCGCCTTGGTCTGTAGAGTCATGAGCGGAATCTGTCCAATGACGTATGCGGTGTTGTCTGAAGAGGTCAGCAGTGCAGGTCCTTGGGTATCTGAACAGATACTTACAAGCAACGACATAGTAATTCAACTCGTTGCCATGAGAATCGAGATCCTCACGCATGCCTGAGACATAGGCGTTGGTGACATTTTGCTGCCCGAGGAACTGCTGGCGGTTAGCTCTCATAAATCCAGGAGTAAGCGTACATAAGGCTTCCTTACTCTGCAAAAGACTAAAAGTGGTAAAACCATGAATTAGACGTGCTCGAAATTGACTGACTGGGAGCAATATAACTTACAAGACAGACTACCAAACACCAAAATGGCGAGATCGAGTTTCCGCAACAGTTTCCGCTCTTCTGCAGGATAGTGGGAGGCTGTTCAACGATCGTGAGTGACTGCCTCGTGTAAGATACACGGTCGAATACTTACGGTACCAGTCAAATACTGATAAAACCACCGCCCCTATCTTGTTTTTCTTCACTGCTTGAGCGAAAGACCCCATTCTCAGCAGACTTTACCGGATTCTCGTTTGCGACGTACGTGCAGACGTCAAAGTCGGCACTTCGCTGTCGGTAGTGGTTTACATATAATATCACCGGATGGAAAAAGTCCTCGCCCCCTGTCTATGTTCCTTTCTCCGTCTTGGTATTATGTCAACATGTCAACAAATGCTTGCCACCCTCAAGATGTGCTCCTACTGTAGTCTGTAAGCACCCAACCACCGCGGCGCGTTGCCCGCGATAAGCTCAGCTCTCACGCAGTACAACACCCGCCGAGACCCGACTATGCATCGCACAAGAGCCTCGCCCACTATTCGCCATAGTGGCAAGAATGACGAGTGCCCATACTTACCGGGGAAAGATGCGGGATAGCGGGTAAAGTAACTTAAAACAAGAGCCAATAACCTCCGATGCGGCAACGAGATCGTGAGTCCGGACAAACCCTCACCCGCCCGTTCCGCCGAACTCGGTGGTTTTCCGAACGCCAAAGACCGGAGAAATACTACCGAGTGGAATCTCTGCACTGGTTTGAATCCGTTCCCTGCGGCGCAGATGTCGGTTCTGTGGCGGGAAAAGCCCGACTACGTGCGACGGGGGTGGGGATTGCGCCATCCGTTATCAGATGATGACATGCGGCGATCTCGCATCTCCAAGTGCCTCGACCAAGTAGATTTATCGTGTTGCTTGGTAAGTGCCGCGGGGTAAAGTGCGAGTGTGACACCATGGAGAGGGATGAAACCAAATCAACTTGGTACTATTGGTCTCTTGATGGTTGAGGATTTGGTGGGGGTTGAGTCCTGCGGAGACGTTGCCGTGCCGTGTTGGCTCGACTAATACGGGAAGCGAGATCCGGCGTGAAGCCGTCCGGAGTCGCAGTAAAGGCTTACAGTTAAAATGGTGAGCTTGTAACCTGGGCTTGGGCGTTGGAGAAAACCTAGACAGAGATCACCTGAACCTCCGAGCAAAGGATACCCCGCCTCACCGCCCAAAATGCCATCTGCTGTGTCCGAGTTGTACCAATACACCCACGTCCCAGAGACGGAGGAAAACCTCGATTGGGCTGACCGTAAGTCTTCGGTTCTCAAGTCTTGATACATCACACTGCGGGACTTGCAAGCTAACATGTACCCGAAGTTCCCACCATCGATCTTGCCAAGTATGGAACACCTGAGGGCAACAAGGAGCTTGCCGAGACATTGATCGAGGCAATTCGCACCAAGGGGTTTTTCTATGTCGTAAACTACGGCATCTCGCAAGAGACAGTTGATACGCAGTTTGCTCTTGGCCAGAAGTTTTACGAGCTACCCCTGGACGAGAAACTCAAGTACGAGCCGAATTTGGACTCTGGAGACTACAATGGATACCGTCCCGCTGGTCGGCGATTTTTGAGCGGTGGTCTCAAGGATAAGACGGAAGTTTGGAACATGGCCAGTGAGTTTCTAATGAATCTTGCCGCAATTATTTAAGATCAAGGAATGGTTGCTGATCAAGATCCCCAACAGCCCGCGCTGGACACATTACGCAACCTCTGCCCAAGCTATTGGAAGATCGCAAGGAAGAGATTGAAGGATTTGCAAAGGTAATCAGTGGTCCTCGTACATTTAAGCAGAGGAGTTATTACTGATGCCGGCTGTAGGATCTGCATGATAAGGTGCTGGGCCCCTTGAACCACCTGATCGCTCTGGCTTTGGAGCTGCCCGAGGACTTCTTCACGCGTGTGCACAAGTGGGAGACTCATGATGAGTCCCACCTGCGTTACATGAAGTATTCCAAGTTCACCTCGGAAGAAATTAAACAGCTCGAGGATGGCTTGTGGTCTCGTGGTCACACTGACTTGGGAACGATTACACTGCTATTCCGTCAACCTGTTGCTGCTTTGCAAATTAGAGACCACGCGACCGGCGACTGGAAGTGGGCCAAGCCGCTGGATGGTAGTTTGACCGTCAACACTTGCGATGCCCTCAGCTTCCTCACGGGCGGTTACGTCAAGTCCACAGTTCATCGGGTGAGTCAAATCCGATCCCTACTAATTTCCCTTACAGCAGGCTAATCTGCGCGTCAGGTATCCGTGCCGCCCAAGGACCAGCGCCATGTCGATCGCCTGGGCTTGTTGTACTTTGCCCGCCCTCAAAACGAGCTCGTACTCAAGACGATTGACTCGCCAGTGCTGAAGCGCGAAGGCTTCACGCAGAACGAGTTCGAGGCGGGAGGCCACCCGGTGCCGACCATGGGAGAGTTCACCACCCTCAAGCAGACTTGGCAGCAAAGGAAAGGGGTCAGCTACCAGAATTCTGAAGGACAGGAGATCCTCCCGGGATTCAAGGGCCAATACTTCAAGTAGGACAGGCGGGCTATCTTAACCGCCACATATCTCGTAAACACCAAGTTTGAATAAGTGTTTCTGGATGAAAAGGAAACCTGTGATGGTGGCGGTGACAGAACGGGCACGCTCTGTATTGTGGTGATCAATATGAGGTTCATCCTTTAGCAAACCTTTACCCACCCACGCCACCTTACCATGTACTACCTGGACTGACAAAGAAATTATCCAATTCAATTCACCTAGCAACACGGATGCAATGTCAGCTGAGGTTTGGAATTTGTCCCGTCCCCGCTATCGCTTGCGAGTATCTTTGACTGTTCAATTCAATTGAGGGGGTGACTCTCCTCTGGCGTCACATTTTCTCTTGGCTTTCTTCACCTCTTCATTGGATGTTCAGATTGACTGCTTGGGTCCGAAGAAGAACAAAGCCAAATTGCTACCGCCTACTTCTGTGCTACACAAACGCAGACCTTTCGCGAGTGAACAGTAAAGCTTCATCGCGCCTGCATTAATTACACCACTGTATTTAAAGTGGTTGGTCCTTCCCCACGATTTCTTCCCACCAGCAACCTCATCAGCTTTTCTACTAGTAGTTTCGCCAATATAGCTCACCGTCCCTCCAAAGTGACAAAAGCAAAACGACCTCTTTGACGCCCTCAACAACCTCCAGCTCACATCATGGCTTCTCAGTCGACTTCAGACACGAGCTCAGGAAGCTCAAGCCCGCAATCGCAGGAAGGTGGCACAGGGATCGGGAGATATCCCTCTCTCGGGGTTTCCCGCGATCCCCACCTCAACGCTGAACCGCTCAACAACCTTGCGTTAATATTGGCCGATGATAACTATATCGACGAGCATGGAGTTACGGCTCTCCTACGTTCGACTCGCATAAACTATTCTAACGCGGTTAAACGTTACCAACTCTCGATCGAGAGGTTCCTTGAAGACGGTCATGATGCCAACATTGCATGTTCACGGAGGTGCTGCACGCCGCTAATCAACCTCATCGCAAGTAACGTGTTCAGCGAGCCGTTGATTCAGCAACTGATTGCCGGGGGCGCCAAAGTCAATTTAGACAATTCTCGGTACGGCACAGTCTTGAATAAAGCTTGCTATGACGGCAATTGGAAGCGGTCAAATACCTTCATCAGAAATGCGAAGCAGACGCAAGCTTCATCTCTAAGGGCTCGCTCGGCGGTGCTTTGCAGGCGACATGTCTTGGCAACCTGCATGCCGGCATACGTCGATCCGAACACGATGTGTCGGAACGGCAAGGCTGATAAGGAGCAATGGGCAGGTATCGTGGGCTGGCTGGCGCCTGCCCTGGGCGAAGTGGGACAACCGGCTTAGTCATCAAGGCCGGTTAAGGTGGGACAACCACCCAGGCCGTCCCCACCTACTTCGATCGGCCCCTGCCCACAATGTAAATAGGAAGAAGAAGAACAACAGCAATTATCACGGACATCGACGTGATTGTTGCCGAAGATACACCCTCATGAGGAAATGTATCACGCCTGTGATACCAACACGATGAGATTATCCGATATTTCGTGAGAGAGGCGAAAGTGGATATCAATCGAGCTAGCGGATATTTTGGCACTGCGCTCAACATAGCTTGCATATTGCCGTTAGACAGCACATGCAAGATTCTTCTGGACGAACTCAGTGGGAGCACGGGTGTTGCTGACGAAATGGGACGTCTGCCGATTCACATCGCAGCTGTTCATTCGTCTGACAGGCTCTCGCACCTTGTCGAAGCTCACCGACTTAAGAAAATTCCCTTGAGTACCGCAGACATGACCGTTCGCACTGTCTTACACTGGGCAGCTCAAAGTGGGGATGTCAAGGCGATCGATGATATCCTTTCAGCTCAAGTTGTGGACATCGACCAAGGCGATCGCGATGACTGGACGGCATTATGCTGGGCTGCTAGAGGTCTGAGCTCGAAAGCAAAGTTTGATAAAACACCCCAAGATCAAGCAGAGGTGGTTAAATACCTCCTCAAGGGGGGCGCGAATGTCGAAGTCGAGTGTTAGACCAGAACGGGATCGAAATGGACCCCGTTGGAAATCGCCTATTTCCACAACAGTGGAAAAGATATCATTGCGGCGTTGGCGAATGCGATCCCGAGTAACAGCAAGTCAAAGTCACTCGAGAAACTCATAAAGAAAAAAAAAATGGGCTATCCACGTCAAGGAATGGTTTGCTCTTGTTGTCAATCGGTATGTGTTTCCCTCATCGCCGAATGAATGTGTTGCTAATGCCTTGCTTTGTATGAGTAGCACGTAATCGGCGAGGCATTCACTTGCCGGACATGTACCGACTTCTGGTTCTGTTCCAAATGCAGCACTCACGATAGAAAGATTCATCTTGGACCTGATGTGGAGAGACCTCATTGGAAGAAAACCAGCGTGGTTCTACCTTCGCCATCACCCGAGGAGGGCCTTCCTGAATTGCCTGCAGCCTGAGTAGACTCAATCCTAGCAATAGATAAGCTGTTTCGACACGCGTCTGGGCTACGCCGGCGACAGAAATGACTCCAGTACTGGAGCGAGAGGGAATGAAAATCATTGCCTAGCATCAAAATTTAGAATACACTAGGGCATTTTCTCGAGTACCTTGCTTTGTGAAGAATCGTTCTAATCGGGAAGTGTCCGGGATTGGTTTAATAAGCTTTGGAAATAATCAGGGTCTGTAATGGCTGGAACCTCCGAGCGGATGCCGGTCCGGCTACTTTCCATATGACGGTGACTATCCTACCGAGAACTGTATGGCATTGGCACTTACGTCTCCCCGGTTCCTCCCATTCAACTCTTCTTGCACATTTGATAGGAGGAAATTATAGAAATATACTCTGACATGGAGTGGCTCCAGAGTTGCCACTGCTCTTTCACACCTCATAATAAATCATGGATTCAAGCTTCCACTTGAAGGTAGTCACGGATTACATCATACCGGGAATTAAACTACCTATGCAAATGAAGTGTCAGCGCCGTAAGTCGCTAAAAGTAAATTTGGCATCTGTATAATTTAGGGACTTGGAGGATCGTGAATCAAAAGCTTGAATATTCGCGCTGTATTCGAGTTTAGATCTGGCACCTTGATAATAGGAGAAGAGAAGGCCTTCGTAAGCAAACCTCAACCTCTATCCAAAACAAGGAGACTTGGCAGTAACCAAGGGTCACCTAAAGAGACACTTCTCCCTAAGCCGCACATCATCGGAGCAGCCAAAGAGTATCCGGTTAGCTCGTCTCGCTCTAGCGCTCCAAACGTTACACGCTCTCCCACTCATCTCCACCAAACGCTAACCGTTCGTCAAGAATGACTCGAAAGTGCGACACTAAACATGGACTTAGTCGGCTATCCTTTCCTATTCTCAAACTCGCGGGGACTCTAAATAAACTCTAGACATGCCGAGTCGTTTGCAAATTGCAAGTTGTCCGAGCCCCCCTGCCCTATGCTGACATTTCTGATCACCGACATACTCCTTTAGCCGTGATGATTACTCATTACTGATAGAATTGCCTTGGCACTGATGCTTTCGGCCGTGACTATCCTCAAATGGTAAAGTACCAACACAGAGACTAGGCAAATCATTACAATGGTGGTCATCATTCATTAATATGGAATGTAAATCTAAAAGGTATCGCGCATTCAAGTCCCAACCAAAACGACAAAGATCAACAGCCAAACGTTCCTGACGAGCACCTCAGCGTGCCACCTGGCCGCCAAGACCAATCTTGCAAATGACCGTTCCAGTTGTGGGCTGCTTGATCTTGTTACTGTTGAAGTTCCAGAGGCCCTTACCGCCGGAGGTCATGGCGAGGCCGGTGGTGGTGCCGTCCTTGTTGGTGTAGCTCAGCTTCATCGCGACCGCTGCGTCGTCGGTGCTGTTGGATTGGCAGCCGACGGTGAGGGTGCCGCTCTGGGATGAGACCCAGTTGAAGGTGGGCATCGTCACGACATCCTTGTACTTGACGGCCGCTGCTGAGCTGCTGGCAGCAGTGGCAGGGGTAGTGGTGGTGCCGGAACCGGTACCCGTTCCAGTGCCAGTGCCGGTAGTAGGAGTGGTAGCGGCTGGGCACTTGGAGCTATCGTAGAGGATAGCGCCAGTCTGGGGGAAGGGGTTCAGCGGGCCCCAGAGGTTACCCTCGGCATCGCGACCCAGCCCCTTGGTGAGGAAAGCGTAGCTGCGGAAGTCATGCGGGCTAGGAGGGCGGCCGGGAACAGAGTCCTCGGGCTGAATCCATTCGGAGACAGGCATAACGTACTGGCCGGCCAGGACACCGTTCTTGGTCTTCACGGTGCCGGTTCCAGCGACGACGCGGTACTCACGGGCGTAGTTGTCGTTCTGGGTTGCCTTGATGCGGTACTCAAACTTGTTGCGGACCTCGGTGCCGGGCACGCTCACGCCCGCGATCTCACGGTCGACGGCCTCGCCGGTGCACGGGTCGTACTCAATGGCGTAGATCTTGATGGGGTTGACGTTTGCGGCAGAGTCAGATGTGTAGCCGACGAACTGCGATGCGTTAGCTGAAAGGGCACTTCAAGATGCGGGGGGCACCAGCATGGGAACTTACTCTGGTCTGTGCGATTTCCTGGTTGACAGTGTCGGCGGTTCAAACACCAATGTTGGCATCTTCCATGCGGATGTATGTCGGAACACCCGTAGTGGTTATTTGGACGTTGCTCACGACGAGGTTGTAAACGATGATCTCGCTCCCGGACTGAACACCAGAGTACTCGACGAAATCACCCGCTACGATAGGGGCCATGACGAGGGCGTCGGGTGCTTTGCTGATTATGTGTTAGATTGCATCGGAAAGAAGGCGGTTGTTACTACTTACAAAAGCCCCTGTTTAACGCCTGGGGTGACATCAGGTCTGTTGAATTGAGGGCAAAGAGCATCGGCGGCGCTTCGCGGAGCACACATGGGAAAGCCAGAGAAAGAGCTGATACTTGGGTTGGCATCATCTGCAGTGAAGAAAGGCTGAGCAGTGTATCCGACGGAGTAGATGGCGTTAAGGTCGTTGATACGGATGGTGTATCCGTCCGTCAACTTGATCCGACCATCATTGTTCACGCTATCAACGAAACCAGAGGCACCGTTTAGCAGCGATTGTGCAATTGAGACCTGGGCAGCAATGGGAACTCCATTGACGACGTTGCCGGTGACTTCGCAGTTGTAGCCAGTGTAGCCACCACTGCTACCGACGAATTCCCTGTAATTACGGGATGAAGGCAGCGGGGAATGTGACTTGAAGATTCTTAGGCACAGTGATAGCGTGGCCATTGCACCTGAACGTGCCACCCGTGTTAAAGTCTGTTGTGGTGGCAGAAGCGCTGCACTCTCTCCGTCAGTATGAAGTTCGCTCATGACTGTCTTATCACTGGAGGAAAGTATACTGACCCCTCGAACGCTCCGTTAATGTCAAATGGGTAGTCCGCAACCTGTGCCTGCACAGATGTGAAGGAGAGCGAAGCGCTCAAGGCCGCGTAGAAGATTGTCTTTGCCGAGTTCATGATGAAGGTACGTCTGAGTCGGCTAAATCACTTTGCCAGATATCAGAATGTGAGGAATGAGAGTGGTGGATAGCTTCATGTCTATGGGGATATCGCGATGGAATCCGGCACTTATGAATACTTCTGAAAAGTCAGCCGAGATCGTGTCTTCCTGCAATAGTCTCCATGTTCTCGAGACCCGGGATGGATTCGCGGGGACCGAGAGGCTTGGCAGCTAAAACATGAATGGTCTAGAACGTGGCTTCGTAGCGAACTAGGACCCGAGAGGTGATTCCTTTGATAACCCCATGAGGCTAGGCGAGCTGAGTCGAAACGAGAGGATAAATCCAGAATAGACAGATGGTGTGGAAGGATCTTGTGCATGTGGCAATGCACATGCACGAGCTATGATATGCATTATGCAAGAGAGACCGGGATCGCGAGGTCCGACGAGGCCGACGAGGCCACGATACTGAAGACTGTTCTGGCCTTATGCCGGTCCATGCACGAGGAGCTAGAGATACGACTTCAGGTCAGTAGTCTTATGCAGATCTCCACAAATCTTACACCGAATTGTGCGGAGATGAGGATCCCGGTTGGATAGTCATGATTTATCAGCCAGAGGGCTGGATAGCTGGTAGATCACAGGTTGAGGAGATGAGGGTCTGCAGAAGCTGAGGATGCCACTCGACAGCGGAACGCCACAAGGAACCGTCTACCGCCACCAGGTATTTTTCTTGGACGGCGAAAAGCAACTGAGGCAATCTTCAGTCAGTCCAGGGTCTTGGCATTGGAGCTTGGTGGACAGCCGTTCGACGGTTAGGCCCAAACGAAAAAACTGAGCAAAGATTTCAGAGTACATCGCGTGCGTATCCTTTCACAGTCACCCGAAAAGGCTTTTCATCGTATACGCAACGTTTGGCGTGAAACGAGGAACGTTGGGGGCTTCGAGACATGGACATCGGCTTAGACCTAAAGATTCGGCTTTGAGGAGGACAAGGACAAGGAACCGCTCGTGTGGTCTCATTGTTCGTGACCCGGCAGTTTGGGTAGCTGGAGTCCTGGGCCCCACGACTACCGGATGAATGATTCGCTGTCAGGTCCACGAGGTGGCAGCCTGGGGTATACGAGCACAAAGCGCCGAAGAATACGGCCAGAGAATGTGGTGTGGTTGAGTTTACTCGGAGGTTTTCAACGTCTAGCGGCGGCGATGGAAACAGAGGTGAACAACGAGCGGAAAGAAAGGCCTGGCAGAGACCATCGGCATGGCAAAGCAGATGTGCGCCGGATGGTAGAGATATCGGGTCGCGCCTGACCGTCATAGTATTCATTCAATCGAAAAGTCGATCTCAAAGAATTGAGAAAAAAATTGGTAGCTTCTCTTTGATTGAGCGTGTCATCCTTAGTGCAGGGGCCATGCTACTGTGAAGAAAGTTAATGACTGACTCCCGACTCGAACCCAAGGGGTGCAGGAATGGTACTTACATCTTCTCTGTATCGTTTCAAATTGACCAAATGCCCGAAGGCAATATGAGAGAAATAAATGGCAGCTTATAAAGGAGGGTGGGTCAGGGGTGTGTGGGCCATGGTTTGATTGGCGGCCTGTGCATGCTCAGCTGGTGCCACTTGGCACGCAGAACGGACGCTTCACGTAGAGGCATGCTTGCGTTTGACTTGATGTTGAGGGCGATGGTTCTGAAGCTCTCTTCAAAAGATACTGCCAGGGCTCATCTTTTCTGAATGGCACTTACCCAGCCATAGTCCTTGAAACTCAGTTTACTAGTCCATTTGCGGCCGGTCTAATTGTTGCTAGTGACCATAACCGGTCTTCATCGATTATCGAGATCAGTCACAAATTTATAAGAATTACGAGGAGAGTTAATATCTTCACGCTGAAATGAGACAACAATCTGAATAACATATCTAGAGGTCATTTTGCAAAGTAGTTCCATTCCCAATGATACATCCTAGTCCCGAAAAGCCGCCATAATTGATCGAGCTGCGTGGTTTCTTCCCCCCCCCCCCCCACGATTTTGAGTGTGAGTCCATAGAAGACTGGGAACGGCAAAAATGGTCAGCTACTACCTCGACAGAATCTTGCAAGTGTTTAATCTTTGAGAAAGCATCTTACCTCTCAAAACTAGTAGCGCACATCCTTTCAGTCAAAAGGCTCAGAGCAATACGACTTAACCCCCGTCCTAACTCCCGGCGAAACACCACAGACACCAATGACAGCCTGATCCGCCGCCGCAGCAAAGCACGCATCTTCAAATTCGTTGCCGCCGAGAAAGAGATGCGGGATCACGGGCCACGCGCGCGTGCTATAGCATTTCGCCTTCTCCTCGCTCCATTTCGACATCGTCGGTGCGGACGGATCTTTGCCCTTGACACCGAAGAATTTGTCTTGGGGGTATTTGGCGCAGGCGGCTTGTGTTAGGCAGGGGTCGTTTTTGGGGACTTGGTCGCTTCCGCACCAGCAGAAGTGGTGTCTGTCGGCGAGTGCTTGTGTGGTGAAGGCGGCGAGGAGTAGGGGGATGGAGAATTTCATGGTTGGTCACTGGTGTGTGTACCGTGTGATGAGTTTGGTTTGTGGAAAGATAGAGAAGGAAGAATTAGAAAGGCGCGGACTGCTTTGACTTCAAAATCAATTGGAAATGCGTGGGATGTCTTTTTGTTGTGATAATACTCTATCTAGAGAACGACAACTGTATGAAGCTAGAGTATCACCTCTTAAGTCTATAGTCAGGACCTTGCTCGATTACACCTTATCACGCAATTTGCCAATGATGCTTGCCAATTTTGACGACAAACCGCACGTCCCAGGAATGAGCTTGCTCGGTGAACGTGGAGACTGATCGTATGGTCTTTGAGATGTTTATATGTTTCACTTGGACTCCAGGAACCTGCCTCGGATGAACTCGCACCGCCAGGCGTCATATTTCTTGTCTTTCAATTCTGGTCGAAGAGCTTCTTCGCATCGAACTCTAGGCAGCTTTCCATCAATTCTTCAAGGTAACTGCCGGCAGTTCACTCTCCAGAGACAATAGCCCATCATGCACTTCCGATCTTTACGAGCTTTATGCGTTGGGTATCTGAGTGTCTATGTGGACGCGGCGCCGTCTAGCCGTAGCTCCGACTTGCTCTCAGTAGTGAGTTCTCGTGCGAACTGTGTGCCTAGCCAACTCTCGAGCGATACATGGAAGAAGGGGGGCGTCGATAGCTTCTTGGCCGATGCCACGAAACATTATACGGAATACTCCTCCGACAATATTCAAGCTTTGGGGGCGTACTTGGGAGCTCCCAACTTCTTTTGTGGAGTAGACCTGTGGTGCAATGCTGGCCAACCGTGTACACCAGTCACTTTACCCGGGTGGTAAGTCGGACACTCAAATAACTGTTCAAGCACTGCGTTGTACTAGTCGATTCATTAGGTATGCTTTGATGGGTGTCCAAGGCTGGAACAACTACGTCAACAACCTCAACCTCGCCGTTACATACGCCGCCACCATCCTAAGCCTAAAGCTCGCAAAGGTGGTCGACGACCTGTGGCCAGCAAAGAAGGACAACGTCACCCCCATGAAACAGTTCCTGGCGTGGGTCAACGGTATCCTCAACGCCTTCCCAACCACAGCAGCACTCGGCGCAACCGCAGGTAGCATCGCCAGCACCGTCCAAGGCGGCAACATCATTGCGGGTGGAATGATGCTGGCGCCCAGCGCGGGTGGCCAGTTCCTGCGATGGAGCGATTTGTCGAGCCAGATGGGCGGCAAAGTCGACGAGCATAAGCATGCGATCGGGACGTACGCGAAAAAGGTTATTGACGCGTACATTGATGATCCGACGTGGGGCTTCAACAAGGTCCTGAGCGGCGGTGGCTACCTGTCCCGCCAGAGGAACATCACGCAGGATGATTTTGATACGTGGATGTACAAGACCGTCAGCGTGAACGCCATGGCGCTGCTCATGCAGGCGCAGAACGTCTACATTATCCGCACTCTCAACAAGACGGCGTGCGACGCCTCATCTGCTGCTATCTTGTGCAGGCAGGAGGCCAACAGCAAGTGGACTGAATGGCGGTTCCAGAGGCATGATTATGAGCAGTTGACGAACCCGTGGGAGACTGTGTCGGAAAAGGGTGTTGGGCTGGAGCCGGTGCAGTTGTGCAACTTTAATGGTAATGTGTGTAATATGGACGCGGCGGAGGGGGGTGAGTATGGGCCGACTGATGTGTATGAGCCTGGTCATTCGGACTGGATGTGTGAGCTGCAGGGAATCACTTGGACCTAGCGTGATACCTGTCTTCGCTGGTCTGGGATTGTAGCGTGTTTCTTGGAATTCTTTGAGTATTAAATGGGTAGAAAATCGGACCATGTGCCAGCCAACACTATCGCATCACGGTCCCAAAGAGCGCGTCTGGGTGCTTTCGATCAGCACTTCCGCAAGAGGCCCATGTTCGGCCCCATAACAGATCGGGATCGGGACCGGCGTGGGGCAAACCCGAGTTGATTGATGCGCGCGCCATTGTTTAAATCTCAAGTACCTAGATTCATGAAGAGCGTCAAGGCATACCTATCCCATCGGGTGCGGATGGACAGCACTTTCGCCAAGGGCGGGGTAGAGCCAATAAGGGCTTGCAAATCTATAAAGTTAACCAATAGGGTGTTACAACCCAACATGCATGACCAAGAACAGGGCCTGCCCCGCAGGCTCGCGGCGGTTATAATACACCACATATGCAGGAGATAAGGGACACTAGGCACCCTCTCACGGAACGGAAGAACTATGGTACAAGTCACGTGATGATAAGATAAGACATGAGCGGCCATGGTGGGGCCATGAGCGACCATGGTGGGGCCATGAGCGCTCATGCCAAGTAATGAGCGCTCATGCCGAACAATGAGCGCTCATGCCGAACGATGAGCGCTCACCCGATCAGAGGAACTGATCATTGACAAGGGATATGTTCAGGACCAGGACTTGTATATAGGATGGACTCGAGCCGGACTCTAGGACAGACTTTCCATAGCTCTTCAGCAATTAACTTCGTATCAGGATTAACATCCGCTTTCAGCTACTACCTTGACAAGACTACGATTGATCACCGAAGCCTTACCTACCCTTACGATTGACAGACATAGTTTCCTTGAAACTATTCCACGACTACGATTACTGTTACCAGTTCCGCAGCCTCAACTTCTGCAAACTACCCCTACGACTAGCTGGCCGTAACATAGGGCTGTAGTACCTCTGTTTCCTACAGATTTTCGGTATGCCAGAGGTACCAGCAATCTTTATTAATACATAATGGTACATCACAATCTAAGCAACCCTTTCGAGTTGTCTGCCGTCGTTGCCGAGTGATGGTATTCCCAGATATCTCCTTGAAAACCTTCCTACTACCACAATAGGTACAAGGTGAAGATACCTTCCTTGATCCCTTCCTATGCTGTTCCCATGGGATAGAAATATTCCTCTTATCTATAGCCCGTCTAGGCCGTGATAGTCTTCGCCCGCCTGCCAATGGTCCAAACCGTTGAATAAGCTAGGCAGCCAGCAACTGCCGCCATTGGTAGTGGGTTTTCACCTTTTTCCACCTAGGGCTGCCCCAGAGCTGCAGTAGGAAGCTATTCACAACTACCACTTCTAGTAGGAAATTCCAGGCAACTGACTGCCAGCCCCCTCGACGAATAGGGTGGTTATATTGATAGTAGGACCTCATCTGGTCACTCACATCAACCCCATTCATCTTATGATTATATTCATCAATTGCCCTAGGGATTAGAAGGTCTTTGCGGACATTCGGGCCGAAGACTTCCCGGGCGGCCTTCTTAGCAGCGGTATCCCCAGCCGGGCGGCGGCGGCTGCGAATAACTTCCTGGCCGTCCTGGAAGACAGTTGACAGGAAGAGTACGAGGGCATTATCCTTCCAGGTGAATTGGTTGACCTAATTCCTAGTTAGCTGGGCCGGGCAGGGCTGGGCTGGGCGTGCTGCTCGGGCTGGAATTCCGCAGTATTGAATATCCGTAGTCGCTGGAGTAGTAGTTGGAAACGGTCCCGGGACATAAACCGTGTAAATAGGTGGATAGGATCCTCTCTCTGCTGCTGGGTTGACCAGTAGGTTGATAATCTAGATTCTCTATGGATCCCTATATATAATAGGATCCCTAAGAAGAGGTAGATTTCGTCTGTTGAAGTCTTCCCCCACTCATATATTCTAGCCCGTCTAGCCCTAGGGCCCTCCCTAGATAACGGTGCTGCATTCGTCCACTGGGCCCACTGCTCAAAGAGGCCCTGCGGAACGTACTGCATGAATAGGTCAAGCGGGCTTGCCGGCAGCCCCCGTATCTTTTGGGCCCGGGCCGGCACGTCAAGGGGCCGAAACGAACCCGGAAGGCCATGCTCGGTAGCTGGAGGTTCGTGGGGCCGCACTGTTGCTGCGTCGCAGCGTTCTGGCGTACAGTCTGCATTGCAGGCAGCAGTAAGGTCTTCTGGGTAGACCTCAACTACTATACAGCTACGTATAGAAGTAACAGAAGCATTAGATGCAATAGAGGTATCAGTTTCACCAGAAGACATCATAGCATCATTCAAAATGGTAATAATAGTGGTGATAATAGGCAAAAGAACATAGGGATAAGTGACGTATCGTCAAGTACCCCTTTAAATGCGGGGTAATAGTCAATAAATAGTGGGTATTTCGTGGTCTTGGCGAAAGTGCTGTCCATCCGCACCCGATGGGATACTAAAGGGTTGTATGGAGTCTCATGGAGGTGAAATATGTCCTCGAAGAATAGTATTCCCCTATGTCGCAGCATCATTCAGTGTGCAGGGTTCTTGCTTTCCGCCGAGACACACCGAAGGCGTGTAGATAACTCGAGAGCAAGGCAGGCACGGCAGGTAGGACTGATAGGATGACATGACGAGGGGTTGTGCTTCCTGGGACAACGAAACCTGCAAGCCCAATATGCAAGCGCAGCCGACACAGTTGGGGATGTGATGGCTGTGAGTCTGATAGGGGATTGGATGGTTCGTTGACCGAATTGCTATGGTAGGGCTGAGACATGATGGCTCCGCCCTGCTGCCTAAAAGGTGATTTTGGCCACAGCCAAGATAAGCCTCCTAGCCCTATTCTTGGGTAAACGCATACCTGCAGAAAAGAAAGCTAAATACGCATTCATGCCTCAGGCAATATATCAGGCAATCTTATGCAGTGATGGCACCAATCCACCACCGTCATGTTTCCATTTAAGGCATTGCGTTCCCGCGATGTCCCATCCGTGCTTCGACTGAATGTGTCCGTTAAGATTCGAGGTTTCGAAGCGTGTCTAGAATCCCCGGGCCTCAGGACTCTTCTCTTTCACCTATCCTCGTTCCTCTCCTCCCAGCTAGCTCTGCACACTGGGCTCTTTTGGCTCCCATTCTCACCTTGTCGCATACCCACATCTAAGCTGAACTCAACGATCTTGGAACACAATGACGGACATGGCAGCGAGCACTATTCGCGCCTTCACTGAGGCCGCTTTCACGCATCGACCACGATCCGGCATTCCTTCATGTTCGAAATCTCCAGCTCAGCCCAAGTCCCTCGTGTACACCTGTCACCACTTGGCCATGGAGTAGCATGAATCAGCAAGGCGTCCAACGACCCAGGCGACCCAGCGGCGGACCATTTCGTTCACACGAGGCAATCCGGATTGCCTCATCGACCGCGAACCATCGGTGCCTTGTCGGCAACAGAACGAGGCGTTACGAGGCAGAATCAAGGCGACGGCCGATGAGGCGGATTCCAAGAGGGGAGGCCTCTCGCCGCGTCACCTCGCATCATCTGGAAGCCCCCTTTTCCTCAACATATCCGCCTTCATCACCGCCAAGCCATTGATTGGGCCTTGCTGGCTCTCGGCAAGGCAGACTTATGCATCACATCAACACATCTCAGCTCATCACACTGCATAGCGCTTACATTCGAGCCGTACTGGATGTGGAGTTTTTCCACTTCCATTTGGATGAGCGCACACCACGACTTCTCACCAATCTCTTTCGCGGCGTCGCGTCATTCAGAGTACCTACGCCCGCCGGCTTGCTTTACCAGTCTTACAATTCATGGTCGCAGTCTGTCAAACAATCTCGGCTTGGAGCGACTTCCATTTCGCATAGCAGCGAGTCTCTCCTGCACGGTACTTTCGACTATTGGATGAGTTGCCTGAACGATCGACCGACTTGAAGTCAAGTCTAGGCTGTCCAGCATACTGGAAGTCCATTCGTTTTGCGCATCGACCGGTTACCCCGTCACACGGGGTGGATTACTTCTTTTTGCTGCAAGTTACGACTTGCTGATCTGGGCCGGTCCCGGTGACATCCAAGTTTCGTTACGAACGGCATGCGATGCGAATGTGCTTCATACTGTCCACATTGCTGAAAGAAAGCGTACTGCCTGCACAGTTCTTTCAAGCGAAAGACATCTCGACAAATCTTCAACATTATCAACATTCCGAGCAAGGAGCCGATGCTCCGACCCACAGCACAAGATGGTTGGAGTACCTGATCTCTACTCAAGACTGACGATGCTATCACAGAACTGCTATACCACTTGTGGAAAGGCACCATGCCTGCTTTGCTATCTATACAATGCAGTCGTAAAGACTCGATATGCCAACTTCACTGACTCCTTAGATACTCGGCCGGCATACTGCGGATATTCAATTTGCGGGGGCGGAGCGGGCGCCTCAACAGGTTGAAGAGACTAACAGACGCAACCGGACAAGTGTATGAATCTTTCGACAACCTCGCCCCCCCCCCCTGCAAGGCACCTGCCTCCTCGTCTCGATTGCCACGCCTCCCTCAATGTCATTACCATGCTACGGCATTGCTGTTCGACCGCCTCGACTTGCTTGGGGTAGTAATTCGACACTACCATTCGTTTAGTGGCTCCGTTCCACCCAAGTCAACCCCATCGCAACAGCACATGGCGTTCTGCTGGGCAGTCACCCATGCAAGGGCCTGAAGTGTATCATGTCTCTTTCCAAACCGCAACTTTGGCCGGCAATGGTGCGCGCGCTTTGCAGGTCGTCAGTATTTAAATCCGTGAAGTTGGATCCTGAGGAGCCTACACTTCTACACACCAACGGTCAGACTCGCAGCCTCGCGAATAGCTACTCGATTCCTTGACAACCAGTCATTCGCAAGATTTCACGCCCGTCACTCCGCATACGCTATCCATCCTCAGCATAGGCAAACATGGCGCACTCCGGACAGTCATCTTACAGCGGGTACATCATCTGGCTCCCGGAGAGGAATTTGAGGGGAAGGAAGCGCATTGGGCTGATATACTAATCCGACGGGTGGTAGCTATTCCTCCTCAAAGGGGTCACACAAGCACTCATCCAAAGAATCCAAGAAAGAGCTCGCCCAACGAAGGACTTCGATGTACCAGAACCAACCAGCGTCCGATGAACCAAGTGCATACGGCGCCGCGTTTCGAAACGATGATGTCGCTGCTAGTCAGGCGCGCCACCAGGCTAGAGCCGCGGAGAACATCTCAAAGACCATGAACCAGTACGGCGGAAAGTAGGGTGATCCTTCTAGCCTCTCACACCAGATAGTCGGACGCGGATATCCGGGGGAAAGCGTGTGCGTGCGGCGAAGGGTCGATGTGATACGGCACGATCAGTGACTCATTCTTGATCGCCTTGGCGACAACCCCCCCCCCCCCCCCCCCCCCCCACGGCGACCACGATACAGACGATGAGATGAAGGAGGATTAAGGACGGGCGAATATTGATTGAGAGGCGTTTACGGGAAGGAGAAGATACCATAGATTTCATCGTCGGACGACTTTGGCCTGCTTCTGCAATTGATTACTCATTATTTCTTTCAATTATTCTTCATTTGCAATATGTGATTGTTCCCAACACTCGTCTCGTCCATTGGTTCATCGCATGGCATTTTGTCAAATCTTGCTAGTAGGTACCTAGGCTACTTGTGCGATGCTCTTTGGTGTCTACCTCTACAGGCTGCCAGGAGCCAAAGAACGCCCGCGGGCTTCCTTGAGGCAGCCAGCCACTAACGCTGGCTTACCGACAAGAACGACGACAAGAATAGTTATCAGGTCCCTTCCCGCCTTCGTCGAGGGCACATCTCAGGATACTCTGCTTACCTGAAGCCAGGAAAGATGTTGCCCGTTCCAGTACGTGAAAGATCTCAGGCACGGCGGCAGTCGACGGAAGGAAAGACGGGACTTGGTGGTGTTGGAACCATGGAAGCTGACGATTTGCAGTTTGTTCCTGCCTGAGCTGCATTAGCGCTTGCCGTCGTGGTGTTCCTGCTGACGACTGCGGGCCGCCCTCTATCTGACGAGGCAAGCACATGTCACGCTTGGAGACAGGCACGATCAGGCGTGACTTCCCACCTCTACTGGCTCTCCTCGGATGCAAGTCTCCGTCCTCCGCTGCCACACATCCCTGGGTCCCATCCAATTTAACGACACTTCTAATCAAGATGCAAATGCAACCATCGTCATCGTTCATCTTGTGCGGACGATTGATTCTGCTTGGTCATCATCGGAATCACATACCTGCAGAGGCATCACCAGAATACACCTGAGATAGTGACTCCCTCAAACGGCGAGGTAGTACAAGACCAACACAAGACTCTTATTTCGATTGCATCTACATCCTGAACCTCGCGGCTAGCCAAAGGCCGACGAACCCCTCCTTTTCTTCGATGTACCGCAGAAACTATTATACTGCCACGGCCTTCAAGAATGCCCTGCTCTCGTTACCCTGAGTCACCTTGGCGACAGGCGTAAGATGAGCCTCCTCGGCCTCAGATCCTCCCTGCAATTGTCGAACATACGCCTGTGCAACTCTGAGCCAGTTGGCCTTCTCTCCCCGGCTTGCGCCCTGTCCTTCCCACACCCAAATGGCCCGGCCCGCATCGTCCAAAAGGAACACGTCCTGCTCTTCAAAGTCCGAGAGAGCTGCCTTGCTGCCGTCCTTGACAAGGTCGAATCTGAGCTCGCCTGAAGCATCGCTGAGACGGTAGAGCTTCTGAGGTCGCTCGCCGGCGTGTGCCTTGGATGCCGACCTGACTGGTCTGGGACAGTGGAATCCAGATTGAGGCGTATCATCGCTGCCTCCGAGAAGAGTGACGATAACGCGAGACCTCGATTCGTCTTGTGCCAGAACCTCAACGTCGATATGCTTCGCGAGCGTCATGTCGTTGACAACCTGAGCAGCCTTGGCCTTCTCCATCGGACTGCAGCTCTTGCCCTGCCACTGCCAGATCTTGTCGCCAGTGTCGAGGACGAAAACGTCGTCCTCGTCCAAGCTTTGCCACGTTGGCTCGACCTCGTGCACAACAACGCCGTTGGCACCGACTGACGGGTTCTTGAAGATGCGCAACAGAGTGAGAATCTCCTCCTTGGTCTCCTCGTCTTCGACATGACGGAAGCCGGATCTCACACCACCAGAGCGAATTTGGATGCGAGGGAACAGCTCCAGGAACTCGTCAGACGGCGCCGACTGCAGCTCGCGATGCTGTGTTGCGGCTCCATGCAGGAACTCATCAAGCTCCACGGTCTTGTACGCAGCGGTACCAGCCTCATCCTGCGACGTGTGGGCGCCGAGCCAGAAGAAGATGTCGTGGCCTAGCTTCTCGGCGTCGTCTTTGCTCCCGACCTTGTACGAGTTGAGGACGATATAGCTGTCACCATCCATGAACTGACCGTACTTCCCCGTAGGCCACGGCTTGACCTCGAATTCCTCGATACGCCACACATGAAGCCCGGCGGCTTGGCCAACCTCGCCTTCATTCCAGGCCGGCTCGGTAGCGGCGGAGTTGTACTTCACTTGGTGGTCGATGTCCGTGCCAATGAGCTCGACATTGCTGTCCTTGATGTCGTACTCGGTGGGATGCACGAGACCTTGGTTTGGCGCCATGATTGATTCAGTTTTTTCTCAAAAGATTTCAAAAGACTTGTCTAGTTGTCTCTCACAATCGATGTCTTTGTCAAAGTCTGGAGAAGAATCGAGGTCGAAGGTGATGGAGGGGGGGGAACCAGGAACAGCGTTTCAACGAACGTCATGGCACACACGGACGTTCCCTGTGGCTCAGCCAGTCACAGTGGATCGAAGCTCCTCAGCTTGTGCGGGGATCAAGCAGTTTCAATTGGGTCGATCTGCGAGCTTCCTTGCGGCTGTATCGCGAAGCCACACGAGATCCATCAATGAGGTACAACGCCCCACGAACGCCGCCTCAACCAAGTCCGTCAATGCCTCCAGCGCCGGCCCAGCTTCCATGATATTTGCTTTCTAAAAGTGGAAACAACGTCCGATATGTCAAGGGAATAAAACAAGGAAAATCAAACCGCAGCCTCAGCCTCAGCCTCAGCCTCAGCCTCCGGCCTCAGTTGAAGGGAGTGCTGAAGCCCAGCCAATCCGACTCTGGATCTGGTACCCCAGTCGTCCTCATGGAATCGCCGCCTAACCCGCTCATCACTTGTGGCTGCAGTAAGTTCGTCTGGCCGTTTGTCGCCCGTGAGCTTGGCTCAGACATCTTGGGATAATTGAAAAAGTCGAAAACGTCAATGTTGTCCAGTTCGCTCAACGAAGTTACTTGAGTCGATGTCGGCTCCATGCCGGAGCGCCGTGTGGAGGATGTCAAGGTTACCAGATCGTGGGCGCTCCTGAAGGCATTGCTGTTAGCAGAGTCCAAGCAAGGCAAGGCAGCATACGGAACTACTCACTTTCTCATGGCGGTAAAGCTCATGTCGCCCTGACGCCCTCGCTGTACCACCCGAGCGAGAATTTTGGCGTAGTTATTCGCTACCTCCCAATACTGTCCAACATGGCGAAGCGTTTCGATAAAAAAGTCAATCTTGGGATCAACGGGACACCCGACAGTCGCGGCGTGAGTAAGTAGTAACCTCGCGGCGACCCATAGTGAAAAGGCAAACGGCGGTCCCAGGAGATCTAGACCATTGGCCTCAAAGACGTCTTGCGCAATATCGCCTAGACTCTGCACGGCAGACAAGCATCTCTGCATCGCATAGTGTGATGGGACGAAGATGTGAGATCTCACAGTCGGGTACGCTGCCGAGGAATGCAGACGCACCACAGACGTGACGTATGCGCTATGCAGCATGAACCAGTTGGCGACACGGCTCGCGGGATCTGAGTGGCACAGAGCCGATATCCTGCTATACTCGCTGGGCAAGCTCTGCAACCAGTTGTCGAGCGCTCCATCCAGCGATCTGTATGTGTTCCGCCAAACGGCCATTTCCGACGATGATGTTACGTCGATGGGTGTTTTGAGAAAGTCGTGGACTTTGCTAAGTATGCGCAAGATCTCGCAGTGGTACGAGAAACTGCCGAGGTTCTCGGGTTTATTGATAGTAGGGCTGCCGGTTTGATCGGATGACGGACTCCATGACTTCGTCTCGACGGGAACGTTTCTCGAAAAGAGGTCGTATGAGCATGGCAAACCGCGCTTCATCTTCTTGTCGTCAAGCATGAAGTCGAACGTCGTTGTAGCTATTGTCGCGTATCGATCGAGGAGATAAACCATCCAGCAAAGCCGTCGACGGCCCTCGTCTTCGATCCACGATTCTGGTCGACCCATCGCCACTCTTCGGATCGAGCCTGTGTGCGGCGTCTCCCCTGCCTCAGCCGTAAGATACACGCTGCTCTCTTCGCAGAGTTCCAGCTGTCTCACGTTCTGCGAGAGCAACGCAAGCATATTCCAACCGCGCGGCCCATTCGAAGTCCCCAACTCGTCCAGGCAGAGTATCACCACTGCCCTCAAGGCGGCAATGCTCACGTTTTCCATAGCATATATCTGCACCCTGTGCTTCGACACGGCATGGTAGTGTGACCGCATGTCGGGCGACAACCGCGGGTCTTTCATGAACCTGAGCGTCGTTGCTACTATGGCATGCAACAAGACGCGATCGGCTTCGTTAAGGGAGGTCGAACCGAAAAAGGCACCGAAGGTCGTTTTGCGGTCCAAGATTGGACACCACGTGTTGCAATGTTTGAAGTATAAGTCGACGAGCGTATATAGCATGTCGTGGGGCGGGAATTCTGAGACAGTCGGAACAGAGGATGCATCTTTTCGAGGCCCGTTGACGCTGGGTGATGCGCCTGCTTGGCTGAAAGACTCGCCCGCGGATAGGTTCAAGAGAGCCTGAACTGAAGTCCGGTCTCCATTCTGCAACGCCTCTTGGGCATCACCGCCCTGCCAGAAAGGGCTCGAGAAGGCTGGCGTTCTCCCATTCGTGGTTGGTGCTCCCCTTGGAAGCCCGGGGGCCGGACTGACGCCATTCACATTTCCATCGGAACGGAATCCCTCGATTTGAGGTGGCGCCTGATTGCTGATGGATGGCGAATGAGCCTGTGATGTGGCGACGTGGTCATGGGCGATGTGATCTTCTACACGACGGCCAAGAGCCTGCAAGAGGGCATCGAGCCTGTTGACCTTTGCCTCAAGTTCAAGACTGAAGCCGATACGGCTACCCGGCTTCTGCCTTTCGAGGTAGACGCAGGTTCGGTTGTGACGTGCACACCAAGAACATGCGGGCTCTGCACGATCGCACTTGACCTTCCTCGCCTTGCATAGTTCGCAACTGGATTCGCGTCAGTCGATGGCCATGCATCTCATTTGGGGGGCCACACAATCAGAAGCGCACAACATACGATGTCTTTTGGTGCTTCTCCCTCTTACGCTTCCTCGGGGCGCCGGCCGAGCCATTGTTTGCCGTATCTTCACCACTTGAGCCCTCGTCGTGGCTGAACACCGAGTTCGCTTCCTCCTCGGCCATTTGTTGCGGACGTGCATTCGTGTCTAGCATATCTGTCCCATGGTCGTGGGAACTCCACATTTCCCGTTTTTACTTGATGGACTGCGAAGGTGTTGCTCTTATCAGGGCCCTTTTTGGATGGAGCCGTGAGGAGCCTGGCCGAATTTGATGTCAGGAAGTGGTCATTTCACTCACGAACGGGCGTGCAGGAAGCAGTAAAAGGCAGGCTAGCGAATTGCCTCAGCCGGCCGGGATGCTGGAGAGTGTGAAGGATTGCGCCGCAGCACCTTGGGGTGCATGGGGCATATCCGGCCTTGTCCGCGTTGGTTGACCGGGTCGATGGGCGAAACGTGGGCAGCCGAATCCAGGAGAGAGAGACTTCTGTGCAGTGCTACTGTCAGCGCTGCAGTGTCAATCCAGTTAGTCTGTGTGCGCGAACCTGCAGAGGGCAGTCTGCAAGTCGAAGCACCAAGTGGAGAGAGAGATGGAAGACAAGCACCGAGTCTTCAGCGAGAGGCAAAAGGGCTAGTCGACCAGGTGGAAAAGATTCGGGAAGCCAAGGCCGCGATGAGGGACTTTGTCAGCAAGCACTCGAGTGTCTGAGTCTGACCAAGTGTGAGAGGGGGACCGGGCCCTTCGGTGTTCTCTCCCGACACGCCATGAGAAGAGATGGCTGGCACGGAGGGCAGAAAAAACGAGATCCAGTTGTCGGTCCACTCTCGTCCACAATAAGAGTTGGATCTCTTGCGCAACTCTGTCACCATCCCTTACTTTACGCGGTCTGACCGTCCTGTCTTGTCTGCCAACTAATAATGGTACAGAGTATAATACACATTACATACATACACTACGGAAGACGACGGAACTGTGTGTACAGTACCAGAAATAAAGACTCCGCCGTGCCGCCAACGCGCACCAACCAGTTGCGCCCAGAATCCTCGTTTTTCCGGAATCCTGTAACACACAGCATCCGCCCGCGGCATGGGATGGACGGAACGGATGAGGGGAGATCGTTGCGCCCAATGATGAGCCCTTGGGGGCGATTACGATAACCAGAGCCATCTCCGAAGCCATCAGCTATGATACTGGTCACTACGACGGAACAACGGTGCTAATACAGACTACCGCAAGACATGCAGGAACCGCGCCGCCTCTGTTAGAACAGTTCCCCTCAATTTTCTTCTCCAAGTTTGCTACCGAAAACCCCCCCCTCCATACGGCAAACAGCGCCGCACCCCGGCCACTCCGAACTCTCCCCCGCTCCTTGTGGTTCCCCTGTCAGGCCTGCTACCGCGAGGATCATCCATGGGGCGATGCAACGGTCAAAGTGGGGGTAAACGGCAGTGGCTTTGACGATGTCTTCCTCCGCAGGTCCAAGATTCAGTAGTCAGCGGGTGGCTGGCAAGGCAGGCTACAACTAACAACACCCACAGCGAGAGGAGGGTTCTTATTTCTCGCCTCCTCGGAACAAGGCCGCGCAGCAGGTTGGGGAATGGCGATGAAGTCACCGCATTCCGCTTCTGCCTGGTTCACGACTCAGTTCGAACGGGGTTATGGACGACGATTTACGCTCCGATCATCCGGATTTTACAAGGAACACGCGCACGCGGAGACGGGTCGAGACAGCGATGCAACTGCGGCTTTCCCTGAAGCCGTCAACTTGGCGCTCTTACAAAGACTTGCATCAGTGAACAGGGCAAAGGAACCAGCTTCTGCCGCACAAAATCGAGTTTCCGACAGAGGCAAAATGCGTCATACTGCCGTGCCACCTATGATACAGATTGTATCTTTCTCTCCAAGTGGCGCTGGGTCGGATGTGCGTGCGCCATCGTGATTGGACCTCCCAAACAACAACAGACTGTGGTATATCGAAAAGAAGAAAAAGAAGACATTATCACGTGAAGAACTCCCAAGCAAAACCCCTCTAGCTCGACCAGCCCTTGCTCATCTGGACGGCCTTCTCCCAGCGGCCGAAGCGCTCAGAGGCATCCTCGTTGGAGATCTGGGGCTTGAAGATGGTGCGGCCCTCGATGTTGACGTCCTTCAATTCGTCGAAGCTCTTCCATACGCCGACAGCGAAGCCTGCCGCGATGGCCGCGCCGAGGGCAGTGGTCTCGCGCATGCCTGGGCGGTTGACAGGGATGCCAATGATGTCGGACTGGGTCTGTTACGGAGTACATGGGTCAGCTTGATTTCTCCGCCCGAGGCTCGGAAAAGGTCCGGGGGTTCTATTCTTACCTGCATGACGAGATCGGAGTTGCACATGCCACCGTCAACGGCAAGCTCAGTCAGGGCTGCACCGCTGTCCTTTTCCATGGAGTCCAAGATGGCCTTGGTCTGGAAGCAGGTGGCCTCAAGGGTAGCGCGGGCGATGTGGCCACGCTGGGTGTAAGCGGTAATACCGAAGATGGTTCCACGAGCATCGTCGATCCAGTACGGCGCGAAGAGTCCACTGAAGGCAGTGACGAATGTGCAACCACCGTTGTCCTCGACCGTCTCGGCGAGTGCACTGAGCTTGGAGGAAGACTCCATGAAGCCAAAGTTGTCGACCAGGAACTTAACACTGGATCCAGCAACAGCAATGCTACCCTCGAGAGCGTACATGGTCTTGCCAGGGCCGAAGTCGAAAGCGACAGTGGTCAAGAGACCGTGGGATGAAATGACGGGCTTAGGTCCGATGTTGTAGAGCAAGAAGCAACCCGTGCCATAGGTGTTCTTTGCAAGACCGGCCGTGAAGCCCTTCTGACCGACAAGGGCAGCGGACTGATCACCCAAGCAACCAGTGATCTTGGTGCCGCTGAGAACAGTGTTGCGGAGCGTACCATACGCCTCGGGGTCAGAAGAACGAACAATCTTGGCGAGCTTGACCTTCTTGGGGTCGATTCTGAACCAATCAATGAGGTCCTCATCATACTTGAGAGTGTGAATGTTCATGAACATGGTACGGGCGGCGTTGGAGGGATCCGACACGTAGACGTTGCGCGCAGTACCGCCGTTCAGCTTGTAGACCAACCAGGTGTCAATGGTGCCGAAGGCCAGAACGCCACGCTCGTAGGCATCCTTAACCTCAGGGCTGTTCTCCAGAAGCCAGAGAAGCTTGCCGACGGAAGGGTATGTGGAAAGGGGAAGACCGCATCGCTGGGTGAGCTCACTTGCGCCGAGACGCTGCTTCAGACGGCGAACGAGATCCTTGGTACGGGTGTCGGTCCAGACGATGGCATTGTACAGAGCCTTGCCGGTGGTGGTATCCCAAAGGACGGTGGTCTCTCTCTGGTTGGTGATGCCGACGGCCTTAATCTGGTCGCGGGAGTGGCCCTGAGTCTCGAAAGCCTGGACGGCGCCGTCAATGCACGTCTCGACGGAGGCAACGAGTTCCTCGGGGTCATGCTCGTGCCAGCTGTCGCAATGGAGTCAATTTCTCACTCGGCGCAATAACTTCAATGTGCGCCAATGGTGGTCGCATGGGAAATGACTTACCCTGGGCTGGGGTAGATCTGCTTGAACTCGAGCTGGTGAGTCGCAACGACCTCACCGTGGGGGTTGAAGATGAGGAAGCGGGTGCTTGTGGTGCCCTGGTCAATGGCACCAACAAAGGAGATGTTGGAGCCAGCACCCCCGTTTACAGAAGTGGGAGACATGTTGTCTGAAGTTTGTTTAAATCGGCCGGGGAGAAGAGACGAGAGCATTCAAAGACGGCAACGGCGTGGCGTGGCAGCGGCAGAGAAGAGAAAGGGACGGACGATTTTTGGGTATCTTGATGGACGGGATGAGGAGAAGGGAGGGAGAGAGACACACGACGAAAGACTAAAGTTTCACGGGCTGACCAAAAATATTTGTAGGTGCCGCACATGTGGGAAACTCTCAGTTCTTCAGCAGCCAGCCAGCAGCAAGCAGCAAGCTCCAGTTCTCGGAAGCGCAACGCAAAAGGGCACGCGGCGTGTCGGGTTAGCTCCCTCCATGGGGAACAAACAGCTTTCTTCGAGAGCTACCCCTCATTTCCATGCATCTCTCTTACCCCATCCCCAGATCGTGTGGAGATGTCACGAGATGAGGACCAAGGAGCTGGGCTTGGGTCAAGAGGGAAAAAACCGCTGGTGTGTCTGTCAAAGGGGGGTCCCCCGGATGCAAGACCAATCCCCACTGGGGAAATGCGAACGGATCGAACGGGGTTGCGTTGGAAGCGTTCTAAAGAATCTGACAGGCCGTCGAATCCTTCCACGCGAGAAGCCGGAACGAGAGATGCAAGCAACCGGTCTGGCAGGTCTGCGTACCACTGCTCCGGAGTCTCACGAGTCTATCTGTACGGATACCAAGGGTGTGTAGGTACTTGTTGGTCTATACGGGTATGGTATCCATAGACTGACTACCTTGACAGCTGACTGACACACTGACCAGTTGTTGGTAACTTGTGCTAGGTACAGACTCGGGAGCAGGCATACGAGAAAGTTGGGGAACAAAAGTTCGGGGTGGACGCCCCGAGTTACTTCGGTCATTGTTCGATATTGACAAGCAACGTCGGCCGTGAGCAGCGAGCAAAAGTGGAGGAGGACGGGGGCCGGATCACCTCGTGATGGGGCTGATGTCATTCCAGGTCGCACTGCAACAGCAGCAGTTTCGGTCTGCGTCGGCGAGCTCCCACGGAGGCATCGGTGGGTCCGGCCGTATGCCGGCCTTTATCTCTTTATGAAGCACCGGTGGCCCGAGGCTCGCCCCAGAAAGCGGGGTCGACTACGAGCAAAGACGGCATGCTACCTCGAGTGTTCGACTCTTCTGCGAACTAAACCAAGCACCTTGGCAAGCACGCAGGTCACTGGTCGAGCAGAAAAAAAGAAGATGGGCTGGTGGCCTTGCCTACATGGGCTAGAGCTGGACGGAAGGAGGATGCAGCGGCCACCTCCGCGCCCGCGTGCGGTGCCTGCGCCTCTGGTTTGCTGGCTGGGTCTTTTTTCTGTGCCTTTGGCGTTTGCTACTGGTTCTGCTGCTAGTTGCTTGCTGATGCTATTTTGCGCACACGACCAGGTGACACATTTTCAGCATGGAAAAGGCAAAGGCGCCGGGCCGGGGATCTTTGCGACCCCGTTTCCAACGAGGGCATATCCATGTTCGTTGTCTTAAAGCGCCATATTCAGCGGCAAATGGGATTCGGCACCGCAGACGACCGACCAACCAGAGGCAACAATTGCGACGAGTTTCCAACGCCAACGCTAGAAGCAGTGGCCGAACGAACCAACAGACTAATCTGCCAGTCATTCCGATCATGAGTCTGGACTCTTGCGGATACTGATTCAGAGAGTCTTCTCTTTCTGGGCCATCCCGAATGTCTACCTATGCAGCAATGGCAGATACCACCCCATGGGCCATGAACCCATAGGCAATTGCTCCAAACCATTTGCCGACCTGCATGCGTTTCGAGAAGAACACCATTGCACCCCCTGCCGCCCATCGTGCCCATCGTCTTGTCAAAAACGGGACAAGGCCGACAAACCATTTCTCACATCGCTGACCTGGTTCCCCTCCACTACGTTGCACCCGCCCTCCCACCCACCTTTCATATCATTTGTCCAATTTCGAGTAACCAACTGCGGGGAAAGAGGCGAAAGTCCCGTTACGAAGCAGACCAAGGACGACGCCGGGCCCGGCATGCTTGGGACCAGCTGGAGCTTTACACGGAATGGGTTTGCCTAGAGTATGGCATGGATGGGACCAACGAGAATACTCTTCTGTCGCCTGCCACTGCTGCCCGCCGAGGAGAGTAGAGGGCTCACGGTGGCCTCGGCTCGCCGTGTAGAGTTTTTTTTTTCTGGCTTCTCGTCTTTTCCCCATCTGGATGTGGACGATCAACGTCATTGGAAGAAACGCTCGAACCTTGACCGGCGGAAACGAGAGACACAAGAGCAAAAAAAAATTAATTTTGAGCCGCAAATGGGTTTCAACGGGAAGTAGTCCGTCTCTTCTTCTCCTTTGGTCGACACCACGGAACGCCGCGTACCACCACACGCCAATGATGACAGGCGTACCCTTCGTGTATGACGTTTTGCCGCGGCTGGTTACATAGTTTTGGTGTGGTGTGGCTCGCCCGCGCTCGTCACTGTCAGATTTGGTCCATGGATGATGGAGCGGCTCCACCTCTCTCTATGGACCCTTGGCGGCCATCGCCCGGGCCCCAGATGGGTTCAGGGATGCATCATGGAAGAGGCAATCTTCCGATCTGATCAGTCAAAGTTCAAACTCGGCTTTAATCAATCGGCAAACCAGGAAGCAAGGACGACAAGCTGTGGGAGGTCATGAGACTTCCAGTACTTCTCCCCCATATTTCCGTCTTGTAACTGGACAGAGCTCGGGAAAAGCTGACTGACTGGAAACAAGCAAGGAGAATTGAGTTGCTGCATGCGACGACTTGGCCCCGCGTAATCAACTTTTTCTATTCGCTTTCCCCGTCACACACGTCTCTATACTTTTGAACGACGATTAGGAAGGATTCATTCAAACTGGGTCCTTGGCTCGGAAGACGCACCAAAAACTTACCTCAAGTCCACCCGTCTAATCCACCACGCGATCACTCCAGCCTCCTTGCAAGCAGTGGCAGGCCAAAGAAAGAAGTCCCCTCTTCTTTTCGTCCCTCTTACTCAATCCCACATCCTTCAACCTCACGCGCCCGCTCCTCTTGTACTACAACTCCGTCCTCTCACAGACTACAGTCACCACTGGCATCACTCGCCCCTCTCCACACGTGGGAACTTGCACCAGAAGCTTACCTCTGAGGAACCACATAATTCATCCCATGCGAGGTTGCAAAGGGCATTAGTCCTTCCCCTGGGCCCTGGCGCGCATTTCTCTCACACATGTTTCTTGCTGGGAAGTGAAGCCTATTAGTGGCGCGAGTGGAGAAGCTTCGTCGTTTCCGTACCTCTACATTGCGCAACCTTGTGCGTCCTGTCTCCTTACCCACGAAGACGCAGAGAGTATCCGTACATCCTCTTCCTGATCCGTTCGTCACGCACACCACATCTGCCTTGGCGCAGACCCGGAGAAGGGGGTCCCTCCTTTAATGAGCGGGGTGGACAAGGCCAAGAAGAGACGCGGGAGAGAGAAGCACCACCCAAAGTACACCAAAGCCAGCAGAGGTCCAGAATTCCTCTTCATCAAAGCCTCGGCCGCCGTCCGGCGACAACGTCTCGTCCATCTCGGCCGTCAAACCGCTTCAACTTCGGTGTGAGCCACCGAACTGCATCATATCCCCTTGTCCCACCTTCGTGCCATCTTCTTTCTCTCTCTTCTTTTTTTCCTCCCTCTCACATACACACACCTGACCGAGCCAACGACTTTCATCTCACCCGCCCACATCGTTCGATTT
Source organism: Colletotrichum phormii (assembly GCF_030913505.1). Classification (NCBI taxonomy): domain Eukaryota; kingdom Fungi; phylum Ascomycota; class Sordariomycetes; order Glomerellales; family Glomerellaceae; genus Colletotrichum; species Colletotrichum phormii. The sequence goes on from NW_026851477.1 coordinate 40,819, forward strand.
TATTTTTCTCGCTCCTCCGCTCGACCAACCCATCCCATACCGTCCATCGTCAAGTATCTTTCTCCTCGGTCTCCTCATCCCGCGTGCCAATCTCCATCTCTCCGCGAGACCCGTAACGCACGAATCCCGTTTAGGAACAGTAGTCGAGTTTTTCCTCTTCTTCGTTCCTTTTCGTATCACCGAGGTTGTTCGTCCCAAGGACCCGAACTGTCGGTGATCCCAGATATCCGGAATTGTGGAAGCCATTCCAAGGATTCGAGCCAATCTCCTATCAGTCGCCGCCGCGCGCAGGTCGTTGTAATCCCAAGCCTCGTGGGATCCCGGAAGAAAATCAATCAGTCTTTTGATCAGTGATCTCGGTCTAAGAGATCCACAATATCGCAACACCCCTAACCCTCTGGAGGGAAAACGAAGAAGAAAAGAGTCAAGTCAAGCATACAACCTGTATCTGCAAAGTGACCAAAGATGGGTAAGCGTCCATGATTTCCGTTTGGCGATACCGTATACGCCCCCCTTGACCCCCTCCCACTTCCACTGCCACTCCTCACTCCCCCAGTATCAACACCCCGCCCCATCTCAATGTGTCCATCCATCCCTATGGCGGTCCCCTCTCTCCTCTTTTCCCCAAAGAATGATTGCCAAACCCGGTGGATTGGTTGCAACGGTGTCCAGCCCCGTGGGAACAACACGAGCCCGTGGGGACCATAAGAAGATGCTGCTTCCCCATGGGAAGGACGTGGGATGATACTTTGGCCAGACCTTTGTCCGTCTCTTCATCTCATCTTCATCTCACCGTCCCCGCGTTTCTTGCCTTCTCTCCTTCTCTCCTTCTCCATCTGTCTTCCTTCTCAACGTCGCTTCTCACTCTCACCCTCCATCCATTTCCATCTCATCTCCCTCGAACCCCTTCGTCCTTCGAGAGAATCGTAATCGTTATCGTATCGGGGTTCTAATGGTCATCACTGTCCATACAGCGGAATCGGTTTCAGAGTCGTCGTCCGTCGGCAAGCAGCATATTCCAACTTTCAAGCACGACATGGGAGGCGAAGAGACCCACGAGGAGCACGCTGTCGGCAACATGCTCCCTCCTCACCACGAGGAGGAGCAGCTGTGGTGGTCGCGTATTCGTGAGAACTGCCAGGATGGCTTCTCCGAGTTCTTTGGAACCATGATTATGATCCTCTTTGGCGACGGTGTCGTTGCCCAGGTCGTTCTTAGCAACAGCACCAAGGGTGATTACCAGAGTATCTCTTGGGGTTGGGGGTAAGTTTTGATTCCTCCCGTTATTGCGACCTCACTTCATGAGCGCGCGGCTTTTCATCTTGAAATTTCTCAGATGGGGAACGAGAGCCTCGATAGAAGCGGAATAGCAAGAAATAGGGAAGATAAGAATGAGTTGACTAACTCATTGCTTCATAGATTGGGAGTCATGCTCGGCGTCTACGTGGGCAAGAAATCCGGCGGTCATCTCAACCCGGCAGTGACACTCGCCAACTGCGTATACCGCGGCCACCCGTGGCGCAAGTTCCCCATCTACTTCATCGGCCAGCTCTTGGGCGCCATGGCAGGCGCCTTCATCGTGTACGGAAACTACATCAGCGCCATTGACAACTTTGAGGGCGGCCCGGGCATCCGCACCGTCGGCGGCGTCAACTCGTCCGCCGGCATCTTTTGCACGTACCCGGCCGCCTTCATGACCCGGACGGGCATGTTCTTTTCGGAAATCGTCGCGTCCACCATTCTCATGTTCTCCATCTTCGCCCTCGCCGACCCCGCCAACGGAGCCGCCGGCCCCTTTATGCCCTTGGCCCTCTTCTTCCTGATTTTCGGCATCGGTGCCTGCTTCGGTTGGGAGACTGGCTACGCCATTAACCTGGCGCGTGACTTTGGCCCCCGCCTGGTTTCGTACATTCTCGGATACGGGTCTGAGGTGTGGTCCGCTGGTGGATACTATTTCTGGGTAAGCAGCAAGAAATTCCTTTTCCTGCCTGCCTCGGCTCCCCCCCTATCTTCTGATGGGGCTCGGTCTTTTCGTCATCGTATGCGTTGGTCATGTGGTCCTCCGCCGATGTCGTCTTTCCGGGTGGCGAATCCTCTTCACATCCTCGTCCTAAGAATCCGTGACTAACGCTTCATCTCCATAGATCCCCATGGTCGCTCCTTTCTTCGGTACCCTCTTTGGCGGCTTCCTGTACGACGTCTTCATCTTCACCGGCGAGAGCCCCATCAACACGCCCTATTTTGGCCTCACCAGACTCTTCCGCCCTCGCCGGGACGTCTGGTCCAACACCTACAAGAACCGCTTGGAGAAGGTGTAGAGTGCCTGGCTCCTCCATCGATGTGTGTGTGTGTGTGTGTGTGTGTTCGATTTGTGCGTTTGATGATGAGAAAGTGAGAGAGATGTTATCTTCATCTTGATGAGTGATGAGATTGACACCGGGATCCTATCGTGTGGGGACAGTCCTTCATGATGAATAACAACCTCGACGATGATCTCTTATGAGTGTGCGAGAGTGAGAAAGGCAAAGAAACTGGCAGACAATGATACCACGGGTTTCGGATAACGAGAGAGAAGATGAGATGAGAGACAGAGAAAGAGAGAGACTTGGGACGGGCGACCGACTTGGATTCTTTTCCCCTCGGAAGACCAGAAAATCAAAGAGACTTGAGGATCTCGCAAACCCAAGCGAAACAAAAGGGAAGAAACAAAAAGGAAACACCAAAAAAGATGGTCTGTCTTACGGTCCAAACCCAAAAAAGCGAACACGGGCGAAAAAAAATCGTTATCAGAAGCTTTGCTTGCTCGCATTCCGTCGCTCCTGTTTCTTGTCTGTTGGGGTGTTGAGGTGCTGCTGCTGCTGGGTTTATTGGCGTGGGCGGTATTAGCGGTGTCATATTTCCAAATCACAAAGTCATTTCAAAATTGAAGAATTTTGCCCGGTGACTACACACAAAGAACACAAGTCTCCAGACTACGATGAAGAGACTTGTGTGCGCCCATGCCAGCAATTAGTATGTTCGTGAAGACCCTTGAGCACAGAAAAAAAGCCACCTTCGCTGGAAGATTGGCACGATGCCCCGAGGGCGGGCCATGTGAACAATTCTTCCGTCAAGTCGGGGGTTTTTGCTCAGAGACATGGTCCCAAATTACGGGGGCCGCCCTGCCCAGTGCCCGCCAACTTGGCTAGCGGGAGGAACCTGCCCACGCTGCTGGAATCTCGCTTCCAGTGCAGCAAGCTGAACCACCACCACCAGACCCAAAGAATCCAGACCAACAGAATGCTCGCACTTTGCATGCAATCAATGATAGCGTGGGCTTGCATCTTGTTGGGAGACTGGGGTTTTGGTGTGGTGAACCGCGAATGAGGTCCCGCCTCTGACCTCTCAGAAGCCAGAGAAGCTCAAGTTTGGCCCTGACAGCTTACCCCGACGGCCTGGGTCCGCGGTTGCACATTCTCTTTTGGAATGTCTGGACAAAAAAGAATGTCTGGAATCCAATAGTTTCGTGGACTCGGTAGCCATCGCAGTATCAACACCGAATGGGGCCCCAGCCATGATCCATTTAACCCCAGCTTGCGGAAATGGGTGGGCATCTTGCACCCGCCGTCTGTAGCCGACTCTTGCTTGACCTTTGCAAGAGACGGGCAGACAGTAGAAGACGAGTAGTTAGCAACCTACCGTGTAAGCTGCGTGAGCTTAGGCATCACGACGCCCATGCTTTCTATGCGCATCCAGCTCGCCAATGCCTAGAAATCCTTATTTGCGCAACAAAAGTGTGCATTGCGAGGACTTCGGATGAGCCCTGGTGAGTTGTTCAAGCTTTGGTGGCAACTTGCCATTCGCAAGAACTGTGCGCTTAGCTTACGTTGAAGATGGGCAGAGTTGGGGAGAGTGGACCGTTGTCGCCTGAACTATCGTCCACGTCAAGGCGGGAGTGGGCGCGGATTGGACGGAGTGGCGACGGGAGGTGATGTCAAGAGGTGGTCGCATGGCGATGAACTCGGATGACTGTCCTTCTGGATGGACCGGATGCCCAATCACCACCTAGTACCTATGAGTTTCCTGTTTGTAGAGTTGTAGCAAAGTTGTGATGCGAGGCGGAGCAGTGCCCAGCGGACGTTGCGTGTGTAAGTGGTGGTGGCTTGCATCGTACATGATGGGTACAATGACTTCGAAATCGCGATGGCCTCGATGAGAGGCCGGTGGCTTCCAAACTCTGAAAGAAGCTGACTCGTAAGACCGCTGTCTTCGATCGATGGCCCTTATTCAGTGGCCCGGCGAACGTTGCCCGTCGCGAGATAAGGTTGTGTCTGGCTGGTGCTTCGTCTGGAAGCGCGGGGTAGAACCAGCCAAGAGCTAGTGGACGTGCAGGAAACGTCACTGTCAAGTTGCACCCTGGGACCTGGTCCATCTTACTCAGATTGGCTGGAAGGTTCGGTAGCGCGAGTCGACAAACTCTGGGTGTGATAATTGTCGCAGTGCTAAGGTTGGCACTCTGGGCTGCGAACGTGCCGTGGGGCGCAGCTGCAACCTGCGAGTTTCGAAACCTAGACGCAAATCAAGGTCATCAAACGAGGACATGGTGATGGGTTGACCTGTGGTTGCGTGTAAGTCAACGGGGGTGAAGGACTATTTCGAGCTGGGTCGTGTGGCTGTCTTGGACAGGGACCTTGTACGCAACACGGCCAGACTGGCAACCAAATCTGGTCCAGCGCTTCATCGCAAAAAAAAATTGACGGTATCGTGACCGTTTGCGTGGGTAGGAGAGCTGAGTGGTGGACTGTTTGTGGATTGGCAGCATTTCCACACATGTGCCACCTCAGCTTGCTTCCTCCCACTTTCTGCACGCAAGTTGCAAGGGGCGGCGCGGGATGTTCGGCGTGGCCCTGGGGCGTGGCCGTGGCGGCCGCGGGGATGTGCAGCGAAGAACTTGGTAGCGGCGTGCGGGTGCGGTGCGGGTGCAACAACGGTGTCCCTACCGCGGTCGTATTCTAGGAGGGGTTCGTGTCCGGACACTCCCCAAGTACCCGTACAAGAGCAGGTCGAGGTACATGGCCGAGGTAGAGTGACTTGTATGTCGAGCTTGGACGTCGGCCGCTGCACTGCGTTGGGGCATTGCGCGTGATCGATGATCGTTAAAAGTTGCGAAGATAGCTGGGTCAGGAGGGATGAGTCGGCAGGCTGAAGGCAGGTTTTGCTGACTTGGATTGCTTGGCGAGTGGTGGTAGTAAATCGTATGTATGCGATGCCATGGTGGTTGGGCTAGTCGATGATATGTAGGTGAAAAAAAGGAAACGAACGCAGGCTCGAGTGGACGGCGTTTGTTGGCTGTGAATCCCGATACTTCGGTCACCACCAAAATGGCGCGGCGTCTGTGTGATGCAGCCACCCGTCGCCGGGAACCAAAAACGGACGGCAGTACGGACAGCAAGAGGATGGCATCTGGTTCTTAAGATGAACCAGATATCCGCCCTGGGAGAAAATGTTTGGTTGGTGAGGCTGGTTGAGACCCCTTGGGCTTTGGGCAAGCCTCACAATCGGGCCTCAACTTGGGAAGTGAGGCGAGACCCAGAGTAATCAGGCCCCTGTATAAGGGCCGACATGTGAGGATGGCAGAGGATAAGGCTAGTTAGCGGCAGTATGGCGTGGCGCTGGGTGGGCAAACATCCCACGATGGACTCTGATGGAGACGTTGGGAGGAGTCGACGTGGAGAAATCAGTCGCGGGCCATTCGCCGGGCCGATTGCTGGGTCACCCGTGTGGTCGCCGTTTGGCAATAGTGATTGTTAATACTGGATCGAGGTACTCCGTGGCCGTACGGCGTCTGCGATGCGTGTCTCGAGATCCAGCGGGCGAGGTTACTGTGCATTCGCTGCTGATTCTGCAGACAGCGTGATTGGATTGCTGGGTGGTATGTGGTGATGCTGTGCTCTGCGGTGTGGCATGTGGTGACGGGAATGCAACACCGAGGACGAGCGAGAGTCGAGCCCGCAGTATCGGCGTCCACGATTACTAAAGTGGATACGTACCTCTCGACGGTGGTGAGGAAAAGCAAAAAGAGGAGAAGGCACGTGTGGCACGGGAAAAGAGGGTCAGGGCTGGCAGCAGGGGCTAAAGTGAAAAGATACGTACTTTTCGGCCGGAGGATTCCGCCGATCATTGCGAAGGAAGTTGCGAACCACAAGGTGGAACCGTCCCTGCCGTCTCCAAATCTGTGACCCCACCTCCTTTCTCAGACCCTCACCCATCGTGCCTTCCAGGTAATTGCGGGACCCGGGCGGCGCCTTCTCCAATTCTTCTTCAGTGGTCGGCCATGTCAACCGAGAGCACCGAGACAGGGGTACGAATCTCACCAGCACCGAAAGAATACCGAAACCGTGTCACCATCTCGGAATATAAACACCGAAGTGCACATGGACCCCTGATGGCACATTTGAGGCTCTGACTGGAAACACTATACAATTTACGGATACTCTACGCATACGGATAGCATGGCACCGACGTCCCTTTCCCACCTCCAGATTTGCGTGCCTTTCCCCATTCATTTCTCCATACTGGATCCTGCGCCGTTACCGACATGACGAACGAGAAGCGGGTCCCCTCTGTCTTCCACTCACTGCATGTCCTGACTCTGCTCAGTCACTCAGTCAGGGCGCAGACGTGCTGTTCTGCTTGCTAATTGCTAGCTCGGAGTGAGCTCGGTGCCATGATGTCAGACCCCGACTCGAGCACTTTGCTGCTGCTTCCGGAGACCGGTTGCCATTCACCACTGCCCCCCGTTCACCACAACGTGACGGATGAAGTGAGCAATGGCGTTACCAGCAGACTAAAGCGGTCCATAGGTGATAGCATACAGTGATGTGGCATAGCACAGGGAATGCAGGCAGGGTGGTCAGAACAGACAAGGTATCACTAGAAGTCTCAAGATGAGAGTCGGGCGTTCGGGGCCATGCCGCCATACCGCAGACGCGCCTGCGACCACGTGGGGGTAAGATCCAATTGGCAATGCGAGCGATACCAAGCAAGACCTCGAGATGTCTGAGCTGGCGTTTACGGAGTATGGCCCTCTTTGTCCGTGTGTCCATCGATCGCTACCGGCCAAAGCTGCATGTCTCTCAGTCCCCCGATCTCCGTCATCACAGGTATCCCCGTACCCCCCTCCCCCGATCTACTTTTAGCCTCTTCTTGCTGGCTCAAGTTTCGTTATTTTTTATTTTCCTCACATTCGCCCTCACGCTCTCTCTTCCATCTCCGCTACCCACCTCCCCTGCTCCCGCCGTGCCCAGTCAGTCCAACGGAAGATTTTTGCTCGCGCCAAACGGGACCATTCCTTCTCGAGCTCGGGGTGTCATTCCACGAATAAAAGTCCAAAGTTGCGGCTGGGCGGCCCAGCCCGGACCAGGACAGCTTCCTGCTTTTCTGTTCTGCCACCCGTGCCAACCTCGGAATCTACCCACTCTCTTGGGTCATCTACCGATCGACAATCCTCAACCCCTTCGGTCCCTCTTAAGCCCTTGAGCTTTTCTCTTCCTTCCTATCTCTTACTACTTCTTCTCCCTTCACTTCACCTTCCCGATTCCTCCCAGGATCATCAACCTGTGAACCCTTCCTCATCACCATCAAGGGAAAGCAAATACAGACAGACATCCTACCCTACACGCCTGGACTGGTCACCTACCACCTTATACGCACCTCCAATCGTCATCGTCCCGTCCTCTTCGGACTCGGTCTAAACCTCACCGAGTAAAGAGAAACACAAGAAACACCCGCCAACATGGCGTCTCGTTTCTCGAGCCTGAGAAGGCCCGTCGCCATCGCCGCCGCAGCGGCAACCGGTGGTGTCGTCGCCTACTCAACCTTCCTCAGCGGCCGCGGCGCTCACAACTTCGACAAGGCCCTCGTCGACCTTAAGCGCGACGACCAAGGCAAGATCATCCCGCCCTCATTCCCCGCCACAAAGGACCGCGCCGCCCAGCTGGCCGACCTGCGCGCCCACAACTCCGACGCCCAAGAGTACGACCTCCTCGTAATTGGCGGCGGCGCTACCGGAACTGGCATCGCCCTCGACGCCGTCACCCGCGGCCTCAAGGTCGCCCTCGTCGAGCGCGACGACTTCTCCGCCGGAACCTCGTCCAAGAGCACCAAGCTCGTCCACGGCGGCGTTCGTTACCTCGAAAAGGCCGTCTGGAACCTCGACTACTCCCAGCTCGAGCTCGTCATGGAGGCCCTTCACGAGCGCAAGACCTTCCTCAACGTCGCCCCGCACCTGTCCTCTTCTCTGCCCATTCTCTTGCCCATCCAGAAATGGTGGCAGACCCCGTACTTCTGGGCCGGCACAAAGGCCTACGATCTCCTCGCCGGCTCCCAAGGCCTCGAGAGCTCCTACTACGTCTCTACCAAGAAGGCCATGGAGGCCTTCCCCAAGCTCAGAAAGGATAACATGGTCGGCGCTCTCGTCTACTACGACGGCCAGCACAACGACTCCCGCATGAACGTCTCCCTCGCCCTCACGGCTGCCTTTTACGGCGCCACCGTCCTCAACCACGTCGAAGTCACCTCTCTGGAAAAGAACTCCTCCACCGGCAAGATCACGGGCGCACAAGTCCGCGACGTCAAGTCCCCCGGCAGCGCCCCCTTCACCGTCCGCGCAAAGGGCGTCATCAACGCTACTGGCCCCTTTGCCGACGCAATCGAGTGCATGGACAACCCTGAACGCAAGCCTATCGTCGCCCCGGCCTCTGGTGCTCACATCATGTTGCCCGGTGACATCTGCCCCAACGGAATTGGTCTTTTGGATGCTGCTACCTCGGACGGTCGTGTCATTTTTGTCCTCCCCTGGCAAGGATACACTCTGGCTGGAACCACGGATAACGCTGCCCCCATCGAGCGCGAGCCCATTGCCCGCGAGGACGACATCAAGTTCATTCTCAAGGAGGTCAACAAGCTGATTACCCCCGAGTCCGCTCTGTCCCGTGCCGATGTTCTCTCCGCCTGGTCTGGTAAGTTCACTCATTCAGTCTTCCTCCGATATCGCTTTCAAGACCAAGAAAACTAACATCTCACGCTAGGAATCCGCCCCCTGGTCAAGGACCCCAACGCAAAGAACACCGAATCCCTCGTCCGCTCCCACCTCGTCACCGTCTCCTCCTCCGGCCTCCTCACCTGCGCAGGCGGAAAGTGGACAACCTACCGCCAAATGGCCGAAGACGCCGTCGACGAAGCCATCAAGACCTTCAACCTCACTCCCAAACCCGTCTCCCTCCCCGACATCTCCGGCGCAGGCCTCCCCGCCTTCACCACAACCGGCGCCTGCATCACCACCAAGATCCCCCTCGTCGGCGCCCACGGCTTCTCAAAGCACCTCCCGGGTCACCTCATTACCCACTTCGCCCTCGACAGCGACGTAGCCCACCACCTGGCCCACAACTACGGCGACCGCGCCTGGTCCGTCGCCACCAACCCCGCCGACCGCGAGCGCATCATCCCCAACTTCCCCTTTGTCGAGGGCGAGATCCGCCACGGCGTCCGCGCCGAGGCCGCACTGACGGCAACGGACCTCATTTCCCGCCGCACCCGCCTCGCCTTCCTCGACGCCGAGTCCGCGCTCCGCGCCCTGCCGCGCGTAATCGACGTCATGGCCGAAGAGCTCGGATGGGACGCGGCCCGCAAGGACCAGGAGTGGACCGAGACGGTGCACTTCCTCCGCTCCATGGGTCTCTCCCCCGAAAAGTTCGGCGCCACGCGCGCAGAGGTTCTTCGCAGTGGCAGCGCGACATCGGCGTACGCGCCCAAGTCACAGATTGCTGCCTCGGCTAGCGGGATCAAGTTTGCGCCTAATGAGATTCAGGCTGGTGGTGCGATGGCGAGAAACATCACCGAGGCATAGAAAGCGTCTCTTCAGTAGAGATATTCTTTCTTGTCTTATTATTTCCTTGTGTTATTGACGATAAGTGTGCGAAGGCGAGAGAAGAAGAAGGGAGCGAGAGCATTTTGGCCGAAAAGGTTGAACCCAAGTATTTCCACTTCACAGAATACTGGGATAACCGAGAGCCGATGGCCGCTTCAATGTGTGTTTGGATTTCAAACGAAAACCCTGGGATACCTAGATAGATCGGGTATTGGCGTCTTTGGGAAAGGGGATTGGCATTTTGAGAGGAGCACGAACTGTGTACGATTTTCTCATCTGTTCCATCCAACCTTTTGTTTGGTTTTTACCTCCTTTTACTAGTTCATTAGTAGCATATGGCATCAACGCCTTACGTACACAATTCTGTCTCCGATATTGGAGTTGGATAGGTACATTAGTGCGTTACATCAATTACCCGCATAGATGGCTTTGACCATTGAATATCAAGATATCATTATATGCCATTTGTTTCTCCTTCCCATATTTGATACAGCGAAATGATGCTTTGAAGGTGCTCGTCTAAATCTATCATGCCCTTCTTGGTGTCTTGAAGCCATATCGCCAGACTTTCAAACTCCTTGCATCATTGAATCAGGTCCTGTATGTAACGAGTCATTCTCGACTCCATGTAACTCATGAGTGACATCTTCGTGCCCCCAAAAAACGACGTCACCGCCGTGACTCGCGCAAAACCCACCACCAGCCAACTATCCCCAGCTCAACCATCCTTCTTTTTCGGGGGCAAGACGCGCCACTGGTCCGTAATCTTTAACCCGAACCCCTCGGCGATATCGCACCCGCCGCGTCCCCACTTCAGCTCAAAGACCCGGCGCCCGGCAGCGACCAGCATCTCAAAGGCCTCTGCGAACCCAGCAGCGTCGTAGTAATACGGCTCGCCCTCGCCGCCGTGCTGGCTCTTTTGCCACGAGTTGCGGTTGTGGTCGCTGTCTCTGTACTTGTAGTTTGTCATTTCCAGGCCCGTTCGGACCACGGCGCGGAAGGACTCTGCCTCGTCTGTGATGGTGGAATTCGCTGCGAGTTCGTCGTCTCGCTTTTTCTTTGCATCTTCGGGTTTCTTCTCTTCCGGCGGCGGGGGCGGAGGCGGGGGCGGGGGATTCGGGTCGACCATTTTCGGCACCGCACCGGGCACCCTGTAGAGGACGGACAAGTCTTCGAGGTGCGTCGAAATGTCGTTGATGATGCCCGCCCTACGGTGCTTCATCGACCAGCCGTCCATGGCCAGACGCGCATTCATGTCGCAGTCGGTCGCGTAGTACGGAATCAGCGAGTCCCATCCGCCAATGGCGTCCATCGCGGCGCGGTTGACTAGCGTCAAGTGGTCGTACTGGTACCACCGGAACCCCCACCTCTCGTTACGCCTTACTGTGGTGTCGAGATCCCGTAGGCAGTTCTCGTAGATGGTTCGATAGCCTGGTTGTCCCGCCGCAGGCGGATTCATGATCTCATTTTGCTCCTCCTCATCGTAGAATTCCCATTTGCGGTCGCCGGGCCGGTGAGTGTCGTCTTTGCCGTCCTCAAAGGAAAAGACGAGGACGTCCTGGTGGGAGTAAAAGTAGTATGGCCAGTTGTTCTTATGCGCCTCGTGCAAGAACATGTTTTGCATTTGCGAAAAGGAGAGCAGGGCGGGTGCCTGAATGACGTTTACACCCAGCCGCTTCAGAGTCGTGTGGTTCAGGTAGAACTGGTTCTGGAGGGAGAGCTTGCCCTGGGCGTTGGCGAACTGGACGCCCGTGTTCTCGAGTACGTGGATACTGGAGGGCGGCCAGCCTGCTGTGATGTAGCTGACGACACATTGTAGGAGTATGGGCCACTGGCGGGTGAAGCCGATGAAGAGTGGTGGCTGCGCATCGAGGCCGTAATCTTTGTATAGGTCGTTGCGCGGGACGTTGTGCGCGGGGATCGAGGGGGGCGGCGAGTCGGTGTTGGCGAGGAGAGGGAAGGGGTCGATCACTGGAGGCGAGGTGTACGTCGGCGCTGGCTTGTAGACTGGAGTTTCGGAGAGCGACTGCTTGTTGTCCTTATCATTTGTAGATGACGGCGTGGTTTTTGTATGTTTCGCAAGGTTGTAGAGGGAATCCAGGTTTATGATGCTTTCGTGAAAGCGGACGAGGACGAGAACCAGAGCGAAGAGGGCGGCTAGGGGAAGAATCGTCCGTAAGCGGGAGTTGATAGCGACCATTGTATGATTTGGAGAGCTGTGGGTCAGCGCATCGCAGAAGGAAAGAGCAGAGGAATGCGGTCGATCTCGGCGAGGGTAAGGCTCGTGGAAGACGACAACATTGTAGGAGGGGAAGGAAAAGGCTGCGCCGTGAAGCAGACGGGAGTCGACGAGATTAGGTTGGGGATCATCATGGTGTGAGGCGAGACCTGTGCCGCGCGTGTGTGACGAATGGGAAAGGTACGTTCCTTCAGCCGCGTTGCCTCTTGTTGCAATGGAAAGAATATGCCTGGAATGCCTGGGAATGGGCGACGTTTCTCAGACACGCAAGTTGCAACAGGGGAAAGTGCCATGCAGCTTCCTTGCTTGTTTGGTTCGGAAGGTGGGTGAGTGTGTGGACTGTGTCACTGTGTGTGGAAGGCGCAACTTTCTTTTTGGGTCCTGCCATTCGTGTACCTACAAACAATGTGAAGGAAAGGACGTTCCAGAGCTGGGAGATTGGGGGCTGTAGCCTGCCGCGCTAACGCTCCAAAAAGCTTAGCTGACACGGGACGAATGTGCCTCTTTCCGCCCAGCCTGTTAGTCTCAGTTGGCCGATTGACCAATTAGAGAAGGGCATATTCTCGTGGACGGAATACGGCAGATTGGGTGGGGGTTGAATCCCTGACGTTACAGGCACCTAGCTGTCAAAGAATTCTACGAGTACCTCGGATACTAGGTAGGGACCAGGTCGGTAGGGATGATTATACGAACTCTAGCCTCAGATACACCTAAATTCGCAGCTGCCTAGAAATATTGCAAAATGTATTGGCATTGAGAAAATCCTGGTTTATCAAAATACTGGTAGAGCTGAATATGCCCTCCAGACATGAAAATTATGGCATGGTCGATATTCTTTTACGAAATGTCTTGGCTTATTGATGCTTCATTGAGCTTCTTGGCAATGCATTACGCCCCTGAGGGGCAGAAGTGGGTAAGTGCGTTTTCAGTGTTATTTACTGTACTAGGTAAATAGTAAATGCGATGTCTGCCTAACTTTGATTCTTCTTGCTCTTGAAATGATGTACCTGAACAGTAAAGCAGCCTTTTTGTTAGTCAGTCGAATGAGAAAGGACAGGATAGTCAGATGAGTAAATCAAAAAATCCCATTAGCCACACAATACGTAACTGTCCATACAAGCAATACGTCCCGCCTTGGCGCGTCTAGGCATGCCTCAAACGACACAGGAAGGAGCTATAGGGATAAAAAAACATTTCACCTGCCCCTGACCAGTCGAAATGCTTGGTCGGGTGACTACCTCGATGAAGTCTCGCAAGGTACATCATGCGGCGGCGTTTCGATTCACCATGTGGTAAGCAGGGGTTCTTCTTGTATTCATTTATGTTTTCAATGTGCAAATGTCTTCCCCAATCTCCTACCAATCCCTTGCGTACAGTTTCATGTGCCCAATTCCCAACAGCATGTAATAACAGGCCACATTGTCGAAAGTTCCTGAGGTCTGGAGGAGCCTCTGGTTGGCAGGTGAGCGCACGATCTCATAGATTGGCTTTTGACACAGATTCCTTTCCATTTTGGCAAACAGTGAGCTACTGGGTACCAATGACAGGCATAAACATCTAACTTGTCATGACCGAGGAACCTTCTTCCTCCAATCTCTAACACGAGATCTCGACAGACGCATGCAAGACGGAATGGCAGTCAAGGTCACCATCGGGAAGGGTAAAGTGACTGCCGCGGCAGTTCGATCCGCTGAATGTCTTGATCGTACAGTCCCTGGACGAGGTTAGACGTTGTCCAAGTTGGGAGTGATGGGTAGACATACCTCTTCTGAAGGACTTTGATGGATCTCTTGTTGGTGACGGGTATACAACGGTATGCACCGCTACCAGTCACCTCAAAGGTACTCTGGTCTGCATTGCAGAGGTCGTCACTGAAGGAGACCACCTTGGCCCAGTCGTCTCTGACTTCGAGATTCACTGGGTTGGCGATGGCCATAGTAGCAAGGGACGTAATCATAGCAAAAGTTGAAAAGTGCATCGTGAGTTCCAGGTAGGCAGCAGGCTGAGCCTTGAGTTCAGAATTTGAGATGAATGTGAGATGCCTTGGGTATGAGCTTGCAGGTATGATGAAGAGTAGATGTAATTGAAGCAGAAGAGATAGGGAGAGAGACAGATGCCGTCTACTTATAGCGCTGAGAATGCCAGTGAGGGAGAGATGGAAGCAGAAATGGATTGGTATCACAAGAATAGATGGAAACTTGTCCCCAGGCGCCTCGTAGATCATTTGATTCGGACGAATCGAGGAGCGCATAGCCACACTCATGAGGTTCTACAAACGGACCACAAGAAGGATTTCTGTTGACGCTGGCACCGCTGTTGTTCAAGGGCAACTAGATTCTTGCATCATACCATTATTCTTGTCCTAGGACAGATCCTTCATAATGAAAGTGTGACCTCTGATACGTTCGTATGACCTCAAGTTGATACAATAGCCCAATTTGAGAGGTTGTCGTGACACCTGGCTCTCGAATCCTGAACCAGGATCAGCTCAAGTGCCGGGCCTGTGTCGTGACTGATATATGCAAGGCAGCGTGGCCAACAAGAGCCGTCGAGGAATTGGAGGTTTTGAAGGGCTGTATATACTGTAAACCATCCAATGTCATGGCAGCTGCGGCTGTGGATGACTGACGTTCGAAGGACGGATCTAGGCCCCCTGATAACTTGCAGCAACGTACCTCAAGTGCCTTGTCATCAGGGAGAGGCATGCATCTGAAGACAAGAAAAGTTTCATTGTATAGCCCGGTTAATCTCAGTTACTGGAGTCTTTTGCTGCTGAGAAAAGAGATCTTGAATTGAGCTGCCTAAAGTCTCTCGCAAACTTAATGTATTAATGGACTCTCTGGGGTTCTTGCTCTGACAATGGAGGAATTGGGGTTAATTGAGCGACCGAGAATCGCGGGGTAAATCTCCAACAATACCGGAGAATCCCCGGCTCGGCTTTGGCAGATTACATAAGAAGAGAGCCGTGCACTTTTACCCCGCCAAAAAGCGCATTGGGCCGGCTCACCCCGCCACAGGGCGTGGACAGCAGGACCGAACATCGGGACGGCCGATTACGCCATTCAAACGCTCCAGACGGGAATGGGTCTCCAGCTGCCGTGAAGCAAATCAGCGTCTTCCAATTTTCGGAGCTTCGTTCTGGAGTACTACGGATAGGTAATCGAGGAGGCCGACTCACAACCCTCTTCGCCGTACTGCTCCGATTCCCTCTCTCATCCATTGCCCTCTTCATGATCTCTCTCGTCCTCCCTCTCTTCCGGTCGCCCATTACCAGCACCAGTACCGCCAGACGAGGTCTCCAGTCCACCGCAATGTCTCTCAGCAGCAAGATCAAGCCCGCGGCCCGCGTTGCCGGCCGGCGACAGGATGTCTGGTGTGTATTGAGATCCCGGTCATGAGAGAGACAAGTATGCGCCTGCGCTACTTTTGACGCATCTCTGTTGGGCAATGACGGACAATTGAGTGCAGAATGCTGACCATGAGTCCAGGTCCATCATCAACGAGGCCGCTGCCGCATCGCCCCAACAGCCCATCGTAAACATGGGCCAGGGGTTCTTTGGCTACAACCCTCCCGACTTCATCCTCAACGCTGCCAAGCAAGCGCTGGACCGCGTCGAGTGCAACCAGTACAGCCCTACCAAGGGCCGCCCAAGACTCAGGAAGGCTATTGCGGACGCCTATTCTCCTCACTGGGGCCGCAAGCTGGACCCTGAGACCGAGGTCACCATCACCACTGGCGCAAACGAGGGTGAGATGAGAAGTCTACCAGATGAGAACCAAGGACAATTGACTGACCGGTGATCAGGCATGCTGAGTGCTTTCATGGCCTTCATTGAGCCCGGTGATGAGGTCATTGTCTTTGAGCCCTTCTTCGACCAGTAAGCTAGACCATGAGTGCTATTCGTGATACATCCTAGACATGCTGACTCTTTGCAAAGGTACATTAGCAACATTGAAATGCCCGGCGGCAAGATCACCTACGTTCCCCTGCATCCTCCCACAGACGGCGCCACGGTGACATCGTCCGCCGCCAACTGGACCATCGACTTTGACGAGCTCGAGCGCGCCATCACGCCAAAGACCAAGATGATCGTCCTCAACACACCGCGTTCGTCGCAACCTCCTTCACAGCCCCCAAGTCACTGGGCATATTTTGCTGACATTCTGACACAGACAACCCCGTCGGCAAGGTCTTCTCCAAGGAGGAGCTCCAGAAGATCGGCGACCTGTGCGTCAAGAACGAGATCATCATCCTCTCCGACGAGGTCTACGACCGCCTGTACTACGTTCCCTTCACGAGAATTGCCACACTCTCCCCCGAGGTCGAGCGCCTCACCATCACCGTCGGCTCCGCGGGCAAGAACTTTTACGCTACTGGATGGCGCGTCGGCTGGCTCATGGGCCCCGCTGAGCTTATCCAGCACGTTTCTGCGGCGCATACTCGCATCTGCTACTCTTCCGTCTCGCCTCTGCAAGAAGCCTGCGCTGTCGGTATGCTTCACCCCCCTTTCTCCCCCTCCTTCCATAAGCCTACGATTGGAATAAGGCTAACTCCGCGTCCAATAGGTTTCGAACAAGCCGAAAAGGAAGGCTTCTGGGACGAGACAATCAAGGACATGAAGGGCAAGATGGACCGCTTCAACGAGGTATGGAAGGAGCTCGGCATGCCCTACTCGGAGCCCGAGGGCGGCTACTTTGTCCTCGTCAACATGGCCAAGGTCAAGCTGCCCGAGGACTACCCGTTCCCGCCCCACGTCGCCAGCCGCCCGCGCGACTTCAAGCTCGCGTGGTTCCTCATCCAGGAGGTGGGCGTCGCCGCCATCCCGCCCACCGAGTTCTACACGGACGAGAATGCGCAAATTGCTGCGGATTACATCCGTTTCGCTGTCTGCAAGGAGGACGAGGTGCTTGAGACGGCCAAGGAGCGTCTTCGTGGGTTGAAGAAGTATATCAAGGAGTAGATGCAGATGTGGCTATATATCATTATTCCATAGAGGGCGCGAGTCGCGGTGACACAAGTATGTACCATGCCTTGTCATGATTTCTATTTTTCTACCATTTCAAAAGAGTGAATAGACAAAATCCAAGCCAAATAGTTTCTCCCTTGAATACATCTCTACCGCCCATTTTTAGTTGCCGTAAAACATTCATTTACGTTTCATTTGCGTCAAGAAATCACACCACAGCGCTCAATGGTGATGGTGATGGCGCCGATGACTGAGTCCACCGCCCGTTGACAGCGCGCAAGCATCGCCGATGCCACCGAGCGCTCCGCCTTCCTGGCAGATGTTCTCGGGACCGCAGTACGTGACAAAGAGGAGGCCTGAGTCGCCCGGGACAGGGACGCCTGATGGGGCACACCAGAAGATAGACTGTTTAATGTGCGCATCGTCAATGGACTGTCTTCCTGATGTCAGGGCGCCTTCAATCGCCTTGCGGTTGCTGGAGTCTACGCTCGATGTTAGAATAGAGGTTGTGAAGGATTTGACATGGGAGATGAGACGATCTGAGTAAGAGATACGAACCGACTTTGAGGAGGCGTGAGCCGCAGTAGGTTTCGGCTTGGGTGCAGACTACGGCAGAGGCAGCGCTGATGAGGGCGGTGATGATGACGATGAGGAGAAGACGAGACATCTTCGCTTTGACTATTTGCTTTCTTTTCTTGATGTCGGAGATTATGATTGACGGTTGTTGAAGACTTTTCTGTAAGATGTCAATTTGTCTGGGTCTTTGATGCGCCTGTCGCAAAGTTCGTGAATGGATGGTGACTCCTCCCTTTGGTATCCCTTTGGCACAGAGCGGCGGTGACGATGGGACTGTGAGCTCAAGCTCCGCTCTTAAGCAACGCACAATTGAGAACTCGTGCGAGTCAGTGCACATCCTCATTTTGACAAAGGAACCTGAGGCGGCCGCGTCCTGCGTGATGGTACTTTTCTGACTTGGTCAAGTCCACGAACAGTGTGACGACGTAGCGGCTAATGGTGAACAATATGGCAAGTGGAACAGTCACGAACGCAATGATGCAGGGAATCTATATGTGTACTGATGCTTGATTCAATTATTAACCTGTGTCTTCAGGTCTATCAAGCTATCCGAAAGCCTATGAGGGTATCACGAGACGTTGTCGCCACAACCATGATCTAGACCCAATTGATGCCCATTTCCATTACCTCCGTATCACCTAAACGCCAGTCCGAGCTATCAAAAGACCCCAAACTGCCATTACGAGAACCCCAAATTGCTATTAGAAGTGAAGCGTAAGGTTCGAAGTGAAAGCGAAACCGTAACGAGAAAGATGCAACGGCAAGGTCCTTAGATCTCGCCAGTGTTGGCACCGTCAGTGTTGGCATCGCCAGCGTCGGTGCCGCCAGACATCTCAACGTCCTCCTCTTTGCCAATCCAGTCTCTGACGGCAAGCTTGGCGACATTAGCGGCAGGAGAGTCCTCGCCATCAGCCTCCTGGTTCTCGGAAGCAGCCTTCTCGGCAGCAACAGCCTTCTTGCTCTTGGCAGGGGTCTTGCGCTTGGCGGGGGTAGCCTTCTTCTTGACAGGCGTCTCGGGCTCGGCATCCTCATCGGAGTCCTCGTCCCCACCAGTGGTCTTGATGACGGCCTTGGGGGTGGCAGCGGCCTTCTTCTTGGCCAGGGTGGCGCGCTTCTTCTTGACGGGGGACTCGACGACGAGCTTCTCCTCGCCGTCGGAGTTCAGGTTGGCACCAGCAGCGAGCTCATCGGCGTCGTCAGAGCTGGTAGCGGCGGCAGCCTTTTTCTTGGACGGGGTGGCGATCTTGCGCTTGGCGGGGCTGTTGCCAGCGCTGTCGCTGCCCTGGGTGGGGAGGTCGGCGAAGAGCTTCTTCTTGATGGCGAGCCAGGCGTTGGAGGCGGAACGATGGTTGGACATGCCGCAGGCGGCGGCGAGCTTGGGGTAGTCAACCTGAAAGAGAAAATATTGATTAGCTTTGTTCGATGCGTGAGGTGAATGGTGAAGTGAAGGCATTGGATGGGAGTAGATCTTACCTCGGGAGCGCTCTTCAAGGAGCTCCAGGCGTGCTTGAGGATCTCAAGCTCGCGATCGGTGAGGGCGGGCTTGGGGGCAGTAGCTGCCTCAGAGGAAGAACCGGCAGAAGACATGATGAATGAGTCTTGATGAGAGTGTGATGATAAATGAATGGGTTATGATAAGAGGCGAAGAGTTGCAAGTAAATATGCAAGGGTGTACAACGCTGAAAGGTTGTGATGATGCGGAAGGGTGAAGAGGGAGGAGAACTGTGTGATTGTGTAGAGGTATGGATCTCAGAAGAGGAATGATGTGGTGTAAAGAAGAAAGGATTTATTGTCCAGCTGGAGAGAAAAGATTCTTTTATGGGAGGACCTGTGGCGGCTGAGTTGCAGACGGTAGAAGGTGATGAAGGGGTGGGAGATGCCAAAGGCAAGTGTGAGATTGAGAGCGGTGTAGAGGACAGAGTGAGAGCGAAGATGAGTGAGTGAGTGAGCTTTTATGAGCGGTAAAGGGGAAGAGGAAATCTTTTTATCAGTTGAATAATAAATTTTGAATGAGAAGGAACGATCACCGGGCTGCTTCTGACGGCAAGAAGTGGTCGAAGATCACAGAACGTGTCTAAGGCAGCAGCGAACCATAAACAAAGTAGGTCGGCTAAGAGAGACAATATTCCCATTTGCACCAACTGGAACTAAGACAACAAAATACGGGCAGTTATGGATACCTTTTTGGAGTACTGACAATATTCTTTATTACATCCTCCTACTATCGCGCTGCACCATCACGGGAGGCAGGAGCGAAAATTTCGATCCAGACCTCCGAGGACTTCACTTAGGTTCTCTGATGGGCACTAGATTCTTGACTTGGATGCTTCAGTCAGCTTCGTTCAGTTTCTTCTGACTCATCAGCTCTTTCTTTGTTCAGAGAGCGGCACATGCGTCCAACTTGGCTAACTTTCTAACGATTCAACAGGCAGGTCGCAATACCTCCGTATCGAAGATCAGCATGAAAGTTAAAGAACTCCGGCTTGGAGCACCGTAGCAATGTCGAAACGCATGTAGCAAGAATTTCACTGGAATAGTTCACTGGAATGGTTCTTGACATTCAATTCCCCTTGTGTTGGGTCCTGCTCACTTGCTGATTCGTGTGATACTTCCCAGGAACCCATCCCTCGACCCGAAATAATACGCTGCCACACCGATCAGTCCTGGAACCACAACCCATGTCGCCTTCCTCGCGAATGCAACAGCCCCCTTCCTGATGATGATCTGAAGCTTCTCATGGTATGCCTCATGATCATTGACATGCGGAAAGGGAACATCAGGGATAGGCTTCCCCAGAAAGGCACATAGTGGTTCCCACCAGTCCTTCAGGTTGTAGTTGAGCAACCGCTCAGGCGGTGTCTCTCTCCGAATCGTTGCATAGTGGTTTCGATATCCGTCGCGAGCCTTCTCGAGCACTTCTTTCTTTGTCTCTGCGTCAAAAGTGTACTTCAACCACGTGAAGGTGATGTCGTCAATCTCCGCCACGTACTTGGCTCGCAACCATGATAGAAATCGCCAGACGGGGTTGAAGGCGACAGTGATGATACTCTCGTTGAAGCTCTTGTACCAGGACTCGATGTCACGCTCCACAAGCACCACCTTGGAATCGGGGTATGCTGCCACCAGCTTGGGTCCAAAGAAGTTGGCTGGCATGTCGCAGACAGCTCCGCAGTGACCGAGCAGCTGGTCGAAGTCTGTGCGGCCAAATGGTTGCTGGCCCGGCTTGGGGTTCTGCTTCGCGTGCATGCCCTCCATCCACATTTCAACTTCGCGGATGTTTGAGACCATGGCGAATCCGTGGTAGACGTCGCTGTACCCGAGGATCATGAGGGCTCTTTGCATAGCTGTGCCTAGTTAGAATTTTTGACGTGTTGCCAGTTGAGCCGAAGATCTCCGCCCTCTCGGAAGTTACTTACACGACATGCCGGTCTTGGACATGCCCAGAGCTAGGACTTCGAGAGGCACCACACGCTTGCATTGCCGCCGATCAATGTTCAAGTCCGGCTTGAAAAGCTCCGGGTGCTTCTCTTGCTCACTTTGCATTTGAGACATTGTGGGCTTGACTGAGGTAGAGTATTCGTGGTAAGTCAACATACCCACTTCCTGGCCCCCCCCCTGTTTCTGGCACCCACAAAAACGCGAAAATCCACCACAACCCAATGCCCACCCCCAACCTCCTTCTATCACAACATTTTCAATTCGCGTCCAAATGGGCTCATCTTTTGCACATGACTTCTTCTATATCTAATGCCTCAATATACCGAAGATCAGCTTCATCAAGCTCTCGAGGATATCTCAAACGGCAAGAGTCAAAAGAGAGCCTCATTGGAGTATAGGATACCACGATCAACCCTCCAACTACGTCTCCAAGGTGGTCAGACCAGGAAACAGTCATTTGCTGACCTGCAGAGGCTGTCTCCTGACCAAGAGAGCAAGCTGGCACAATGGGTTCGCATACAGGCTTCGCTAGGCCTCGCACCAACGCACCAACAGGTGAAGGAATTCGCCGAACGAGTCCTGCTTGCTGCTGGGGATACCAGACCATTGGGAAAAGGCTGGATCCATGCCTTTATTAAAAGGAATCCTATCATTAAGGTTCAGAAAAGTCGTTCCATCGATTCTAGACGCGTTAATGGGGCATCCACTGAGGTCATTAGGAACTGGTTTAAGTTCCTTGCTATCCCTAAGATCAAGGACATCAAACCAGCCAATAGGTATAATATGGATGAGACTGGCATCCTCGAGGGCCAGGGAGCTAATGGGTTAGTGTTGGGCATGGCTAAGACGACGTCTGTTCGCAAGAAACAGCCTGGGTCGAGGGCATGGGTGTCTATCATTGAGTGTTTCTCAGCCCTGGGCAGGGCACTTCGTCCTCTTATCATTTTCAAGGGGAAGACAATCCAACAGCAGTGGTTTCCATTACATCTGGATCCATAAGATGGGTGGGAGTTCACAGCAACAGATAATGGCTGGACTACAGACTTAACTGCCATTGAGTGGTTGGAGAAGGTGTTTATCCCCCAGACTATCCCTGAGACTGAGGGGGAGGCTCGACTGCTTGTTGTGGATGGGCATGGGAGTCATACGACGACAGACTTCATGTGGAATTGCTATATGAACAACATCCATTTACTGTTCTTACCACCTCACTCCTCTCACGTCCTCTAACCTCTTGACCAGTCTGTCTTTAGCCTAGTTAAGGCAGCCTATCGGAAGGAGCTCGGTTACCTGTCTTAATAGAACGACTCTACCATTGTAGGCAAAAGGAACTTCCTGGACTATTACCAGAAGGCTCGGCTTACTAGTCTATCAATCTTAAATATTGAAAGTGGTTAGAAATAGATTGGTCTATACCCTATGGCTATAGTTAAGCCCCTAATAAACCCCCTACTACTACCCACCCCTCCTACTAAACATACTACCCCGAAACTAGCCAGCCAGGGCAGAAAGAGATGCCACAATAGTTAACCAACTACCCCAGTTGAGTCATGGGATTCTGCTACCTCTATAGTAGCCTGGTCGATACCCAGGAAGCTGGCAGAGCTCAGCAGTCAACTACACTTATACACTTAACTCGACAATGATATCAGCACTCAACGGCTGCTGTTCAGGAAGGTGAAAAAAGGCTTCAAAGAGCAGGCCTGGCAACTGGCAACTACCCAACAGCAACTGGCCCTTCTAAGGGCTCAAGTTACCAACGCTACAGTAAGGAAGAGGAAGGTTGTTCAAGTTAATCCTAATACGAAGTTCGCGAACATCAGGGATATCCACCGAGATCAAATCGAAGCGGGTGAAAAGGAGGTTATCACGGCTGAATCCAGCGAATCTGATTGCCCTAGTGAGGCTGGCAGTTGTATTGTAGTGGGTGAGGTTGAGGATCAATAGTTAATAGTAATGAGGAGCTTGGGTTGTGATCCCATCGTTTTTGTGGTGCCAGAAACAGGGGGGGGGGGCAGGAAGTGGGTATGTTGACTTATGCCGACGGAGACTAGCACGGGGTAACGGCCAGCCTCGAATGCTGGAGAAAGCTCGCAGATAAGGCAATAAAAGCATTCGACTTGTTAGGAATCAGTGAAATGGAACTTTTGCTCGGCGATCCTACTTTCTCAAGACGAAACCAGCGTTGGTTGTGAACCGAGAACCCCGGTTCCAACAAGTTCCTTCAACCCCAGCTTATCACATTGGATCGTATCATATCCACAGATTACAAGCATCCTGTGGCTCCGGAGGAAAGTCATCGTCTCCGCGGCTGGGAATCCGGCTTTCTAGTGTCTTGGCTCCGCACATCGGCCTGCGGGCCGCCTCCGATGAGCCAAGATCTCGTTTCGTGGCTGAACTTTAACGCACGAATGGAAGTACCTGGTTCCTTGGATGATCGTGAGAAACTCGTGAGTTTTAGCAGAACCAGGTATGAATTCGTCAAGATAGTTCGTTCTCATGGCCAACGTAGAATACGTTCAAGCGAGATCACGAAACACCAAGTGGGTTCTAGATCCTCAGCTAACCACACTTTGCGCACCCGCTGATGCCAGTATTATGACCCACGTCGAGGATACGCATTTTTGGATAACCGACTTCGTAGATGGTACTCGGTAAGATTTAAGTCCTTTCTCGGACGTTGAGATGTCGTGTTTTTCGTCTCAAGTCCAGGCTACGGTTCTGGGCAGGCAGTTTGTCATCAACTTAGACTTGTGTATGTATTTTAAGGTAGGGGTCGGGACTCTAGGAGCCGGCACGTAGGAGAAAACTGGAAGGAACGATGAGAACGACCCAAATACTCGGATGTTGGGAAGACTCGCAAGACGTCCTTGGCTGGAACCCTTCTTCACCCAGATATTCTGTTTGTTGGAGACTTCCTCCCTCACAAATTAAGGATGCATAGGTAGTGGGCTAGATCCTTGCTTGCGAACCAACAAAGAGGTCCACAACATCTCTGATGAACATGATAATCTCCATTAGGAAATATTCCCGAGGAGACTCATTGTTGGAAAAGCAAGCTGTGTGGGATAGCCACTGAACATGGTTCAATGTCTGATTGATCTCATTGAAACCTTGGAACCAACATGTCGTTCTGATGTCGATTATTATTCCGCACGCAACATTCTTCAAAGTTATCGATCCCCCATTAAATGTAGGTTACACGAGGTAGTCGTGGCTTTCGTCCATCATCTTCCGCCCATCCTTCCTGGGCCCGTCAATATCTCGAAGTTTCCGACATGGCGACCGCCACAGATGTCGTATACATGGCTAAACCGCCCAATGGCGAAGCTCGATTCGCAGCCAGGACTACCGCTTCACTTAACGTAATTAATATAAATCTGGCCTTTTAGTTGATTAATTACTAAACTGCCTTTGAGTAACGTACATGACAAGCAAGTGGGCCAGACAAGCGAGTGGGCCACCCAACCGCCATCGTGCCACCTACATCATCACAACACGCATTTCTCCATCGAAAACAATGACAGTATATAACAAAGATAACCAATCAAACTTAGCGGTTCAGGCTACCCAGAAAGACCGAAATCTCAGTATTCGGGCCGCGGTAAAGATCTATAATATTAGTCGCGTTACCTTAGGCCGCAGATTAGAGGGAATATTATTACGACGTGATAGCATACCTAACTTACGGAATTTGATGCTGCTAGAAGAGAAGAAGCTGATTGAGTACATCTTTAAACTGGACGCCAGATGTTTTCCTCCCCGTCTTCGCGGTATTGAAGAGATGGCGAATCGATTACTCGCTGATCGTGACGTACCCCATGTTGGGAAGCGATGGGCTTCGAACTTCGTAAAGCGATAACCAGAGTTGCGAACGCATCGTTTTCGTAAGTACGACTATAAGAGAGCCTAATGCGAAGATCCGGGCGCGATTAACGCGTGGTTCTTGCTTGTGGCGAACATAATCGCGAAGTACGGCATCGTAGACTCAGACATCTACAACTTTGACGAGACTGGCTTTATGATGGGCCAGATCTCAACCGGCATGGTCGTCACCAGTGCCGAAAGGCGTTCAAACACGAAAATAATATAGCCTGGCAATCGTGAATGGGTTACGGTTATTCAGGCCATCAGCCCGTCGGGCTATAGCATTCCGCCGTATATCATCGTTACGGGCCAATATCACCTCTCTACCTGGTACACGGAATCCGGTCTCCTATACGACTAGGTCATCGCAACGTCTGAAAATGGATGGATAACAAATGAAAGAGATCTAGACTGGGCTCGGTACTTCGAACGGTATATAAGACCGTATGCAAAGGGTTAATACCGCCTCCTCGTCGTCGACGGACACGAAAATCACCACTCCGCGGATTTCGAGATTTTTTATAAGAAGAACAACATTGTTACCC
Source organism: Colletotrichum phormii (assembly GCF_030913505.1). Lineage (NCBI taxonomy): Eukaryota > Fungi > Ascomycota > Sordariomycetes > Glomerellales > Glomerellaceae > Colletotrichum > Colletotrichum phormii. The sequence continues at coordinate 66,358 of NW_026851477.1, forward strand.
TATATATGCCGGCTCATTCGTCTCATCTACTCCAGCCCTTGGATATTGGATGTTTTGGGCCTCTAAGAACGGCGTACGGTCGAGAAATCGAGGACAAGATGCGTCGGGGTAATATATATATTACTAAGGAGGACTTTTTCCCGGCGTTTCACAGGGCTTTCACGCAAGCGATCACGGAGAAAAACATCCAGGGAGGATTCAGAGGGGCAGGAATTATGCCTTTGAGTGTAGAGAGTGTACTCTTAAAGCTTGATGTGAAGTTACGTACTCCGACGCCTCCAGGATCCCTCCCGATAACACCACCGGCATAGACTTCTCAGACACTAAATAACCTAACGGAAGTATCTTCTTAGTCAGAACTCATCTAGAATCGAATCTCCCGTTATCAAAACAGCTTACTAACTTTAATTATCGACGCTATAGAGCATCTATCTAAGGGGGCTCGTAGATTTATACACTAGATCGCCTTATTAAGATCCGAGAACTAGATCCTTCGAAAGGAGAACAACCTACTTAGTCGACGCCGGAGAGCTAAGAAAAACCGTCTCTGACAAGGAGGAAGCCTTATTATAGCTGAGGGAGAGGATCTTTAGTCGTAGAGAGAGGCTATAGCCCAGGTGGAGGAGGAAACGCGCCGGAGTAGTGGTCGCCGACCGAGGACTGAGACGGGCCAACGACGATATAGCGTCTGCGGGAATACTGGTCATAATGCGCGAACATGTCGATTCAATGAGGAAATGTCTGAGGAAGAGGAATCTGAATAGTTTGGATTGAATCCATGAGGTGGGTGTTGATATTTGCTCCTTCATGTTATGTGGTCGTGGTTGGGTGGCCCACTCGCTTGTCTGGCCCACTCGCTTATCATGTACGTTAGTTAATTAATTTAATTAATCACTTTTTTATTTAACGTACTTCCATAGCGAGCGACGCATCATAGCGAGCGACGCACTCTCTTAGACCTTTCTGTTACGACCCAACATGAAGACCAGGGCGTGCCCCGCTGACGCCTAGCGGCTACGGCGCATCATATATGCAGGACGGAACGGAACATTGGGGAAACCCCAGGAACGGAAGAACTATGGTACAAGTCACGTGATAATAAGAGATATGATAAGGGATAAGGATATGTTGGATATTCGGCATATCCAACATATCCAGACAAAGTGGACTGTTCAGCACTGTTCAGTTAGGATCGGACTTGTATATAAGGATGGACTCGAGCTGGGCTCTAGGACAGACTTTCCATAGCTTCTTCAGCAATTAACTTCGTATCAGGATTAACATCCGCTTTCAGCTACTACCTTGACAAGACTACGATTGATCACCGAAGCCTTACCTACCCTTACGATTGACAGACATAGCTTCCCTGAAGCTGTCCCCGACTACGATTACTGTTACCAGTTCCGCAGCCTCAACTTCTGCAAACTACCCCTACGACTAGCTGGCCGTAACACGTGGCTGGAACGGACCGCAGCAGCAACCTCCTGCTGCCTAATGTAGGCCTATTCCAATAATAACCAATCTTGCTTACGTAATCAATATCTATATTAATCTATAACTCTTATAGATTAATATGATATATAATATGCTTACGTAATATGAATAATAAGGCAAATAATAAGGTAAAAGATTTACCTTTCCAACAGATAGTTGTTACGAGCTGGACAAGGCAACCAACTGTGGCACAAAGCAAAAGCTTCGACAATGATGACTCCACCCTGCGTAGAGGGGTTGTGGGTTCGATTCCCGCACGCTGCGTCGATAGTGTGATTGTGCCTCCCACACTATGAAGGGCGTCCCGACCGTAGGCAGCACGTGTAGGACTGGTTACCCCGCACCTATGCTGGAGTTTCCCTGCTTATACCCGAAATGTCCGATTGGTCCTCGGCATAGGGACATGCCTCTTGGAGGGGAGATGTGGTGTTACGCCCGCCGCAACTTGTCACTGTGGGCGCGTAGCTATATATGCAGAACAAGGGACAATGATGACCGGAGTCATCATTATCGAAGCTTTTGCTTTGTGCCACAGTTGGTTGCCTTGTCCAGCTCGTAACAATAGTTACCTATTAATATTAATTAATATAAGTTAATTATAACTAGTTAACTTAGTTATAATAAAGTTATATCTCGTTGAGGTATTTTAGCCTCGGAGTCGGGGTTCGACCCCTATAATCGCGACTCGTTTTTATTAATTCTTTTTATAAAATAGTAGGTCTTACGAATCTTTTTATTAGTCGAGCGGCCGGAATATCCCTTTTCCAGCGAGCCTTTAACTATTCAGACGATTTGAATAACCGGCCTCCATTGTCTGACTGATTGAATCGCGAATTGCCTCTCTTTTGACTGTTTGTTTGGCTGATTGAACTGATAGATCTGTTACGGTAGCTGCGCTGCTTCGGTTGTCGCCCTGTCTACACATCTTGGGACGCAGAGGCACTACAGACTGCTCAATGTGTCGATAAGGAGACTATTTACATGATACTCAGCATCGCTAACATCATTATGGACGTGGTCATGTTGTTGCTTCCCCTGAAGATCGTCATTCCACTTCAGATGGCTAGAAGGCAGAAGGCTTCTGTCATCTTACTCTTCGCCACTGGCATCTTGTGAGAATTCCGTCTTTACTTCTATCTGTATTATTTCCTCAGAAATTTGCACGAGTCCTAATTGTGGCATAGTGTCTGCGCATCGGCGATCAAACGGACAATCATCCTCCCGCCACTGCTGAAGAGTGCCAATTACAGCTGGGAGGTAGCCGAAAACTTCAACTGGTCCTTTCTCGAGGCAAATGCCGGAATTGTGTGTGCCTCGGTTCCTGGATTGCAGCCCTTCTTTGTTCGATACCTGCCAAGCTTCATTTCTTCACGGATCACCGGCTCAGATGACAAGAGCGGAAAGAAGTCATTGCCATACTCAACGGTCATCGAGAACAACAGGAAGAGACGCAACTTACAGTCCGAATCGTACGAACTACAGTCACACGAAGATATTCCAGAAGGGAGTTGAAAAAGGCGGAATCTAGCGATGACGAAGCCAAGCTGTGGTCTGGGAGGAGGTATCGCAAGGATCTTGTCAGCGAGCGGGAGACAATCATTGAGTCTGAATCAAAACACCACAAACGGATGCGTAGCGGAATAAGTCATACTGGTAATGTAGTTGGCTCCGATGGTATTGAGCCAGCTTCACTTGCGGAAAAAAATGATGGTCGAATTACGCATTCAACGGCCGCACGGATTCAGGTCACCCACGAGACCAAAGTTTCATATGACTCCCGGATACAGTAACTATTACTGAGTCAAAGGACTTCTTGCAACTACTTCGCAACCTTGAGTTAGAACCTAGTATGCTCGCAATATTAGAACACAGCATGAAGACATCATCAAAATTTCCCATGAGTAAGTCGTCCGTAAGCGCTAGCAACTTTCGGTCTATCTGCACGAGTTACTGTTTCTCTCAACACAGCACCAAGGACTCTCTGAAACGCAAACTTGTTCTTGTCACGTAACTAAAAGCACAAAGCCACATCAATACTGATATTCTAGTCCGTCGTATTCGATTCGCGTGCCCCCATGGTGAGGCATTACGACTGGTCAACTCAAAGTTGCTCCGCTTGTTGTGGATGAAGAGGCGAAGCAACGGCTGCCCCTCCCAACGACTCAGTGACCATCGTGAGATCGTCGTCGCCCTGGTGGTCTAGCGGTATGATTCTTCCTTAGGGTTGTCATTAAACACATCCACCTGGAAGAGGCCCCAGGTTCGAATCCTGGCCAGGGCCCTAACCCTTTTGTCTGATCTCCACCAGCTCCTTAGTGGAGCGTGGGGTCCTTTTTGAAATAGAGCCGATGATTCTCTACGAAGGGTACGGAATATTTGGACTTGCTAAGGGAAACTACTCATGCAACACGCCTTTGTTTCTTGGCTTTGGCTGAGGACTCCAACAATTTGGGTGCTCTGATATGTTCATTCGATCCTGAGTGAAGTAGACATGGCCGAGTGGGGTGGGTGAGACAAAGTGACTAAGAGAAGATGCACTAGAAGCCTGAAGAGGTTCACTATGTGCCTGGAGCATAGCCTACTTACATAAAAGAAAAGAATTCTCAAATATGCTTAATTGGACACGTGAAATGTCGCCTCAGATGGTTCCTGACATAACTAATTCTATGCGTGCCGCCTGTTCAATTTTCATCCGAGCTGGGATAAGAATTAGTCAGTGTCTCACTATTTTGGGGTGAGCCAAACTTGCTTGGAACGTGGGTAATGCCTCGCCTCACTACTTTAAAGGAGGCCTGGGAATTCGTTGACTCAATATTCAAAAGTGCGGACAGGGTCTGTTACCTCATGGGTACTCACTTCTGCATGTAAGAGGTTGTGAACCCATGGGTTGAGGAATCAGGTACAATGGCTGATGAAGGTGGACTCATTATCTCACAAGAGACAAAGCAGAATGCATACGAACAAGCAATTGACTCTAACATCGTGTAAGCATTAAGTGGCGAGTCATCTAGGCTAAGCTAGTCTACTGAAATCTATCGGGTATCAACTCTATATTATTAGACCGGTCTGGTTATGCAAATTTGGGGCACTAAAGTGTTTTCTTCCAATCCCACTTAGTTGCCATGCCTCTCGAACATGCGATTGTGATGCTACCCAGGCCAAGGGTCACACCTGCCCAGATCCAAGCGCTAAAGTAGCCAACTGAGCGCACAAGTGCGCCTCCAACTGGAGAGCCTAGCAACAGAGCAAAAGACATTACGGCATAAGCCATACCAAGTCGGGTTCCGATGTACTTCTTGTCCTCCGTGAGGAGAGAAAACGTAGCAGGCTGCAGAGAGAAGAAGGCTCCGCTACTGGTTCCGTAAAATATGACCGTCACCAACAGCCCGGGAGTGTGGGTGACAGCGGAAAGGCAGAAGGCCGAGATCGACAAGGTCGCTACTGCGACTATGAGCATGTTCATCCGTCCAAGTTGAGCGGTGAATAAGATAGGGACGGTGCGTCCGACAATGGATGCGCCATTGAGGATCGCAAGAAGGTACTTGTCGATCTCCGTGCTGACAGCATGCCTTGCCAACGCGTAACCTGGGATGTAGACGAAGGGAGTGTACATGCCAAGGAAGACGAGGCAGCAAGCTCCCACAAAAAGTAGGTAAGGGGCGTCTTTGAAGGCAGTGCGGTCGATTAAGGGTCTCCTGAATGCTGATGGTTTGGGTGGTTCCATGGTCACGATGGAAATGCTAAGGGTTGCCAGCGCGATCAGCGCCATGGTGCGCACAGTCCATCGGAAACCAACCTCTGGCTGAATCGATCTGAACAGAATCGGCAATACCAGGCTATGAGCAGAGGATGTTAGTACCAGCCTCAGCCGGCGGAATACTTTCTGAGTCACCGGAGAATTTTAATGAGTGAAGACTTACCCGCCAACACCGCTTCCAGCCGCTGCAATCCCGGTTGCCATGGGTAGCTTTGTAGTGAACCATGGTGATAGAATGGCAACTCCCAAGACAGCTAAGGCTCCCTGTCCAACACCAACGCAGAGTCCTTGCGTCAATAACAGTTGCCAGAGGTTGTGGCTCAGACTTTGGAGGATGGACCCGGTGACGATCAACGTGGTCCCCACCCAGAGGAGTTGCTTGGCGTATCCCAAGTCGAAGATGGGGCCGGCAAAGAGACCCAGGAACACCATGAGGAAACTTTGCAACGAGCCAATTGTGGAAATAGCGAAGGAGCTGTGTTCCTTCAGGAGGTGACCCTCGTAATAGACCTGGAAGGTACCAAAGCTGGCAACCAGTCCTGGAATATTGTTAGTTCTAAACGCGCTCAAGGCTTGGCTTAATCCCTAAATTGATGCAGGCTATGCGGATCCCGCGGGATATCATTTGCCAAAAAAGATAGTGCACTGGGCGAGGTATCATTGTATGGGCGGAGATTCCGACTTATGACTTACCCCACGTGTTGAAATAAATGAAAAACGAGCCAAGAACTTGAAGCCAGGCCTTGTAGCCTCCATTCGGGGGGCCCGTCGGTTTAGTGGGCGACTGCGGCGGTGACTTGAAGTCATCGTTACCATCGCCACCGCTCTCTTCGTCGAGCTTCTGCTTTCGGTCTTCGCCCGGCCCGTAGGACTTTTCTTTATCGGATGTGTACTCCATGTTTATCTCAATACGAATAGGTTGGGTCGTATCGACCGCGGTTATTGCTAGCGCTTTAGGCGGCGGTGATGCAAGTACCGGGATGGTATGTCGTGCGGTCTCTTCCTCGATTGGTGGACTTGGGTGCGGCTGTGACGTTGGTCGTACTGATTCGTTGTCAAGGCCGGCTTGATTAACAGAGCGAGAGATCATCCAGCGACGACGACGAAATGAATGAATTAACGATAGGTAAAGAGCTTGCTCTGCAAGCCTTTCTGACATCTATTCAGTTCTCCCACCTGAGCAAAAGAACGAGCAAAGTTGGAAAATTAGCCTTCCGTTTTATTTAAGTACAATAGACGGAGTCCTCCACGGACCCCCTCAAAAAGCCGCCTGGGCCTCGCCGCAGCTCGGGTTGCGCCGCCCGCGGTCGCAGGCCACGTTACAGAGACCAGATGGACCTGCAAGTATGTCGTTGTTGCGATGATTTGGGGGAAAGTATAGCGGTAACCTTACCGTTTCCAGGTGGGATGTAAATAACCTGAGGCGAGGGGCCGCGAGTAGAATAAGGTGCAAGTCAGGCACAGTGGCCCTGGCTGTTATTGTTCGGGAAACTTCCAACGTCTCGGAGACCAGACAAGTCTTGACGCGGTCTGAAGAGTCAGGAAAGCTTCAGGATTTTAGTGGTTCGAGGCCCAATGAGGAAGTCGGATCGGTCAGAGCGGTTAGGGATCAACGTTGCAGGATGCGGGAGATGGAAAACGAAAGGTGTCAGAGTAGTCTATTACTGAACATTTCACTCGTAGGGATAACTCGCAAGCTACACATCACTTTTGGCATTTATGAGGCGGACTGCCCTAGGTAGAAGTGTCCGCAACGAGGGGGAGTCATCATGTCACATTGCGAGAATCGTCCAACGTCTCGGACCTGTTCTGGAATCTGCGAATGCCAACGTCGAAACCTCGGAGTAGTGGAGTTGACGATTGACAATTCTTGTGCGATTGTGGTTAGGTTACACTGGGCGGTGAATGAGAAAATGCCTCCTTGAGTCTTTCTGAGCTGTTCGGCCATAGTCCGTTGTTTGGTAGCGGGGTCTTATCAGCTTTTTGGCGTCGTCGTCTGCTATCTGAACGCCGAACTGCAGACAAAGTCAGTTCGGGGCTCCTCTTCATAGATAAAAAGATACCGAGGCCCTCCTTATGTACGTCTTGGCGCGGTATCGAAAAACTGGGACTGAATTTTCAAGAAAGCTGACTTAGCAGTTATTAGCTAAGAGACTGAGAAACAAACCGCGAGTTTCCGCTAGTTGCCGCCCTAGTGGCCGCGCACCGGTGGGATGAAGAAAATGTCTGCGTTTTGCATGACAATCGGAAAAACCGTCGGCGTGGGGGGAGTCTCAGGATGATGACGTGACTATTCAGGGAATCGTTATCCCACATTCCAGGTTTGTAACCTGATGTTGGTTCAAGCTTGTCCTCGGATCGGTTCCGCGGCTTCTGCACTACGTAGAGCTTGCCAGTTCCGAGCCGACGGAACGTGGCGGTCGTCGGGACTCGGAATGGGGTTCGCGCAGCGATTGTCTGGAGATCAATGTGGCAGGTCGCAGTAAGGCCGCAGGAACTCCAAATAAAGTTGCAGATTGTGTGCTGAAGAAGCGCGACCTAATGCTGGGGGGCTTTTCGCGCTATCAAAAGCCGATAAGTGTTCCTCGGTCTCTTCGGTTCTTCGGTTTCGGTTACGAGTCCCCTGGGCAAGCAAGCGATTGAATCGGTGCGCAGCGTCACGTTGGGGGCGAACAATAAATGAAAACGTATCCGTAAATCGTACGGAGTGCAGAGGACAGCGACGATGCGTGGACACGATGTGATATATTATTTGCATATGGGAGCTCCATGTGCATCGTAACGGAAGCCAAGGGACTTTAGATCACCATGCCCATCCCAATTGGCTGACGATGATCAATTACATTGCGAGAGGTTTGTGCATACTAAAAAAGTAGGTTTTTGTCTATCCATAAATTGAGCTATCAGGGGTCTCTCTAAGAAGAATTTCGTTTGCCCTTTTCGGGCGTTCGCTCCAGTAAATCCGGTAATGGTACATCATCTTGTCTGAAAACAATGTCTAAAAACAAAAAATTCATCATCGCAGAAAACTTGCTTGTCACACCAGTTACTGAGTCAGGTACGACAGGTAATCCTTCCACCCTTCTCCTCCCAGACCGACGTAGCCAATGTACATGTCGGGTCTGACGACAACGGTGAAGTCGTCATCGTCCTTCGCCCACTCGGCTGAGAAGGACGTTTCTGGCGATGAAGAATCTTTACTCACTGCAGTCGTACGAGGAGTCTCCGCATTGTGGGGAGCGACGGTGAAGAGTCTGGCCAAGTCCTGGAGACCATCTCCCAGGGCGGGACCATTCGATTGTCGTCCAATCTTCAGCACCAAGTGCTTGCCATACTTGCCAGCGACGAAATCATACAGGCGCTTCGGCTCTTCTCCGGATGCTGGCGTCAGGAAGACATCCGGACAGCGCCGGCCGGCGGTCCAGATGCCCTGGCTGGGGGCCTCTTGGATCAGGGGGGAGCCGGTGCCATCGTAAGACACGCCCATGCCTAAGGTAGTTGGTGAAAAACATTAGCCGAAGATTCTTGCCGCTATGCTTGAACACTGCTAGGTTTCGGGAGCGTGGAGAAACGTGGAGTAGAGGGATTGTCGCATGGGAGGGTGGTCTGGGATTCTGGAAGGACTTCCCGAATCTGCAGTCGTCTCCATGTCCCATCCATAAAGGGGGCCAGACACTCAAACAGAGTTTTGGAGAACAGAAGCGCAGCCCTAACAGGACGCCGACTCGGGGACTTAGGTTGTAGGGGGAAGCTAGGAGAATACCGCGCAATAAACATGCAAGACAAGCTTACCTGTGATGTACCCAGCGTTTTTCTCGATTGTGGAGACGTATTCCTTTGCCGTTCGAACAGTGTCTCTGACAAGCTTCGCTGCAACGTCGATGACGCCCTGGGCAACGGTGCGCCGCTCGATGTCGTAGCTCCTGATCAGCTTATCAGCCGCGCCAGGGCTGAGCTTGTCGTTTATGATGGCTTGCGCCAGCCTCCATGATAGCGCAAACGCGTCGGCAATACCGGTGTTGAGGCCTTGGCCACCGTTCACCGAGTGAACGTGCGCTGCGTCACCTGCTAGGATGATGCGGCCGCCTCCATTCTGAGAGACAAACGTCGATGCAATGCGCTCCTTGACTGCATGCAGTGTCAGCTATCTTCATGTAACAGCATTTGGATGGCACGCTGCCAGGGCGGACGGGCTATGCCGCCGGCTCGCTGCATCAATGATCAGGGTGCCGCTTACCATCAAACGTGCTGAACCACTCCGTCTTCTTGAAGTCCACTCGGTGAGGGGCCATGTGCTCGCGGATCGAGTTCTCGGCCTTCTCCTGCGTGATCTCGCCGTCAAGCAGGATGTAGAATCTGGCCATGCCACGCTCTCTGGGGATCCATGAGACTCGGCTCTGGCCATTAAGCTGAAACGTAATGATCTCGGAGCAGACGGGGAACGTCGTGTCAATGAAGGTGTCCAAAACGGCCCAGACCATCTCGGGCTTGGTCCCGGTGAATGTGGTTCCCAGCGAGTTGCGGACTGTGGAGCGAGCGCCATCGGCTCCCACCGCATACTTGCTGCGGATCACTCGCCCCTTGTCTGTTCTCGTCACCACGCCGTTCTTATCCTCTGAGATGGAAGTGACGACTTCGCCGAAGCAGACGGGCGTCTTGAGTCTCTCTGCGAGGACCTTCTCGACGGCGGGCTGGCCGATCATCAAGAAGTTCTTGCGGAAGCAGTGCTCAAGACCAGTCCACCATTGGCTCTGGCGCGACTTAAATTCACCTTCCGCAAAGGTTGAGCTTGCTGCAATATGCTTTAGTTTTTGCGCTTTCATTAAATTAGAAGGGCGATTTAGAGCCTACTGTTGCAGGTGATGCCTTGCACGATAAGTTCGTCAAGGATGCCAACGACTTCAAGAGCCTGTTGAGTGCGGGCGTTGAGCGCATCGGCTCTGCCCAGATCAAGAGGAGCGTTCTTGCTGTCTTTCTTTTCTGTCAATAACGATATTCCACTTGAAGGCTTTTTGCCAACTTACCAATAATGCATACCTTCACACCAAGCTGCTCTGCGAGGTAGCCGGTGAGAAGACCAGTCGGCCCGCCTGCGCTCTTGAGTCAGAATTACTGTTTACTCATCTGGGTAAGTCGGCAGGAATACTCACCACCGATGATGGCCAAATCGACCTCGGTGTCAAGAGTCTCGCGAGGAATAGAGCCCATGGTTACTGAGTGAGGTTTACTTGCGCGTGGTGTCAAAGGAGGTTGTGAGAATGAATGACAATGAAGTTGAAAGTTGGTGCAGAGATGATGGTCGCAAGGGTTGAGCTCCGTGTAAGTCGTCAATGTCCAAGATAAGTATAGTTATTGGTAGGATTGCCCGAGTACGATGGGGTCGGAAGAAAAAAATCTGAGATGCAGGTCGAACGACTACCGATTACTAAATCGATCCGATCAGGGGCGAAGGTATTGTCGTACGCGGAACCAGCAGATATTGTTCGATGGGTGGCTTACTTGATATTTGACATCAATGAACCAAGGCCAGATCCGGGACTACTTACGGTCGACGGCCGAATGGTGCGCCGTGCCTTGAGCCGAGCCCCCTCCGGTGTGACCGATGCTCGAAGCAATACCGCGGATAATCGTCTAATATCGGAGCGCGCCGGGGTAGTTCCTGACATGGAAATCGAATGCTGCGCATCGACCACACACGACTGTGGATGTACTACGCAAAGAGCAATCGACCTTACAAACCTGAATGTTGTTCCGAAGATCTTAGGGTGACATGCCACGACATGCCAATGTTGTAATGCAGCTGCAATCCTGGCTATCTGGCTAGACCTGCCCAAGGAAGGAATCAGCGCCGTGGTCCTCACAATCTTTCGCCATGCCACCCCGGACATCGTGTCCCGGTCCAGAAAGCCGATCGGGAAAGGCGCGTTTTTGCTCTACTCGGGGCTCCCCTGTCCCCACAACCGCGGGAGGATCCTGCCGGTGCGGAATCTGGCCCCCTACTAGTCGGGCTTTGCGACTATGTTCAACGGTTCAGCCAATCCATCTGCCGCGGCTTAACCTGGGATGAACCAGACTGTCAAGAGACTAGCCTGACGTTGGTGGCTCGATTCTTTGTCTGTTTTCGCTCAAGTGGTTCCCTCCCTACACTGGTACGCCTCTCTGAGGATCCAAACCAGGATCTATCCACCTTCCCTTGACGACTCCCGCGCGGCTGCAACTTAGATATTGCACTGGCCATGGCCACACACTTGATTTCTCTTTTGAGTCCTCGGCCGGCTATGCCAGGCAGGTGTCCACCGTGACGTGGGTCGTTAGCTGTCAGCCCTTCAAACTTGGTCCATGTCCCGATGGAGCGCATGAGTTTCCTGATCTTGATGGGGCCGTTCCTGGGTGGTGGGGTGGCGGCTCTGACTCGATCGACGATGGAAGCCGGATGAAGATTAGGAAAAACAATCAAGAGTAAAGAGTGAGAAAAAAGAAAAGAAGGCCATGCATGGTATGACAGCCACTGACAGGGCTGGGATGCCGGGTGCATTTTGATTCCGTGGGCAATCCTTACCATCTTACCATTCTTCTAGACGTTTTGCTATTGACCCCTAGTGGCGACATTGAGTATCGAACAACCACGGGAATTGTGGATGAACAGCACCGGAATAAGACCGTTATGGGCCTTGATATGGGGGATGGCCAGATGTGACCTGACGCAGCTCCGAGCCCATCACGGCCAGTGCCACGACTTGGCCCGCTGCTCCTTGCCATGACCCTTTCCCTGTGATCGTCATCTCCGAGCGAGTCTGTATGCAGATGCAACGTTGGCAGACCATGCCGCGAAAGGAAGCTGGATATAAGCCGGTTGCGTCTCCCGAAACTTTGGAAAGTTCTCCTCTACTAGACCAGGCTCAAATTGCATTAAGACCCAGCTGCATCTGCCAGCCTTAAACTTACTTTGATCGTCGTTTATCTTGTTATTCAAGCTTCCCTTACCCTTACCTTCCTTACTCTTTCAGCCCCCTAGCCTCTACTTCAGCTACAGTCAACGACATGCCTTCTCTTGTAGAGACACCGGTTCGCCAACCGTCTCCAGAGGTTCAGCTCATCTCAAAGGTGGCACCTCAGATGATGGACTACGAAGCCCTCTCAAAAGCTGCCGACATTCTGGACATCATCTGCCGCTACCGCCTTAGACGCCCACACGAAACATGCCCTGCCCAGCTTGAGGGCAGACTGGGCTTCCTCTCCCAGATCTACAGTAAAGTCAAGACACAGAGCCCGATCCGCATGTGCCTTCCCGCTTTCCCTTTCAAGTCGCCCAACACAAAAGATAAGGTCCTCAGCCGTCTGCCGGATAAGGCCGAGGAGTTCTCTCTCGCAAACCTCAACGGTCTTTGCTCTGCAATCAAAGACATCTACGAGCCTGGCGCGAAGTTGACAATCATCTCTGACGGTCTTGTGTACAACGATCTCCTCGGCGTTGCCGACAAGGAGGTCTGGTCATATGGAGAGACTCTCCGCGGCATTGCTGCCGAGAAGAACCTGCTCAACATCGACTTCTCGCGCCTTCAGGACCTCGTTCACCTTCCTAACCTCCCCAACAAGCTCGAGGAGATCACATATGTTGCGAACGCCACCAATTTCCGCCGCGCCCTTCTCAACACCTTTGGTCGATCTGACTACGACCCTTCCACCGAGATCTCCAAGAACGAGGATACTTGCCTGACATATCGCGGGTACATCAAGTTCCTCGAGACCGATTTGCGCCATGTCTATCCCGTTGGAGAGGACCGATCCAAGACCAAGTTCAGGACTGGCATCGAGTACATTTCCAAGCAGATGCTGCAGCGTGGTGATGTAAGTTGCAATACGATTCAACCGTCCTTTTCAAGTACTGACATTCCAATTATAGGCCTTCGCTCGCGCCGTCCGTGAGAACTTCCGCGACCACATCCGCCTGTCCATCCACCCCTCCACCGGCGAGAACAAGATCTCCATCAGCCCTCTTTCCACCTCTTCCTACTACACGACCCCCTGGCACTGCTCGATTGCCTTCGACCTGAGCGGCGCGATCACGACCGGCCCCCGCGCCGACTTCGAGAACGATACCAAGTACGAACTCGTCTACGAGGACGGCAGACCCAGCTACTTCCGCGAGAAGAGCGAACTGATGCAGTGGAAGTCTGACGTTGTCTTCGAGCCCATGTACCCCTGCGGTCTCCTCATCCGCCCGGCCCCCGGCTCCAAGAAGCTCTCCATCCACGACGTCGAGGCGCAAAAGGTCCGCGCTCTGTCCGAGGTCAACTCCCCTGTTGTCATGAGGGGATTCACAAAGACCAAGGATCGCGACCTGTTCGTCAAGAAGTCAGAGGAGTTCGGCACTCCCCTGCCGTGGAAGTTTGGTCTCGTCCTGGAGGTGAAGGACCAGGGTGCCGATACCCGTGGTCTGAACAACGTTCTGTCAGCCGAGTGGATGCCATTCCACTTTGATGGGCTGTTCAAGACCCACAAAGTGCCCCAGGCGGACGGAACTGAGAAGCTTCTTCCCAACCCTCCCAAGTAAGTTACATCCCCGCTGTGGCGAACCTGTCAAGCGTAAACTTCATGAGCTTCTTTTTCTAACACACCGAAAACAGGTTCCAGTTTTTCACCTCCATCACCCCCTCACCGAGTGACACGGGCTTCACTCTCTTCACGCCCTCCAGACTCCTCTTCCAGAACCTGCCTCCTCACCTGTCTGTGGACAAGCTCAAGGAGCTCACCTGGAGCGTCCAGACCAGCTCCTTCGACTCCACCAAGATGGGAAGCCTCCCTCTCGTCGTCGACCATCCCACGACCGGAGAGCCTTGCATCCGATACCACGAGCCTTGGCCCCAGTCCAAGACTGCCTTTGACGCCACTGACGTGGTCATTGAGGGCGTGAGCGAGAGCGAGAGCACTGAGATCTGCAACGTCATTGACTCGCTCCTCCACGACAGAAGAAACACCCTCTACTTCTCTTGGCAGCAGGGTGATCTGCTGGTCAGCGACAACATCCTGGCCATGCACACTCGCAGCGACTTCACGGCTGGCTCTCCCAGAGAGATGTGGCGCATCCACTTTGATTAAGGAATGAGTTGTTTGATCTTGGGTCTGTTTTGATATGCAAAGAAAAGTTTGGAAAATTGGCATTAGTGGTGTTAGTTTAGGATTCCCTCTCTGTTCTGATTAAGCTCGGCATAGATACATTTTAGTCTGAAGCGATTGAATCAATTTTTATCTCATGAATTACAAGACGGGTCTCAAGTGTGAATGACAACGTGCGATGACTTGAAACGTCGCTTCTGAACTAGGCACATCCCATCGCCGTATAATTCTTTGTGGGGCCCTTGTGGTTTCATGCTATCACGAGATTTCATTCGGACATCAAATTACATTGAAATCACGCTCACGATTAGTGATCATATGAGTCCAGGCGTCGGTCGGCATTCAAGAGTCTTTGCTAGTCATGTAAATTTACCCTGAAGTATTGGAGTATCTAGACCTGGACATCCCTAAGATTCGGCGATTCTCGATCCATAATGAGACGCTGGGACCAGGATTTGCTTGAGTGGGCTATTGGGCGAGCGATGCTACTTTGAAATCAGTAAGGCACGATGGCCGTAGGTTTCGAGCGTGATTACAAGAGGAAGAAGTCGGAACGAGGTTGCATCATATTATCGGCCAAGGAATCAATGATAGGATGATTATGTTGGTTCCGGCAAGTCGATCACACCACGCAGCAGACACTCAATAGACGCTGTGTGTCAAGTTGGGGTGCCGACGCAGGGTGGAAGCTCTCAGAGGCCAACTGCAGTTAGGGGTAGAATGATGAATTACTAAAATCTCCTCCTCCCTCGACGTGTACTCCCTGCGCTATATATATATCTGAGCTGCTCCTTTGTTGCTTGGACTCCTTACTACCTCTAACTAGCCCCTATCCGGGAGGGCTCTGACACTGTGTTACACAACCACATAACGAACAATACCAAACTCCATTCCACGGGATGCGGGCGTTTGCATACATGCAGTATACTAGGTAATACTACCGAACCCTGAAGACGATTCGGAAATTTTAGGAAGACGCGTCCTCTTCTGGTGAAACATGTCGGTTCATGGGTAAGATGATCAATGTGGGTAGTCGAAGAGACTATAACCCACCGCGGATGCATTGCTACTAGTCTATTTCACTTGTGGATCAATTGTTGGCCAGACTATTACTTTGTGTAGATATTCATCTCCTAAAGTCTAGACTCAAGAGATTTCATCGAGTCCACTTTTTGTAAGCTCGAATAGAAATCAGGTTAAGTCTAAGAGTGCGTAAGCATGTGTAAGGTTCGGAGATTCAACCACCCAACGAGATATTATCGGGAACGGGCCGCAGACCGCTGTCCGAAGCCAAGACACTAGGTTGCCGGAACCCCGGCCGCGGCAAAAGTTTTCATCGACTCCGGAGCCACAATATGCTTGCAGGTTGTGAGGTTGATAAGGTACAATGCTGCATGCAATGTGACGAGCTGGGATTTAGAGAAGTCGTTGGAGCCGGAGGGTTGCCACAAGCAGCACAACCAACACGCGTTGCGCACCCCTGAGCAAACATTGGTCAAGGAACAGGTACGTTTTTGGATCTGCGGTACGGATACGGAGGGCAGATACGGATATAGGTCACGGATTTGTTTCCTTCCTATCTATTGGCGGCAGCGGAGAAATGGAACCCAAGTATTCTCAACACCACACTCGAATTCAACTAAAAGCGTCTTCGCGGCATAGTCTTGATCAGCAGAGGTTCGGTTACTACAGCTGAAACCTACTCCTTTCTCTTAGGAAGTTGCACCGGCTGCCAGTCTGCATTAGTCAGTCCAGTAACCTGCGCGGGTATGGGATAGTCATCGGCGGGGTGATTTCAAAGTTTGCAACCATCTTTGCGACACTCATGTATAGTTCCAGGTAAGAAAAGCTGCGTTCTCTTGTCAGTGATCATGCACCCATTTGAGGCCAAATCACTCACTGGTTTGCAATACAAGTATTTGCACCTTTCGAAAAGGGAATGTAAAACCTGTCTCGTAATACATCCTCTGTAGTGTTTGAGCCCGAAGCGTCTATCCAGCGGTAGGGGTTGAACAGCTCCGGATTCGGGTACGCGTACTTGTCTCGAAGATACCATACTGGTGATGAAGTTATGATGGTCTAAGATGCCTAGGCTTAGAAATACTCAATCGCTTTTTGGGCCATACTGATGACTTACGCCTTCGGGAACAAACTTTCCGCAGAGCTCGACGCCACCTTGGGGAACCACGCGCGGCAATATCGCCACAGATGCACCAGCCCAACGAATACCTTCTTTGACACAAGCTCTCAAGCGTGGGATGTTTTCTAGAGTATTCAAATCTGTGGGGAACCTGCGAGATGCCAGGTCTTGGTACAATTTCTCCTGATATGTGGGGTTACATGCAAGAGCATAAAGAATGTGCGCGAGTGATGCAAAAGTGGTGTCGGTTTCAGGTCCAAGGTTCTCTTTGGCTTCTGAAAGGGCTGTCTGCGTTAGTACACCGGCTGACACCATGACGTTGAGGAGGGTTGGAAACTGCGACTTTCGGTCTGGATCTTTGTTTCTGACCCAGGCTTTGTACGTCCACTTGATGAGTTAGCCTGTCAATTCCCTCCAAATGATGAGTACGTACCTCATCGTATTGCTGAAGCCCTTTTATGGAGGATGTTCGCGATCCCTCCATATGACAAAGGAAATCCTCAACTCGCATCCAGATGGAATGCAAGACCGGGAAGTTCATTATCTAGATGATTAGCCTTTCATCAACTTGAGGAGTTTCTAGCATTCACCAGAGGCAGGAATGTCGCTTTCTCATCGTTCTTTGCAATAAAAGCAATTTCGTTCCCCTTTGACCAGGCAGAGACGGCCGACAGTGCTTCGCCGAATGAAAATTCCGCTTTGGAAGTTAGCCGACGAACAAAGGGCCGAGTCATACCATGGCGTCTCACATATGATATCTGCCTCAAGGGCGCGACAGGCAGAGCCTACATCGAAAGAAACATTTCTTTTTCCGACTGCCGAGATGAAATCGTGAACGTGATGAAGCATCAGTCCCTCGAGATTTCAACGTTGCTGCGGCTGAAGAATTGGCCAAGGATCCTTCGCCTTTTGGCATGCTCTTGGGGATCTCTGCGAGGTGTCAGGAAACGAAAGCTACGTGTATCTCCGGAGGGTTGCAACAGACGTGATGGAGAAGAGCGCAGGGTGCTCATCTTGGACGAATTCACCATAGTTTTGGGGATCCTTCACAAATCCGCTGTTAACCCTGTGGACTGTGTCGTAAATATCGATAGAGTAGAAGAATAGTTCGTTGGGACCAATTCGAACAAGAGGACCTAGGAGAATTATAGGATTAGATACCGCCCATATTAATAGTTCAATTGAGGTGGACGAGGGAGTTACCCAATGTCTCATGCAACTTTGGAAGTTCGAGAGTGACATTGCCTCGGTATTCCTGACGAAAGGCCCAAATCAACCTCGAATAGCCTGCTCCCCACCCAGCATTCGGTATATTGGACAACGGGGAAGCGTGAGCTCGAGTCACGGTCTGAAGAGCGTCAGCATAGTCTCATCGAGCTCTTTGAGATGATAGCTACCTTGAACACTGTCACCACTATTAGACATAGAGCAGCCAGCGACGTTAGGGCAAGGATAGCCATCTTGGCACAGAGACTTCAGAAAACCAAGATAATTACAGAGTCACAAGATGTCGGCGCCAATGAAGTTCGCCCGATTTTCTAAGATTCATATTCACAGTGAGTTCTAGACTCAGAGCATCTAGAATATCCACGGACTATCCAAGACTGATCATGTCCCACGTTCCAGTGCATCGCGTTCTTTGAGTGCCGATTGCGTGATAGACCTCATGCCCGAAACCTCCCCCAACTGGCAGTCAACCCGGGGGTGCTTACTTTGACCTGATTGGCAGGGGACACGCGGAGCGCGGCGATATCCCAATAGCATATTAACCTCCGAACAGAAGAAGAGACGTATGGCGAGGATGTCCTGAAAGAGATACCGTCATCACCATGGGTGGTAGAGGTCAATCCCGTCAATCCCCTACCGCGTAGGTGGTTATTTGCGCGTTTCAATGTTTGTTGGAACCGCCTTGATGTGACTTACTCAGCGCCCCCTTCAATGTCGTAGTGCTGTAGATTGTACCATAGCGGGCATGGAAGTCAAGGAATTGGGTATAAAGTCATGAAGAAGCACACATCATACACATGTAGTAGCGAGTATTACTCTGTATGTTGACTCGTCAAAAGACTCATCTCGTTTCGTGTCACGAACTTACTGCTAAGGCTATTTCGTACGACTTACCGATGCCGTCATCCAGTCCCACATCACACGACTAAATAAGTCAGCCATTGGCACATGCAGCAGCCGTTGGAAGATTTGTTTTTTTTTCACGCGCAAAAGCCGAACATATTCGTCCCACTAATTAGATTTTTCAACGGCCCCTGGGCGGCCCGAATACTCCATCTCCCATAAGACGACGTCCCCTCCATCCGCATTTGTTCGCTCCGACGTCGCTAATTCGCTCAGCTTGAACCAACATCGAGGACATCATCAATATGGCTGCTGCGACAGAGCGCCAAGACGAAGGCGTCGCCAAGAACGCAAATACCTTCCAGAGCGACTTAGAAGATGAATCTACAAAAGATGACCGGGTTTTGGTAAGCTTTCTTCGCCATAGATGCACTTAGTATATTTGGGTTAGCGAACCTCAGAACCCACAGGAAAACCTAGGCTACAAGCCGGTGAGCAGACGACTCCAAAGTCAGCCCACCTCACACAAATCACTCACTCTTCTAGGTGCTGCACCGGACATTCAACACGTTTCACAACTTTGCGACAACCTTTGGTATGCTGATGACGTTCATTCTGCTAATTCTCGGTGTTTGTTTCTGACTTCGTTCAGCTGCTCTGTACTTCATTGGTGGAGTCCGAGTGACATTTTCTACTGGCATTGCTGCTGGAGGCAATCTGGCCTACTGGTATGTACTTGTAACTGTTCCTCCAGGCGAGCTTTCGCAATGTCTAATATCCAGCTAGGACAAGTTTCATCGTGACTTGCGTGTTCACCTTTATCACCGCCGCGGTCATTGCAGAGATCTGTTCTTCTCTTCCCCTCGCTGGATCTATCTACTTATGGGCTGCTGAAGCTGGCGGACCCCGGTTCGGCAGATTCTTTGGCTTCATTGTTGCATGGTGGAGCACTACGGCATGGACAACTTTCTGTGCGAGTAAGTTGGCAATCATCTCTGGAGCTTCATATACATGTATGAAGCTGAGTCGCTGACCACTCCCAGGTAATACTCAGGCTGCTGTTAACTACATGCTGTCGGTAAGGATTGACGTAAGTCGATCTTCTTGCAATAGTCTCTAACATTGTAACAGGAAATTGTTGTCTTCAACCTCGACTTCCCTTCCGACTCCTCAAGCCTCAAATTCCGCGCTGTTCAATGGATCACTACAGAGATCATGCTGGCTTTGGCTGCCATCTGGAATCTGTTGCCTCGTGAGACGACCAGCACTCCTAGTAACTGCAGCAGCAAGCTAACAAAAGTCCAGCCCGCTACTTCAAATGGATCTTCTACCTGTCAACCGGGTTCGTCTTGTTGGACTTTGTTCTGAACATGGTCTGGCTGCCAGTCGCAACGAGCAAGAGTGAGTATGGCTTCCGATCTGCTCATGATGCTTTCATGACCACCTACAACGGGACCGGCGCTCCGGCGGGTTGGAACTGGTGTCTCTCGTATCTTGCCACCGCCGGTATTCTCATCGGATTCGACGCGTCGGGTCACGTTGCGGAGGAAACCAAGAATGCAAATGTCGCTGCCGCTCGCGGTATCTTTTGGAGTACCGTTGTCAGTGGAATTGGCGGCTTCATTGTCGTGATCCTATTCCTATTCTGCGTTGTAAGTCGATGCTCCCTCCAAATGCCGTGCAGAAGCCATGTTAACGGGGTTGTGATTCAGCCTGATGCGGACACTCTTTTCTCATTTGGCGGCGCTCAGCCTTTTGTACCATTGTACGCAGCCATTCTCGGAGAGGGAGGGCACATTGTCATGAACATCGTTTGCATTGTCGCATTGTGGTTTGTAAGTTGTCTTTCCTACCTCAATCTCAGCTTGTGTGCGTGTCTATCGAATGCTGACTCACTTTGCAGAACACTGCAATCGCAATTCTAGCCGCATCCCGCCTGGTCTTCGCCGTGGCACGCGACGGAGTTCTCCCCTGGTCTCCGTGGGTTGCCAAAGTCGTCGATGGCCAACCCAGAAACGCCGTCTTGGTAGTCTGGGGCGTGGCCTCTGTCATCACCTGTACGATTCTTCCGTCTTCAGTCGCCTTCACCTCCCTCGTCTCGGCAGCGGGTGTGCCTTCGGCCGCTGCTTATGGCCTGATCTGCCTCTGCCGATTGTTCCTGACTCCAAAGCAATTCCCGAAACCCGCGTGGAGTCTGGGACGCCTCAGCAAGCCATTCCAGGCGATTGCCGTCTTATGGAACGGCTGGGTCGTTGCTGTGCTGTTCTCGCCCTATGCTTTCCCGGTCGAGGCATCGACGCTCAACTATGCTCCCGTTATCATGGGCATTGTCACAATCTTCGCCATTCTTTCTTGGTGGTTCATTCCTGCAGAAAGATGGCTGCCGTCTCAGAGAATCCAGGAGACGTTGCTCGCGGGAGAACGACCGATTGAAGAGTAGGCGGAATTCGGTAACTGAGAGAAGGTCGGAAAGCACTTCCTTCCCGGATAACAATCATTCAATAGAAACCTCTGATTAGCTAGATATGCATTGTAATCGAAGAAAATATGGACGGTGTGGTAGTCGATAAATACATTTTCGCTCTACTCGCTGACAAAGCTTGACCCCTGAGCCTCATGCTCAAAGCTGCGCCCTCGTTTCACCAGATGGTTCCGTCATCAACTCCCTCTTTCCTCTCTCCAACTCATCAGTCAAGTCGTAGTTCCAAATCCACTGCATTCGCTTCGACAGATTGTTGGCAACCCACTCAGAGTCCTCGCTTAGCTCCAAATCGTACAGCTGACCTGTCTCGTGGCTGTCGACGACGAGTTGCTGAGATCTCTCCCTCCGCGTCTTGTCGTACGTTGAGAATGCTGCTTCAAGTTGGCTGGCATCAGAGATGGACCCCAAGAGGTTGCCGAGGATATAGGCATCTTCAATCGCCATGCCCGCGCCAGATCCCTTGTGAGGCGTGGATGCGTGAGCCGCGTCTCCTAGCAGGCAAAGACGCCCCTCGTAGTATGTCGGACTGGGCGGGTGCTCGAATAGTGCCCACACGTCGGGCTTCTGCATAAGCTGGATGATCTGCCTGGACTTCTCGCCCCAGCCCTCGAAGTCGCGGATCATGTCCTCCTTATCCACAGAGACAACCCACTTGTCTGACTTCCACTCATCGGCACTGGCAAAAGCCACCACTAGACTCCTGATTAGCCATCGTTGGTAGACTGAAAATTGCAGAGTGCGATTCTTACCGTTCATGATTTTGCCCTTTGCGACAGAAAATGTCAAGATGTGGCCGTTTCTGCCAAAGTACATCTGGGCGTTCTTTGCCAGTTCTTCACCCAGAAGCTTCTCTACCTCCTCCATGGGAATGAGCCCTCGGTAGGCATACTTTCCAGAGAAGACAGCCTTGGATGCTGGGTGATCCTCGCCAAGCATCAAACTCCTCAATCTGGACTTGATACCGTCACAGGCAATGACAGCATCGTGACGAGCGGTTGTTCCATCGTGGAAAGTGAGCAGCACGCTTTTCCCGTCATCTTCGTACTTTTCTGCCCTCTTGCCGAAAACGGCAACTCCGTCGGGCAGTAATTTGACCAGCTCGTCCAAGAAGTGTGCTCTGTAAATACCAGACTGGCCGGTCTCGCACTTTTGCCGATAAATGAGGTCGCCCTCTTTGTTCTTATCATTACAAGTCTGGCCGTACCTGAAGTCGAACCAAACGTCCTGATGATCTTCTGATTCGTTGTGTGTTGCTTGGTTCTTGAAGGCTTGCCGCACGTGGGGTGAGATCAAGGACATGGCCCTCAGCGCATTGGGACCGAAAGACACGCCTGCACCGATCTCACCGAACTTGGGCGCCTGTTCGTATAGCGTCGTCGGTATCCTGTTCTGGAGGAGTTGAAGGGCCAGGGTCAGACCCGCGATACCACCACCAACAACAGCCACATTGAAGGGCTTGTTTGGCGCCTGGCAAAACTCTTCTGGTGGTGCCATCTCGATCAAGGCAGAAAATTGCCGGTGAAAACGAAGGTCAAAGTTTAAATGTGGTATTCGAGATGGTGGGCAGTTCAGACTACGTGAAACGACTTCTTGTAGCTTTGCGAAACAGTTCTCTTTCTTTAGCCTGAAGACTTGCACGTAGATCACAACGACGAAGAAATACGCAAAGATATATCGCTGACACTAGGAAAAAAGGGCCGAGCAAGCAGACAAATTACCAAGGCTAACTTCCCCTTACTTCCTAGACCGGCTACTCGGCTGGGACCTATGACGCTCTCGATGATTCTGGCCGACCCCGATCCCCCCGGACCCCGGCCGCGACCCACGTTGCGCCAGTGCCGAAGTGCCCGAACGACCACGGAAACAGTGCATCGGTGACCCATCGGATGGGAAACTTCACTCGGCTGAAAGTTCCCAGCAGCTGAATGTTCCTCCATAGCACGGGTGCAGCCTATCGGATCGCGGGTTTTAGACGTCGGGAATGGGGCCTCAAACAATGGACCAGGTGCCGAAGGCCAGCTTCGGGTGACGGCGCAAGCGTGCCACACGTGCATTGACTGAGGAGTATCATCTCGGCACTGGAGGGGGGGAAACGAGGGGAACTACTTTGCTACTGTAGATCGCATATCTGACTATCCTTCAATAATGTGAGTCTCCGAAAATTTAAAGTCGTTGTGCAGTCTAGATCCCTTCACTGGGAGCTGGATGCTCGTAGCCATTGAGGACTAACACCGTCGACCCCAGGCGCCACAGCTGCCAACGCGTTTTAGTGTCCAAAATAGTACCAAATAGCAAGGTCATGCTGCCTCTACCCCGGACTCCGGTCCGAAGTCATCATGCCGTTGGTCTGGGGTAATTCGCTTCTGGCCCTGGATCTCATCTCGCAGAGTTGAGATCCTCCCCCGTGGGGAAGGAGTTTAAAATGGTGCAAAGGGTCCCACTGCTTCTGTCAAGCGACGAAGACAGTTCACACCAACATACCATTCGACGCTAGGAAAACATCAGACGTTCTCACGATTAAAATGACTGCTACCAAGCCCACCTTCATCTTCGTGCCCGGCGCGTGGCACTGCGCGACCAAGTTCGAGCCAGTGACTTCGAAGCTCGAGGCTCTCGGGTATCCCACCAAGTCTTTGCAGCTCCCGTGCTTCGGTGCGGAGCCTCCGCTGTCAGATTTCCAGCCCGATGTCGCGGCCATTCGGCAAGAGATTGAGAAGAGTGTAGATGCTGGTGAGGATGTCGTCCTCTTCATGCACAGTTATGGAGGTATTGTGGGCTGCGAGGCTTGCCGCGGTCTTGGCAAGGCAGCTCGGGAGAAAGAAGGCAAGACTGGCGGCGTTGTAAGACTGGTATTCTGTGCGGCCTTCATGGTTCCAGAGGGTGAGTTATGACCAACAGATTTTGACAAGGACTGCGTGACTAACAAAGCACCTCCAGGAGTCTCACTATTCGACATGCTTCAAGAAAATCCGCTTCCTTGGTTCATCGTGTCCCACGATAAGACAAAGGTCGACCCCGCTCGCCCAGAGGAGATCTTCTACAACGACATGGACGAAGCCGCCATCAAGGAGGCGATCGCAGGACTCAAGCACCACAGTTATCAGACGTTCTACAGCAAGCTCACATACCCTGCGTACAAGGACATACCAGTAACCTACATCAAATGCGAGCTCGATAACGCGATTCCTCATCAAGGCCAACAGCAGATGATTGATACCTCTGGTGTGGATGTGACCGTCGAGACTATGCAGGCTAGTCACTCTCCATTCTTGAGCAAGCCGGACGAGGTCATTGCTGCTTGCAGGAGATCGGCAGGCGAGAGCTTCTGAGGTGACACGGGTGGGGGGTTCATCAAGTGTTGTAGACACGCCATGCAAGTAATTTGCAGGGTCCCGAACTTGGGCCGCAGTATATGGCAGGACGGAAGCTCGGCTCGTATGTTTGAAGACCTAGATCTAATCAATTTAAACAAGTATTGTTACCTATTGATCTTCGTTCTCACGAGCGCTGTATGGTTGTGTTTCATGCTCGCTAGGCTTGAAACTGCTTGAGCGATATAGCTCGGGCAATCCATCACTACAGGCACATCCCATCCTTATGATAATAGACAGATCTTTGTGGTTCATCGCTTGGTATTCTTGGTCATTCAGTCGCTAATAATTCGTACAAGTCTACTTCCAAACACGTGCCATTCCTCCGTGGCTAACACGGCGGTTCCATTAAAGCCCCCGTATCAGCAAGCAACATCTCATCCGTGTAGCCCAAGTGAGCCATGCTTGCATCCATAGTAGGGAAGAAAGGCATATCTTGCCCATAAGAATCAAATAGTAGCGTCCTCGGCGACATTGGGAGCAGAATGTCAGTCGACGGAGTCAGTGCCTGGATCACATTTGTTCCTCGGCCAGTCTCGCTACCCAACATCTGCGGCCCATCGGTGCTCCCCGTCGTCAGTGAGACGCTCTGGTCGAGGCTGTTGATCTCCCCGGCTTCTGATGTGCTCAAATGTCGATGGTTGCCAAAGTGGCGAATATCTCGGTGCATGGCATTTGAGCCGAGCTTAGATGCTTCCGTTGACAGCGGTCCGCCCTCGTGGACACTTCCGAACAGCTCGCCGATCAGCATCCCCTGACAATCCATTTTCCGACGCGCCCTCCGCTCTCGATACAAGACACAAGCACTCTGGAGATGCTCGACGATGGCGAGCTCTCTGCTGGCAACAGGATCATGCTTGCTGAACTTCTTCAACAGCGCTTGCGCATCGTTTAAGCCGTGGTCCAAGGGGAACGTGCTGTCCAGGTCGCCAAAGACGGCCAGGCCAAGGACTAAGGCGGAGACGAATACGGAGTTGATGACAAAGGGGTGTCGTTTGGCGACGTTTTTGTCCGGAATTAGAGTTGATAGGAGGTCAATGGTCCGTATCGCAGAGTCCACGCAAGCATGGACCAAGAGTTGGTCAGATGGTGAAGATAAGGGCGTTTCTTCGGACCACATCGATGTCGCCCGGGAGCGGGCAATGTTTCTCGAAACAAAGTCGATGAGGAAAGGCCGCGATAAAAGCATGATGCTCCAGTAGTATGCTTCTTTCATGTGGTAAAGCCCGATATTTGGGTACTTCTCACCGTCGTCAGCGTCAACATACTTGCTGGGCTTCATTCCGTCAGCTGCGAGACCGTCACTGAACCTCGCGGCCCATCGACGGTGCTGTTCGCTGATACGCTCCAGCGTTTCTGTAGATACCATGCGCTTGGCGTAGACGTCGTTCAGGATTGACTCGAAGATGGCGCAGAGGTCCAGTGAAGCAGAGTAGTTCTCGCTCGCTGATGTGTCTCGGGTCTCGGATGTCGCCAATGGTCGCCCTAACGAGGCGGCCAAGAACAGGTCTAGAACCCGGAGGGCCTTCCACAGTCGATCCCGGGTGTCTTGCTCTTGTGTCGAGAATAGGGCTGGGACGTCTCGCCGGTGAATTCCCAGCGCGTAGGCAGCCCGGACAGCGACGCCTAGGTGCATAAAGGCTGAGTTGCGCCGCGATGCGCCGAGGAGGTAGACGGTGATGAGTATGTAACTGCGCACAGTGTTGTTCGTCGGGTTCTCCATAGCATACGACACTGCTAGGAATCGACCGTAGTTGAAATATTTCTCAGCATCGGCATCCCGATCATCCGGACATCGCTGTGCTCCGACGCCGAATATCAGAAAGAAGATGCAGTTCATGGCCTCTTCATCTTGACTCGTCGGCTCGCCACGCAGCCAGTGTTCGAGGTCCTCGAGGATCTCAGTCTCATTAAAGACGTCGAGAATACAGTTCGTTGCACGGAGGTACCACCGCAGCAGATATCTTGCTTGCTCAGTGCTGGGTTGGGAGGGGATATCGGCGGGGTTCGTGATGATCCATTTCGGGCGACCTTCAGGAGTCGCCTCGACCATGATATGGCGCAGGGGGTCATCAGTAAAGGGACACAGGCCGACGCGGTCGCGTACCAGCCGACGTATCACTTTCAAGAAGGCCAGATTGGCGGCATCGCCAATGAACATGAATCGGCCCTTGCCATCTGCGATGAGTCGCGATACCTGTGGTACCGCAGTGCTCTGTGAGAGGTGGCTGATTGACGACGAGGCGCGCCGATGATGAGGATGATGACTCGGTAAAATAACGGCTTCGTGAAAGGAGGCGGTCGGCCCATAAGAACTGAAGAGATCCTGACCGTGACCGGAAGGGCTCCCTCGGTGAGGAGGAAGAGGAACATGAATCTGCTGGCGATCAGGACTTCTCACGGATGACGAGTCCTCCGCAGCGGCAAAGTTCGTCGACGGGCCGATGAAGGTGCAGTCGGCTTCGACTCTGCGGATCACGCACCTCCGACAGGGTTGTTGACCATCGCAGCGTTCCTTGCGCCGCTTGCAATTGCCGCAAGCCTTGACGCATCTACGCCGCTCATTCTGACGGACTCTTTTCGTAGGCATCGTTTGCTCGCCTTCGACGTTCGTCTGATTGAAGATACGGTATGAAAGTAGACAACCTCACACAGCTCTCTCGATTCAACTAGGAACGAGTGCGTGGCAAGATAGGAGACGTTGAACTCCGGGGTTGGGGGGGCCAGACAGGACTGCGGCGGCGGCGGCCAGCTGAGGCAAAGGATGGTCCGGGGCAGAGCTCTTGGCTTTCCCTTTCCCCTTTGCTTGCGCGCGCTTTCGCTTCTTTTGCGGGGGAACACTTTTCCCAGGGGGTCCTAGCTCACAAATCTTTCCCCAGATTTTGCTGCCCGCTGCGGCGCAGGTCACGAAGGATGCCGAGGTTTTTGGAGCTTCAGAGAGAAATGGGCAACAAGTCAGAACTCAAGAGTCGTCAATCCATAGTGGCGTGGCCAATAATGGTCCATGTCTTACTTCTGCAGTTACTACCATTGGCTGTGGCTGGTTGCTTGAAGAAACGGGTTGCTGGGTTGGATCGTCGACCGCTTGGCTCGGCATCCAACAATGTCCCGCATCCGTCCCGTCAACCCACGCGATATATCCACCGCTTACAAAGTCCAGCGGCATCTTGAGCCATTATTCAATTCATGCCCTTCACTTGAAAGACTCAAAGACGATGCAATTGGTATCCAATGCGGACTTGATCATCGCTTTCACTCTCCACCGCTGCGTTACCACGTCAGCTCTGCAAGGAAGAACTTGCTGGTGACACCGAGAGAGGGCCAGCATAGAAATATGCCAACGAACTTGCTTAGTTACAACTGACCAAAAGCTAACAACGACCAGCATCAGTGCCACCTTCCGAGGACACCATTTCAATCAAACTGTAATGTCAAACGCACCTATCTTCAACCAATGGAATACCAAAAGCTAGTCCCTTACCCGACATGACATCAAACCTAACGAGGCCCTTATCCGACGATCGCCCCAAGACCGAGAGGAAACGGTTCCATTCCATTGTCCCAAGCTTGAGCGCAGCCCCAGAAGGCGCCACCCAGCCCCCCAAGCTAGGCCCGCAGTAGCTATGCCCATTTCCGAAGCCATCGGAAGCCGGGTCTTTTGATGTGGCTCCAGAGTTGCTATTGCTGGACACTCCGCCAGCACACATGTCCCCTTCCGCCCGATTCCCGATGCGGGTCCGACGTTTCGTTGTCCATTACTGTAACGCAGCTGCTTCCGACCTCGCGAACCGCCGAATCGGATCGGGGAGTTGATCGAGAGGTACGGGAAATGGAGAGCGGATATGGGCAAGATGCGCGATCGTAGAGCTGAAAGACGGAAGAAATAATCATCCTTTTTTCGCGCGCGTAACCATTATCGCAAGTCTAGAAGGTACACACAATCAACAGTAGTCCCAACGGGTTAATTACTCTGTGCTCAGTATTACTCCCTACTCAAGCCGGCCTCTGTGCGCGCGAAACAACTGCTAGTATCGTTCAAACGTCCTTTCCACAGTAGCAAGCAACCATGACAGACTCAAAATACTCATCCGTCGCGGAGACGAAACGAATCTTGGACCTCGTCCTGAGTTCTGTTCAGATACCAGCAGAGGCAGAAAAGATCTCGAAGGATGTGCGGTTTTCGGCGACCCGCGACTTGCCCTATTTCCCGATTCCTTTCAAGGAGACCGAGTTGGCCTCAGCTCTGAAGGCTATCGAAGGTGGTGTAGCAGGTGCCCTTGCAGCCACCAAGGATGGCGTCGCCGCCGGCAAGAAGGTGTCTGTGAGCTTGGAGAAGAGCACCGCGTTTCTGATTCAGGCGTATTTGGCGAC
Source organism: Colletotrichum phormii (assembly GCF_030913505.1). Classification (NCBI taxonomy): domain Eukaryota; kingdom Fungi; phylum Ascomycota; class Sordariomycetes; order Glomerellales; family Glomerellaceae; genus Colletotrichum; species Colletotrichum phormii. Next base: position 95,160 of record NW_026851477.1, read on the forward strand.
TGTTGGAGGGTATGGCAAACTCGATAAAGAAGTGAAGCAATTTTTAAAAGGTGAGTTGTCTTGGTGCATTTTCGAAAGCAGCATGAAGTTCTCTGACTTGTGCACTTAGATACGGACTTGCTTCAGGCGCAGTCAGATCCTTATCGCCGCATGTCAGCGAATTTGTATGAGACAAAGCAGCCGGGCGAGTACTACCACATTCATGGATCTCTGGAAGCATCGACAACGCTCGGCATGATCGGCCTCGAGCCATTTAGGCCAGACCTGAAAGACCACAGTGCTATTGTTGAGGCGATAGAATCTCATGTGAGGCAATTTTCGGTCGGTGAGCTTGAGCGCATGAACGCCGATAAGCGCCAAGCTGGGGTGCCTGTTCTCAAGTATGAGGATTTCATCAAGACGCCCCATGTAAGTCTCACCCACTGATTGACTTTGGCAACACTGCTAACCAACTTACAGGGCAAAACGAATGTTACATTTCCTCCCTGGAGCGTAGACAATCTTGAGACTTCAACACCCCCAGCTCCTCTGCCGTCTACATCTGACAAGCGGGTACTGTCGGGCGTCAAAGTGCTAGAGCTGTGCCGCATCATCGCAGGGCCCGTCGTAGGACGCATCCTCGCAGAGTACGGCGCAGATGTTCTGAAGATCACTAGCCCGAACCTTAGCGATGTTCCATTCTTCCAAGTTGATGGCAACATGGGCAAGCACGCCGCCGACCTCGACCTGAAGACTGAGGAGGGGAGAAAGCACTTTGAGACCCTGCTTGCCGAGGCGGATGTCGTGCTGGACGGCTACCGCCCAGGCGCGTTGGAGAAGCTGGGCTACGGCGCGACTGCGTTGACAAAGTTGGCAAAGGAGCGTGGAAAGGGGTTCGTGTATGTGAATGAGAACTGCTTTGGATACCAAGGGGAGTGGTGCCAGCGGCCTGGCTGGCAGCAGATTGCCGATTGTGTAAGTCATCACGTATCTCTTTTTCACACTCACAGATGCTGACTGGGAAATAGGCGAGTGGTGTGGCGTGGGCGCAGGGTCAATTCATGGGACTTGACGAGCCCGTCGTTCCCCCGTTCCCCATTTCCGACTACGGAACGGGATGCATGGGCGCCATTGCCGCTCTCACCGGTCTCTACAACAGAGCGACGCAGGGTGGCTCGTGGCACGGCAAGGCATCGCTGTTGCAGTACGATCTCCTCCTGATCAAGGCCGGAAAATACCCAGAGGAGGTCCAAAAGGAACTGCGCAAGCTCGCGGGCGACGAATTCCTTGCGTTGCGGCACAGCCACAGCGTTGATCAGATCTCAGGCACGGCGCTCAAGGCGATGAAGGGGTACGCGCCGGAACTGTTCAGCTCTCCCAACGTCCGCGAGAAGTGGTACGCAAGGCGCTACAAGGCTGACGTCGAGGCTGTGAGCCCGGTAGTTCAGATTGAGGGTGTTGAGATTGGATTCAAGAGGGCGAGCAGGCCGAACGGTTCGGATGAGGCGAGCTGGGACTTTGGTCCGGAGGAGGATCACCGGATAGTTGCGCAGACAAATGGGGTTGCAAAGGCGTGAACAGATGTCAAGATAGAATGAAATTTCATCTAGACCTTGCAATAATGATATCCAGTGACGGGCAAAATTGCATCAACTTGTCAAGCGACTCATAGTGCGCTCCTTACTGAACTAGCCGCGTGAATTGGACCATGTATCCAGCGCTCAGAGTCCTTGAAGTTGGGCTTCATCTGCGCATCGTGAGCTGATTGAAGCATTCATCTCACTTCCACTGTTCACCAAATAACACTGAATGATCCATCTGACGATGGTCGTGCCATTGGGTTAAATCCGCACGGAATCAGGGGGCATAGCAAAGTCACATCTCACAACCCGAAGCCGAAGCAATTGATCCTTCCCGCGCGCCTGACTCCGCCAAACCGAAGCCTGGAGCCATCAAACTGCGGGGTCCCCAATGCAATGGGGGTAAGCCGACCGGACCAAGTCCATAATGAGCCCAAATATGGCATGTCCTTTGTTCTATCAGCATGTTTGTGATTCTCGGCAGACCACCCCTCGCGTCGGATCCCTCCCCCGTACCCGAAAAAAGAGAGAGGCGTGTTTCCCGGACCCGGGGGGGGGGGGGGGGCTTCCGGGAGCGTTGGAAGCCCATCGCCGGTGGTACCCGCTCAGCAACAGCGCACGTGCAATTACAAAGCAATGGCGGGTAATGCACGCGCTGTGATTGGGAATAAGTATCCTCCATCGAACTGCGGGACGCTTTTGGCAGTCGGGGTAGTTGAGGTTAGCTCATATTTCAACATCACGTCGTCTCACCGAGAATTGTTATCTACATCATCAGCATTGATTCCTAGATCACACCAGAAACTCAGCATTCATCACACATTCACATCTCATCATCATGGGCTCATTACAGAACGAAGACGGCCAGTACCGGGGCCTCGGCCAGGACTTCACCAAGCAGGTCATCGCGTCCATGGGATCGGAGACGAACCCTAGACTTCGCAAGATTCTGTCCTCATTCATCCAGCACATCCACGACTTTGCCCGCGAGGTCGATCTCACCACAGATGAGTGGATGATGGGTGTAAACATGATTAACTGGGCGGGCCAAATGTCAAATGACCGACGTAACGAAGGCCAGCTGCTTTGCGATGTTATCGGATTGGAGTCGTGAGTTCTCTCTACGAATTCTGAGACCCAATGCATGTGTTAATGAGTTCTCAGGCTCGTCGACGATATCACCAACAGAGTGGCCACAAAGAACGGCGGCGAACCAGGTACAGCAACAGCCATCCTCGGCCCCTTCTGGCGGGCTGACACCCCCATCCGCCCCAACGGGAGCACAATCGCTGTCAAGTGCCCCGAGGACGGCGAGCTCGCTTTCATGTACGGTCAAGTGACGTGCTCCAACACTGGAAAGCCGTTGGCAAACGCTTCAGTCGACGTCTGGCAAGCATCCACAAACGGTAAGTTTGGAAGATCAAGCTAAGCTTTTTTGTTGATGCACATGTCGTCTAATGTTGCACCACAGGTCTGTACGAGCAGCAAGATGCCGATCAGCCGGAACACAACCTCCGCGGAGTCTTCAAGACGGATGCGGAGGGACGTTATGGATTTTACTGCCTGCGACCAACACCTTACCCCGTAGGTTTTCTCAAGATGCATTTGTGAAGTCGTTCTTGGTTATTAACGAGTATAAGGTACCGGGTGACGGCCCAGCTGGAAAGCTTCTAGATTTGCTTCACCGCCACCACTTCCGACCTGCTCACATACATCTCATTGTAAGCAATCAACTCCGATGGCAATACCCCGATGCAGACACTAAAAATTCCCCAGGTCAAGTCAGAAGGCTTCAAGTCGGTAACAACACAGATTTTTGACGAAGACTCAAAGTACTTGGATGACGACTCCGTGTTTGCGGTCAAGGATGGTCTTACTGTGAAGTTCATCGAGAGGAAAGGAGACCCCAAGGCTGCCAAGGAGCTCGAGTACAACATCAAGTTGGCTGCTGAGTGAGATGGGAAGAAGGCGAAATCTTGTTGATTAATTGCTATGGAAGCATAATACCAGGAGAAATGAATTTTCTGGCGTATACTTTACACTTGTGAAGATTTGATGATGCAAAGTTCGTGTGTTCAATTCGACATTCCTGATAGTTAGAAACTTAGACATCTGTCGCTGAATACGGTATTCGGACACCCACAGTCAGCCTTACGCAGTTTCTGATGGTCTCCTGGCCCAAATTGCCGCGTCGTCGGTGGCCGATCTCAGTCTTATCATCATGTAGAGGGCTATTTAGGGCTTGTCGACTATTACTACGAGTGGTGTATCCGTCTCTAGATTCGCGTAGTGCGAGCGTCGAGTCAAAGATGATGCAGTACGGGCACAGCGGTGGCAGAATGAGCTGTGAGCTTTATTTGATATAATAGCTAATAGCTCCGTCGCATACCTTACTGAGCAGCGGTACTACAGTCGAGGCAGCAAATAGACATTTTGCCGAGGGGTTTCGTGAGGTGAGTAGGTGTTGCCTTTTGCGATATCATGTATGGAGTCAGTGTATGTACTTACTGTTCTTGCTATCTCTGTGTTTGGTATCTCCGTCCTTTTATGGCTTTTTCCGTAACGTATTTCGTCGTGAATTATCTGTAGATAGTAGATCGTGACGCATTCTTTCGGTGGGGGGGAAGGCTACTTTTACGTAACATTTTTGATATTATTCTTCTCGCAGGCGTTTCTGCCACCTCTGCTCGCAGAACTCTTCTATACCCAGCCATCATCATCAGACTCGTAGAGTTTCAGACCGACATCTGCTGTAAGCGAGAGTGCCGTGAGCAGATTAGCGTGTAGTTGTAAAAGATCGTAGTTCGGAACGTCGGCTTCGCACTCAGCAAAGATCTTAATCGTCTGTCTATCGTCCACTGAATATCCCGTTTCCAGGCTGAAGGCCGTCTCGTGATCGAGGGGCTGAATGTGTTCACAGGGGTCGGTTGTGTAGTTGGCATCAGCCAGCATGCCCTCGAGAGTTGTCCATCGGAGCCAGTGGAAAGTGATTTCCTGACACCCAGCGAAACCTTTCCGCCTTCTGATTTCGTGCGCTTCGTGGCACGACACTGCCGTCTAAGGTAACACAACCACCTCGTACGGTCTTCGTCTGGGCTTCAGCATGAACTTACCGTCCGTCAAGTACTTATGCAATTTCAAATCCATGCAGATCATATTCGCCGGGTCGTCAATGAGGTTATTGCTCGTTGTTGTAGTCAGGATGAAGTTAGTCCTTTCCGCTATATCCTGAGCATACCAGGCTTTTACTCTGAGAATTAAAGAAGATGAGTCCGTAAAGCAATTCGATAATACAAAAGGGATGATATGGCAGACTTGAGGCTTTTGCATCCTTGTGATATTACAAAGGTCGTTGTCGCGGTTGCGGGCCTACAAAGGGGGGAAATCAGCGATGGCTTTGATCCAACACGGTCTAGTAATCGATGCTCACCTCGTCAGCTTTTCCTTTGTTGCGCGTTCTCTTGGGTGTCTTCGGCTGATCAGAAGCTGGCAGTTCCTTGTCCCAGGTGATGCTGTCTCGCCTGGAGGCCCCGTCTCTGGCTGGGCCCAAAAGGAATCCTCGTCATGGTGCGCCCTTTCGTGACTGAGAGACTAATCACTTAGTCTTCTCAGCAGTCAACGGTCTGGTGGGCTGCGGCGTCTTGTAAAGTGCACATCAGCAGGACAGCCTGTCGGTCGGTACGAAACTAAATAACCGTACTGGTATTTAACTGCGTGTGGATATAGAAGGAGGAACCTGGTGGGCGTAGCCCACAATTCCTTCGTTGAGTGTAAGTATGTAGGTGGAAGGGCCGTTCACAGTTTGCACTGCACCTACCGCTTTCCAATCTCACCTTTCCTGCCGTTTGCCCAATATTAGAACAGAGGCCCCTGATGGCTTGCTCAGAGATCTCGCACTTGTTGTACTACGGCTCGGTGGCTAGTCTCTCCAAGTCCACGTATCGATTACGGCGTGGACCGCCATCGAATCTAGCAAGCTTATCGCGCACCTCGGTAGTACAAAGATTCTTAGCACGTCTCAATTCGTCATTGGTCTTAGCTATATATGTCGAAAGATTAGCCTCTAATGTTTATTAACACTTGAGTGATGGGATGCACTTACTTGTAGTGATTATCTCGAACTTGAACTTGCGATCAACCATGGCACTTCTATCCTGATTGGGGTGTCTCTTTCCTGTGAAGGCAAAGTGCCAGCCTCCATATTTGAATTCGTCGCCGTAGCAGAATCTTCTTCCCACTATTTGTTTCGAGGTAGGACGGGGCAGGGAGGGTCGGCACTTGCGTCCGACCGTGCTGAACGTGGCGGCACAATAACCCTCAAATACGCCAGCAGGGCAAGACCTTTCGATCGGTGCGAAGTCCAATCAATAACCGTATATTGGACTGTGTATTTGAGATATGGCAGTTCAAGGCCACCGTATTCCTCCATATCAACGCGTGTATTGACTGCGGGTGAGAAACAGCTTTCTGTGAAAGAGACTTCTGTCGGTCTGACTGCGCCCTGAGCACGCCAATAATTGGGTGGTTTCTCTTCGGGCAGTTGCAGTCGGATTCCTCAGTCAGCGGCTCCGCTGCCTTCTCCTCATTGGTAGCCTCCTGTCTCTGAATGAAGGATTCAATATTATTGATGCTTCCAAAGTAAGCATCGGTGATAGGCAGAACGCCGGGTTTATTTCTGGATTCTGAGCATTGTGAGCGTGAAACGCATCGAATCCAGGAAGCTCCAGACCACGGTTGAGTTGCGCTAGAGCCCATTCTACGGTACTAAACTTTGGCTCTGTGTTACGCCCGCCGCAACTTGTCACTGTGGGCGCGTAGCTATATAATGCAGAACAAGGGACAATGATGCCGGAGTCATCATTATCGAAGCTTTTGCTTTGTGCCACAGTTGCTTGCCTTGTCCAGCTCGTAACAATAAGTGTGTTTAGGAAAAAACGTCCGGCTGACTGGTCCGGCCGGCTGACTGATGAACCACGTTATTCTTAATAAGAATTATATATAACTATATTAATATAGCGAAATCCTTTATTAGATTCCCTAAGGTGGTGCTCCTTAGTTACGTCGTAGATAATAACGGGACCCGTAAGATAGACGACCGTATCTAGTCCTTTAAGAAATTAGCGTTCCCTAAACACTTAAGAATCTCAAGATATACCTCGGAATAGCAAGATAGCTGTGCACGGGGATACCCTAGTAAAATATAATTACTTACCCTCTTAATAAAAAAAAGACCCGACTTAATATAAACCTACGTACCTAAGGTTAACTTAAGGAGGGATAGATGTGTTACGGCCAGCTAGTCGTAGGGGTAGTTTGCAGAAGTTGAGGCTGCGGAACTGGTAACAGTAATCGTAGTCGGGGATAGCTTCAGGGAAGCTATGTCTGTCAATCGTAGGATAAGGTATGGCTTCGGTGATCAATCGTAGTCTTGTCAAGGTGATAGCTGAAAGCGGATGTTAATCCTGATACGAAGTTAATTGCTGAAGAAGCTATGGGAAGTCTGTCCTAGAGCCCGGCTCGAGTCCATCCTATATACAAGTCCTGATCCTGAACATATCCTTTGTTGCCTGATCACCATGTTCGTTGGTGATCACTAAGTGGATACTGGTGAGCGCTCACTTTGGGTGATGATGATGATGATGATGTATTTAACGTCTGGTAACAAAAGGACGTGCTGGGCGCAATGCCGACATGGTCTATACTAATCTAAACTATATTACAGGCTACCGTCTTCACCTAACGTTCCTGTTCAATGACTCGGGCAAATTTCGGAAAAGAAATTAGTCTCCTCTATCCATTCGCATAGAAGAGAGGCTCCCTTAGCAGAACCTAACAAGAAATCAATGCTTGCTTTAGCCATACGTTGGCGGAGGTAGCGCGGTGTAGCCTTGCGTCCACGCTTGCAGAAGTAGAAATGGACTGGTGTCTTGGGTTTCCCACAGCTGCAGTTGAGCAACGCATCTTGATGAGCGAATCTCTCGTGGTATGCTGCAAAGTCTCCATGATGGGATCTTGCTGCGTATAGCCTTCCTAGTAAGTGCCGAGGGAGGCGGAGTTCGGGCGGCTTGGGGTGAAGAATTATCTCGAGGTCGGCATATTGCCGAGGGCATTGGGACAGCCATTTTCTGGCAAAGGCTTGGAAGGCAGCTGCTTTAGCTTGCCTTTCTAGGTGCGCTAATGAGGGCTGTGGTTGTGATTTTGGGATTAGTTTGCAGGCTTCCTTGGCTAGAGCATCCGCTTCTTCATTTCCTGGTACTCCCGTGTGCCCAGGGCACCACCAAACATAAACCCTGCCGGGGGTTGTCCAGCTCTCTCTTTGTCTCCGAGTCCAGGAGGAAGAGAGCCTATTGAAGGCCCTAAATCTAGCCTGGCTGCTTCCTGTGCTCTGGGAGTATAGTCTAGCCGCGACTGCGAGGTTGTCGAGGCAGATGTGGACGTTATCTGCCATACGAGCCGTAGGAGCCTGGGTGGCTTCCATCAGGCCGTGATACGCAGCATGTGCCTCCGCGTCATACACCTCAGTTTGGGAGCCGAGTGGTTCGGATCCGCGGAAGATCTGCCGTGTAGCTTGGTACCCTACCCAGCCTGCTCCGGCGGAGGTGCTGCTGCCGTCCGACATCTGGGACCCGTCAGTGTAGACAACAATGTCCCGCTTGGAGAAAGTTGCCATCCTGCCTGCAAAGGAGAGGGCCTGTTCTTCTTTGGTCTTATTAGGTTCGTAGCCGACCCTGGCGAGGGCTGTCTGCCAGTCCGCTAGTTGCTCCCAAGGGGGGAGTTCTAACGGATCGATGTATTCGGTATTTTTGCTTACGAGGCTTGCCATTCGTCGTAGCCGTGAGTCTGGTCCTGATTTGTCCCTGAGTCTCGTTCGGAGAGGGTGTCGCTCGTCCAGACGATGGATTCTGGTGGACGCTGTGTGGAGCTTCGCGTCCAGTATCACCTCTGCTGGGGGTAGAGCCGCCTCGCGCTGTAGGATCGGTACAGGCGTCGTTCTGTATACGGGGACCATCGCTCTGATGGCTTTGGTTTGCGTCGCGTCCAGTTGGTGTAGCAGACTACCAACCCCGTTTGAGATAGTACGTCCATTCTTTATCCGGCTCTTGCCGGGCCACCATGCTTCAGATGCATAGTACTGAGTGGGTAATACACAAGAGGTGATCGCTCGACGAAGTAAGTACGCAGGCGCGCCCCAGACAGTGTTCCCTAGTCCCCGTAGTCCATTGACTACTTGGCATGCTTTTGCAGAGAGGTTTCTTACGTGACTCTTGAATGTGAGTTTACGGTCGAAGTAAACGCCGAGCCAGCGTAGAGAAGAGCCTTCTTTGATAGCCTGAACTGTATGATACCTCCCATCCGGCAGCTCACTTTGGTGGTGGTGGTGGTGGTGGTTTATTTAACGTCTCGAGCGACAAGAGACGTGTCGGGCGCGATGCCGACATGGTCTATGCTAATCTAAACTATGTTACAGGGCTACGTCTTCACCTAACGCTCCTGTTCAAACCGCTCCAAAATGAAGCAGATCTTCTCACCTGACCAGAATTCTCTTATCCGCCATCCTTTTCCCGGGTCGCTTTATCCACAAGGAAAGTAGTTCGGATAGTGCTAGGAAAAACCACAAGGGGGAAAAACCTAGCACGGCCGGTCGTGATGTGGTTCCACGCCTTTCTCTTCTCCACTTTGCATTGGAGCGAAGCAAAGAAGGCGTACAGCAAATCGGCTGTGGGCAAGAGGAATAGCAAGCTAGCAAAAACGTTTATAGTCTTAGCGTAATCCAAAGTGCCAAACTGTCTCCTGTCTCCCTGTTTCCAAGTTTACAATTCCTTTAACTTTCCATAGTGAACTACTTGAGACTGTGTAATAAGTGAGATGCGGATTCTTGCTGCGTTGTTGTTACCCACTTGGCCGGGGAGGCCGGACTGGACCTAACCAGTCGCGCAATTATGTGACTGGATCCACCTCAGTCCAAATACACCTAATTAGGAAAGATACGTACTTATCTACAGGTAGGCTTGCGCTGCACTTTTACTTTTGATCTTTAATTAAGTTAGTTATTTCTTTCTTCTCTTTCACCCATGCCAGCTTTCGCAATCGGTAAGTCACCTCTGTCTCAAGTACGATTTTTGACGCCTTAACTGATTAAGATAGTAATTTTGGAAGTGAAAAGAGCAAAACCATGCCTCTCAAAGAAGAAGAGGCTTCGTCCGAAGCAAGGGCAACGGCTCTCACGCAAAGCAAAACCGAGAGATGCATCATATTTGCCGGTGATCTCTCGGGTCCAATCCTTGCGACAGGCGGTGTCAACGTCGGTAACGACGTCAAGATTGAGAGCTGCATTCGTATCGAGAGATCCCAGGAGTTGGATCTCCATATCTTCCTCTGGCTACAGTTTCCCGACGGCGCAGACAACGAGGATCAGGGTCGCGGTGTACGCTTCACGTGTGAGTATCTCATCGTTGATTGAGATTCTCCATCGGACATTGTCATTGATATGTTTTCATTTACAGACTCAAGGACTGCATCGAAAATTTGCGGTCCTTCTCCGGGCCTGCGGATTGAAATCCGATTCCATCGCGATAAGTGGGCCCAAAGTTTCGAGAATGCACCCCCTGAGCTTTTCGACAGGTTTCCTGCGTTAAAGGAATGTCCCGCTACGACGGTCCTTATCTTCTCATCCGAGTTAGATGACGACGACAAGGTCTGCCTTGTTGGCATGGGCTTGCCCTACAGCAACATACTGGAGCCCGACCGAGAATGGTTCTCTTCATGGAGTCACTCTGGCCGACTTCATTCGCCGCAAGACCTTTCATGTGCTTCTGGTCAAGGGTCATCCGGTTCACATGCAGAAGAGGTTCGGCTTTGGATCTCTACCGCCGCCCTTCGACTACCCCTATGGTGATCTTCACGACTTCGACCTCGAACGATCCGCAGCCTTTCTGGCCAAAGCCCCACGGAAGGAGCCGTTCCATGAGGCCATGAGGTATGATCACATGTTGAAACTAGAAATCCATATTTCCATGCAATGCTAACTCCATATTTTCTCATCAGTTTCAAGAATGACAACGCGAGGCTGACCGCTACGACACAGTCGCTGATCCAGGATGTGCTATATGTTTGGCAGCAGGCCCAGCTCATCGCTGCTGTTAAGTTGCATGCCTACTTTGTCCCTATTCCCGGTTGCAATAATAAGTACTACACCATACTCTCTCTTCCACAAGAGTTCATGAACGAGTACGCGCCTGCTTGGAATTGCCTCATGAACTTTCAAGTATCCTTATCGGTGTGGGATGATCCGGATAAAGAGCTGTCTATGAGGCGCTGGTCAGTCATACCAGTCATACTAGTTTGACATTCTCTGCGGAAGTTGCCAAGTATGCTAATAATTTACTCAAGGCAATCCAAATTCATCTCATACACCAGCGGTATTGAGGCTCTCGTGCCCCATCAGACCGCCGGGTCTGGAGTCGTGCTTGTCACGGCACGGCCGCCTGAGTCTGGCACCACTCGGGACGTCTCGACTTTCAGCAGCCGGGTTGAAGCTGAAGAAGCTGGGTTGGCGCAATAGAACTGCGTCTCTCTCTCCTTTCATAACATAGTCGACGACACGGAGCGAAAGGTGAATGCCCTTCACAGATTGAGCCTGCCAGACTCTGAAGGAGCTCACCTCGCACGCCTCACGATGCGTGGCCAAGGCTACGCTGAGTGGATGATACCGCCTCCTACAGCTGTAGACCAAGGCGTGAGCGACTTGACTGAGGCAATGCGATCTACGGCTATAGCCAAAGGCGTGCGCTCCTTCCGTCCTTTGCCGAAGGTATCGTACCTTCCTGGTAAAAATGCCCGTTACGAAGATGCCCTGGGAAGCTTGTGTCTCGAGGAGGACCGAGAACGCTGGCCCGAGTATCTTCGTAACCTAGTAGACTAGGACGCCAAGTGAGGATTATAAAAACCTCTTCCGTCGTCGGTCACCTACAATGTTCATCTACTTGAGTAAGCAATTCAATTCATCTAGCGAGGAAAAGATAAAAATCAAAGATGAAAAATCAAAGATGCACATGGACGTGGTGGTAATCGAACCCGCTTCATCTCTCATTGTCTGCTTAGTAATTTAGTAACCGCAAGCGAAGTTCTAAGTTCATAGGAATGGTCGAAACCGATTCACGTAAGCATTTAACGGAGACGCTCTGCCACTAAGCCACAGGCTCTTTTGTTGTTGTGTGTGAAATGCCATGATAGGTTTAGATACTAGGTAGCGGGCGTAGCCCCTAGCACTAAAAGTCTCATTGAACGTCTCAAAGGTCTCGTAGTATAGATACACAGCTCATCCGTGGTTATTACGTATTCTACGTAGTTAATACAACGTACAGTAGCTGCCTACCGTAACAGCTACCTACTTTACAGCGAAGTGAACCTCAAAATGCTTACGACTTCATCTGCAAGGCACAATAATTTACAATAAGTCATTGGAAGAGAAGAAGCTAGAAGTGCTCTGTATGATGGACTATCTGGTTTGTGGAAGGTGAGTGTTGGTTCACGGGGTCGTATACGACAAATAGTGGTAGCAATTATCACTCGTCTGTTGGTGATCCTATTGCTTGTTCTTCTTGTTGTTTTTCTTGATGTTCTATCTTACATTGTAGGCAGGAGTCGGTCGAAGTAGGTAGTGACGGCCTGGGTGGTTGCCCCACCTTTATCCGGCCGTGATGACTAAGCCAGTTGTCCCACTTCGCCCAGGGCAGGTGCCAGCCAGCCCATGGTACCTGCCTATTACTCCTTATCAGCCTTTGCTGTTCCAACAGTGAGGAATCAACACAATCCAGCCCAGCCATTCCACAGTCAATGAATACCAGGACTAGCGACACCTACGAGCACCTAGCTCAGATTTCCAAGGCTGACTGCTATTACTGAAAGAAGAAGTCCGACGTACGTCGAAAGAAACGCAACCACTCTACAGGTACGTAGTAATCACAGTCGCAGCAAATTCCAGAGATGCTTATCGGGAGGACGCCGTCGCGCCACTTCTACATGGAAATAGTTGATGTAGAGTATCGGGGTCAGGTATGCCCGTGAACGCGTCAGGCACGTAGTACAGGCCATAAGTGCAGCTTTATGCGATCCGCAGGATTCGGAAGAGCTGTATAACATAGAAGAGGGTAAATCTTCAAATTACAAGTAGGTCAAAGAATTATATACCGCGGAACACATGCTGGGCGAGATCCTTAAATGCCCTCAATTTAAAAGCGTCGAAAGACAACGAACCCAAGTATTTCAGCAAGCTATTGGTATTTCACAACTTGTGATCTATGATCTACAAACACGACTACGAAATATGAGCACCAAGGAGCTCCCTGTTCAGTATCTCTCACTACCCAAAAAGCTTGGGTACAGCAAACCTCCGCCGACTGACTGGTGTCATACATTGTTTCAATACACGCTTCTCTACAAAACGAGTGGTTTGGGTTAGTGGGCTGTATCGAAAATAGAAATGTTACAAAAGCAATGGTGTAATTCTGTGCATAGTCCAAGCTACGCAACTGCTCTGAGGACTTTACATGGAGTTGTAGACTCTGACTTGTTCAAGTGTCACATGAAGCTGAGGTTTGAAACCAGAAGAGTCACTCGGCAGAAGCGCTGCTCCACGTGGTCATTGGGCGAAGTCATTTTTGTCTCTTGATATGCTGTCGGAAAATTCACAGAGAATAATATTAGGTTACAGTGTTCGAACATGATGATGGGGCCAGCGATATTCTATCCTAGGGAAATACATGGGAGGCGTCATTGAACCGAAATATCACCATACTTCCTTTGCATCAGGTGATTGATTAAGAGGATGTGAAGATGGAGCTGCTCTTGGATAGGAGAATCTGTCAATATTCTGCAGGTCAGATCGAACAAGTAATAGGTAGCGACGATCGGATGATCTTTGGTTATTTACAGTGACTAAATGGGAAACATAACCTCGAGATCTCGCGATAGCGAACATTAGTGACCACATAGATGATAGATTATTGAAAGAAGCAAACATTTCTAGACAGAAAATTGGCATTGAGAGTCAGGATCGGCACGCGCAACGTTACGTGTAGGATAGGTACTCGAATATGTCAGTGTGGCTGGCTGTTGGTGTAGGCTCATAGGTACACTAGCCTTGAATCCTTCACCAAATCGGTGTCAAGGCTCGTATACTCTTGCGGACGAGACCGAGCTGAACGGGTAGAAACCGGTCCGATCAAGTGTCTCGATCCTGCAACCACCAACATGAGGTCGGCTGTGCTACCAACGGCTTGCCTCGGCCGAGTGGCGGCACCAAAAGAACCCTAACATGTCATAGACTAGCTCTAATATGATAACGATTGAGCTGCCATTCGTCTGAGCAAGTTCACCCGAACTAACGCCACTGCCCCCTCTTATCCCAACATCCAACACACTTGTACGCCCCGCAACATGCCATTGGATGTTTACCGTACCTATTGATACGACAAGTCACCGAGAGGCCAGGTGTCGCCCGCAAAGTGAGTGCATCGGCTCCATCAGGAGACCCATCAGGAGAGACCCAGCTTACCAGCCTGGCGGAAAGCTGCTTGGGGTTGAAGAGCAACCACCTACCTACCAGGCTGGGATTCCCTATCTCTGGGTTTGCTTGCTCCTGCTTGCCAGATGACCAATGGGAAAGACCGGTTTTCTGGCAATCATCAGGACATGCCATATTTCTTTGGTTCTTGAGCCGACTTCCTGCAGGGCGTTCCACAAGGCTAGGTAGGCCGCATGCTTTTCGGGGATGTCACCAATGCATGTTGGCTGCCCACCCCGCAGGATATATTTTGGAATAAGGGTTCGACGGCCGGGTATCACGGATGGAGCTCTCTCACAACCTTTTTCGCCATCTCGCGTGCCCATGTCCCGGAAACCACGCGAGGTGGTGGCCAAATTGCAGATTGCCCAAAACCCATGTCCGTTTGCCGCAGTGGAAATCATTACCATTTGCGATATAGTATTGATTTGTGAGGAAGGAGGAAGGAATCTCCAGGCGGCATTGATGAATGCTTGAATAAGGACAAATTATTCCAATCTAATTGTTTGGTTGCCGCCTAGGGTGGTCGTGGGCAGTCGTGACACCGTGCCACCGTGCCACGCCATCTTTTCCAGCCGGCGGGGACCTGGGGAAATGACAGGAACTTTACGTACGAGAATCCGTAATTCCAGTCGTTCTCGATAACCTTAAACTGCTACCGAGGCGCTGGAGAATCCGTCGCGAGTAGACTGGAGCAAAGGACATCAGTAATCGATGCTGCGGTGGTTTGCCAGGCGTCAAGCTTCGCTTGCCTCAAGTTTGTTCCTTCGTGTGATGTTTGGTCACCATGTTTGCCCAAACGCTGTTCGTCGTGCTACACCGAGAAAGACGGTGAGATAGCTGAGTAAGAAAGGATGCCGAGGTTGCTACCGAGTCAGTTGCGCCGATTCGCTGTTCCTCGATGGATGTGCTGAATGAATGACATCTCCCATCTTCATCACCAACGCAGGAATACCGATATAATCAAATCTGACTACAACCGCATTTCCAAGGTCCTTTTGCGTCGGACTATCGCGTGGGGCGGAGATCACCTATCAGGAAAGTCTCCAAGCGCAGTTGGACGAACCAACCCTCTCCAGCAACTCGGATCTCAAGCGGCAGGCATCCTTCAACCTTGTCAACCCAGAAGGGCGCGCCTACGGAGCACAGAGGGACGTTTGTCACGCTTTCAGAGGGGCCATTTGCGGAGGTCTCAGGAACTTTTTGTTCATCCACTTGTGTCCAGAATGCTCACTTGTCAGTGCTTGTGTCATTAACCTGCAGCCTCGAAGCCAACTCGACGTAATGATTGGCTTCTCTGCCGACAGAACATGACATGGGTGGCATCATTTGCCGTCTCTTCCGACGTCCTTCCCGAACAGTGCAGATTGTCGCTCTGTTCCGCGTCTCTGAGTGGTTAGTTGAGTCGGAACTCGCTTCTCCAGCTCTTCGACTCTCGCGTGCCCTTGCAGGGATTCAACTCGGGTGATTAACTGAGAAAGTCTTGGCCTCGAAGGCTCGAAGGGGGAACAACCGCGCTAGACAGGCATTATCCTCGGACCCCAAGGTCCCTTTGCTATCGGCAGATCCACTGAAAGCAGGGCCCTTTTGCATTGAACGACTTTTTGTCGGAGTGGCGACGCGGGTTGGCTAGCTCGCAGCCACCAACGCGTTGGTCTTGTTGCTTTTTTCCTTCTTTTGGCTCTAGCGGTTGAGCCCAGGGTACGACTTGCGGCTTCTGGCGATGCTTCCCACGCTTCCCCGACCTTGGCCACCCGTCTTGGACGTTGCTTGAATTGCTTGAGTTGTGCTTGGCTGCCATCCTCTCTGCCACACCCGGGCAACACCATGCCCTCCCGCGGTCACCACCTGCTCTTCTCGTGCTTGGTGCCCAGCCCCCTTGGCGATCGATCCGGGAGGCGGCTCTTTGAGTGGTCTGTTGAGTGCGGAACGACTCACCTCAATGCTCTCAGCTCTCGGGCTTCTGTCAGTCAACTCCGACGTTGTGCGCCCCATGTCGTCAAGTCAATGTCCAACGCTGGAAGATGGGGGGCGGCGGTGACCGGCGGCGCGACGGCGGAGGAGGGTAGCGGGATGGATCAATTGTCAACGCCCCAACGCCATTCCCGCCCAAACGGCGCTCAATGGCCCTGGCCTAAGGTTGTGTAGTCATCGAATGACAAGAGGCCTCTTGGTCATTTCTGGAAGACGGACAGGCTCCGCGACTGCACCGTCGAACAGTAAGTACGTGAGTACCTAATTTATTCCAGTCACCGAGAGAGGCCTATCAGGGGGTGGAGAAGAGACGGGCGGAATGTGCCCACCCCCAGAGCACCCCTCCACTCCCACAATCCAGCCCGCTCCTCCTAGACTGCTAGTTCGTCTGCATGCTAATTAGTTCGTGGCCTGTGGTTCTTCGGGTGGTTCTCTCTGCGAGGGTATGGAAGTATCGAACGCGGGTTGACGGGTTGGTCGGTTGACTCAATGTGCCGTGGTATCCTATCAGACGGCACGATCACACTTCATTCGAGCAGCCAGAATCAACCCCTTCCCACCCTTCTAGACGGTGGCGAGGAAGGATACAAGAGTCCTCTCGCGACGAACGATTGGTGCATATCAGGGGCGATTTCGTTTATCGGTCACGTCAGTGCTTCTGTCAAGGACAAGCCACCGCCCGTTCCACGACTCCATGTGTGTGTGTGTGTGTACTCCATAGAGACACACACCCTCCATCTCGTCCAAACAAGCTTCCGCTTGCATCCAGCGCAATATCTACATAGTAGTAGCCTTTTCGTATCGCCCGATGCTCTGCCATGGGTTGGCCCGCTTCGCTAACGACTGACTCCATTAGGCAGGTCAATATCTCGGCCCACTGGTCGCCGATATGGCAACCGATCATGGAGTCCATCGATGAGGCCCTGGATGTGCGACGCATCTAAATACTACCCGACGCGCTCTCCCTCGTCGTGTCCGATTCTGGTTTCTTCAGCCCACAAGCTCTACGACCAGAGACTTCCACCTTTGAGTTCCATTCTTTTGAGAACTCAGGGTGCAACCCGAATACAACACCAACCCGGTAAACAGTACCTGAAAGATTGCCAACCATGTCCTTCAGCAAGTGGAGGGGCAAGGTCGGAGAGCGGCCCATCGTGGTCGACGCCGTCTCGACCGGCGTCGATGCCAACGGTCTCGAGAACGTCAACCCGGATGCCGAGCTCAAGAAGTTCAAGAAGATTCACAAGTGGGATCCCTTTTTGGACATTGACAAGCTCGATGCCGCCGATGCCGCCGTCCAGTCTGGCGACTACGAGAAGGAGGCTGCTGTTGAGGCTGCTCTCCACGAGGACTCTCCCTACCCCGAGGTCCGCGCTTCGGTGAGTTTATTCAACGTGCCGAGTCGGGCAACGGGCGTCATGACTAACATACTCAGGTTCAACCTTTTGACGACACCGAATTGCCCATCAACACCATTCGTGCCTGGGCCATTGGTGCCATCATGTGCACGCTCATCGCTGGGTGCAACATTCTCCTCGGTCTCCGTCGCTCACCCATCATCATCACCTCCACCGTGGTGCAATTGATTTCGTACCCCCTGGGTTGCGCCTGCGCCAAGTTCATCCCGGAGTTCAAATTCAACGTCTTTGGCAATGAGCTCAACACCAACCCTGGTCCCTTCAACGTGAAGGAGCACACCATCATCACCATGATGACCGCTGCCGGTGCCACCGCCAGTTACGCCATCGATATTCTCCTCGCCCAGGAGATCTTCTACAAGCAATACTTTGGCTGGGGTTTCCAGATCCTGCTCATTATCTCGACCCAGGCCATGGGTCTTGGTATCGCCGGTATCCTGCGTCGCTACCTCGTCTGGCCCGCCGCCATGGTTTGGCCCGCGACCCTCATCACCACCACCGTCATGCACTCACTTCACGACCACTCGTCTTCAGATCCCGCCCTCACCAACGGCTGGAGGATCGGTCGCTACAAGTTCTTCCTCATTGTGGCTGCCGCTACCTTTGTCTACGAGTGGATTCCCGAGGTGTTTGCCCAATTCCTGCAGATCTTCACCTTTGTCTGCTGGATCGCCCCCAACAACGTTGTCGTCAACCAGGTCTTTGGTGGTCAGACCGGTCTCGGTCTCATCCCTATCTCCTTTGACTGGAGTACCATTTCCGGTTTCTTGCTGTCTCCCCTGCAGACTCCGGCTTTCGCCATTGCCAACGTCGGTGCTGGTATCATCATCATGATGGTTGGCTGCATTGGCCTTGCCTGGGCCGGACCCGAGTTCTACCGCTACCTCCCGATCAGCGCCAACTCCAACTTCGATCACTTTGCTCAACCTTACAACACAAGCCGCATCTTGACCCCCGACTTCACCTTCAACGAGACTGCCTACAAGGAGTACTCCCCTCTCATCCTGGGTCCTGCCTTCTCCCTGTCTTATGGCATGGGTTTCGCTGGTCTCATCAGCACCCTCGTTCACGTCGGTCTCTTCTACGGCCGTGATATCATTGACCGCACCAAGTCAGCTTCCAACGAAGAGGCCGATGTCCACCTCAAGCTCATGCGTCGCTACAAGGAGGCTCCCGAGTGGTGGTTCGCGACCATGTTCGCCGTCAGCTTTGCCTTTGGTATGATCGCTTCTCAGGTCTGGAACACCCACTTGACCTGGTGGGCCTACATCGTTTGCATCATTATTGGCGCCTTCTTTATCCTTCCTGTCGGCATCATCCAAGCTGTCACCAATCAGCAGACTGGTCTGAACGTCATCACTGAGATGATTGTCGGTTACATGACTCCCGGCCGTCCCGTCGCCATGATGCTGTTCAAGTCTTGGGGTTACATGCTTTGCTACAACGGTCTACAGTACGTTTCCGACATGAAGGTCGGCCACTACATGAAGATTCCTCCCCGCACCATGTTCGCTGCCCAAACCTTCGCTGTTGTCTGGCTGTCTCTTGTCCAGATCGCCTCCTACAACTTCCTCCGCGGAAACATCGATGGCATCTGCACTTCTACCCAAGCCCAGGGTCTCACCTGTCCCAACGCCCGCACCTTCTACAACGCTAGTGTCATTTGGGGTGTCATCGGTCCCCGCCGCATGTTCGGTGCCGGCCAGCTTTACTCTTGGGTCAACTACTTCTGGCTCATTGGTGCCATCTGCCCCGTCATCCAGTTCTTCCTCGCTCGCCGCTACCCTCGCAGCATGCTCCGCTACGTCTTCTTCCCCGCGATCTTCGGTGCCGCTGGTATGATCCCTCCTGCCACCACCTGGTGGTTGGGACAGTGGGTTATTGTCGGTCTCATCTTCAACTGGTGGGTCCGCAACCGTTTCTTCGGCTGGTGGAGTAAGTCTTTTCCCCATGTGACTAGTTCCCCATTTGGACTAGTCTTTGATACCATGTTTGCTAACCCAACCACCAGCTCGTTACAACTACGTCCTCTCCGGAGCCCTCGATATCGGCACTGCTCTTTGCATCGTCATCTCTGGACTTGCTCTGGGTCTTTCTAACACTACGTTCCCGGATTGGTGGGGGAACACGGTGCCATATTCCGTACGTTAATCTCTTTATTTGTTTGTAATGAGTCTGATGCTGACATTGCTGAACTAGAACTTGGATGCCGATGGTGCCGCCGTAACAAAGATCTTGCCTGACGATGGGTCTACAATTGGCCCTACTCACTGGTAGTTTGCGAGAGTCTTTGAACAACGGAATAATTACTTTCATGCCGAGTAATCTACCATACGATAAAGACATGAGACTCAGCAAGATTATAACACTGTATCTAATTTAATCGCATTCATAATGACAACCCAATCCCTGTGAAGGGACGTAGCACTTGTGTTGTGACTAAAGATCAGTAGTTCAGCTTCTTAAAGTCATCACTAGCCTCCTCAGCGCCCAACGAATCGCAATGTATTGGAAGCGGACCGCCTCATTAGCAAAAGTATGTGGTGGGCCGGCTAGCCGCTATGACGTGATGCGAGCCTCTATTTCTTGACGATTCGATCCGCTGTTTCTCACTCCATGTGAGTGAGAGCTTGCTCAGGAAACGTTGCGGAACATGACGTGATTATCGGAATTGAAATCGAGCTAGCCCTGCAAGTTTCGCGTTCCGACAAATTTCACCCTCAGTAAAACTGATTTGGTCTCTGACTTCAGCTTCCGCCTTTCACTTCCACGCATATCTCATACACTTCGACTGGCTTTACGTTCATTGTCCACTTGACAAAAAGTACGCTTGCTTCTATCAGTGGCGCGACACACAGTGTCAGATTCCCAGTCGAGAAATGTCTGCACATTCGCCAGTGCAGAGCGGTAGGTTTCACAACTGCCATTGCCAGTATGCATAGCCGTCTCGACAACCCCAGCCACAAAATTTTGTAAACTGGTCGCGCTTAGCCTACGGTAAAAATAAAGAAGCGCCAGAGTCGAGTTGAAACTTCTAGGTCTCGAAATTCTTCCGGTCAAGTACCCAGGCTTGAAAGGACCGGCAGATGGAGTGGCTACTGGCTACCTAGTATAGGTAAGTACCTAATTCCACATCGACCACCACTGAGAACTTCGTTGCTTACATCTTTGTCACTGCCACTCTTTTTGATGCAATGATTCTGCCGTATTCCTTTATGTTCATATTTATTTTCGAGGTATTTAGTATCAATGTCGATACTCATCCAATCAACGTTCATTTTTGAAAGCTTATTATAAAAACTACTTGGAGTAATGAAGAGAGAATCTAGTAAAAATGAGTATTTCTGTAGATGCACAGGATGCAGTGGATGATGTACTATGAAGTCTCTCAATTTCCAAAGAGCTCAAGTGTTGAGAAAGACAGAATGCAAATAAGATTCATCTTTGGTGTCATGTTTTCATACTCGGAATCTTTTTGCAAGTTTCATTCAAGTGATGGTCTAGCTGCACAAATCGTTGAGATATGGTAGTTAACGTGTCACAGCTCTGCCTCTCAGCGCAAGTGCTGACTCTACACGTCAACCAAAATATGGAGACTTTTAACATGGTTTGGCTTGAGAGCGAGCTAATCTCCATTATGGACAACCGTTGAAAGAAATGTACGGGGGATGAGCCTTGGCCGTGGATGTCCGGTATCCCTGGCCTCTTCCGACTGCTTTTCTGAGTTCGCGGTTGAAAGTTTTACACGAAGGCCATTATATACGGCTTTCGATTCATTAGGATTGTGGTCTTCGCCTTCTCTGAGGTGTTTTCGCCAAAAGCCATCCTCGAAAGCCCGATATACAAATTTGGCAGTCCACTCGAGTTGATAAACTTAGGTAGCAAGGTATGATGACTAGGGACTCTTTATAATGACTCTGGAAACTGACGAGCGAGTCTTTTATTTTCTTTTATCAAAGTATTGTTGATATGGCTATGTCGGATTGGAAGTCCAATGCCGGTTGTGTAGTGGCATACACCTGGCAAGGCCTCTGGAGCCCAGAGGTCGCTGGTTCGATTCCAGCCGCCGGCAACTGCTTTAACTACCTGTGGGAAGGGTAGGGCAGAGCCCAATGCGGGGACTAGGACCCTTTCCGGGCCCTCGCCAGGGTTTTCTCATATCCACACCCTAAGACCAAGAAAAAGTGGATATGCGGCGAGTACACGTCGTCAACCAAGTACTGGGGCAGGAATGGTCTTGTACAAATCAGAACATGTACGAGGGGCCTGTTTCGGCAGGCCGCCGCCCTCTCCAGACATATCCGGCCTTAAGCCGCAAAATTCAAGAATGGAACTGGGGCCCCAGCGGGAACCAGGGACAGATAGAACGCATAGTAGCCATAAGGCACGATTTGGAGGACGATTTGAACTGTATCTAGCAATAGTTATAGGGCGACGGCTCTCCACGCCATATACCCTTCGGGAGGTCGGCCGCAAGGGCGGCTGCGCCCTTGCCGCCACGGCGTTAAATATAACACACACACACACATTGGAAGTCCAATTCGGCCGCGAGTAGGGGCAGAGCATGGGCCACCTCGAGGGGGTACACTTAGACCTCGACTACCCACCCAACCTCCGGTTGGAATCTCGCTTCTACTCCTTATGCAAAATCAATCAATATAGAGATATTGATACTTCGTCACCCCCAGGACCCTACGGTTCGAACCAACATCCCTGTGATAGGGAGACCAACAGGCTAAGAGATCTGAAAGCAAACTCTCTGTCTATCGGATTTTGGGGCAGAGCTAAGCC
Source organism: Colletotrichum phormii (assembly GCF_030913505.1). Lineage (NCBI taxonomy): Eukaryota > Fungi > Ascomycota > Sordariomycetes > Glomerellales > Glomerellaceae > Colletotrichum > Colletotrichum phormii. The sequence goes on from NW_026851477.1 coordinate 117,467, forward strand.
ATCTTTAACCACTGTATCATTCTCTAACGGGCTTGCGGGAGTAAATAGTACAGGCGGAGACACGAGAAAGTGGTACCAGGAAAAGCAATGAAGCACATCACTGTAAAATTGACCTATGGGACCTCACATAATAGAGACGGGCATTCGGGACATAAGGCTAAAAGGTATTAGCAAAGTTCACTAACGGTTGTAACTTATTCGTAGCCAGTAACTGAGCTTCTACCCGTCACCTTCAATCCTTCTATTTCCTACCCTATGGTGGATACTGATAAAGATTGCAACATCTTTGGATCATGAACACCCTTATAAACACCACGACAAACAACCCTAACTATCTAGAGACTAGGTTACGGAGATGGCTCTTTCAGTATGGATATGTAGTAGCATCTCTCTTGGTTCATTCATGCTTACCAGCTACCAATCCATCCAAATTACACAACTCGACTGATCATTCACTCCAGTCTTCGGCTCCTTTTCCATTCTTTGCCATAACCACTCATCACATCTACACAACATAGCTGGCCATTCATCCCAATCATCATCCTCCCTCACAATCCTCACTACAAAAACAACCTCTCTACACCCATCTTACTACCAAACAAACCAGTCATCAGAATGGGTTGCGGATGCTCCAGAGAACTCACCCCATCCGAGGCTGCCATCGAGGAGAGAGACGTTGCCAGCCACGAAATGGCGCAGAAACTCGAGTGGTACGCCTTATTGGAACGAGGAGTATCAGAGAAGAGAAAGAAAGAGAATATCAAGGAGTACAGAAGAGACTGGAAAGATTTCAATGGTCGCCGGAACCGTTAGTTCTGGGGCGACTCTCCCGACTACCGAGGAATCTAGGTCAACTTCTGATCACCCAGAAGCAACCACGCAACACACACTTCCCTAGGCCATGACAGAGACCTCTACGAAATTCGGACTTCAGAGAAAAAACGCACATCATTCCCAAGATCACTACAGCAATCTTATTACATCCCGTCCTCAGAGCATACGACTATGTTGGTTGCCTTGGTCACGCCCGTGGCAAAGAAACCCCCCACCACTCAACTCAGACAGTGGAAAAGCTCAGAAACTTTCACTGTATCCATTTCTCAGAGCACAGAACTACACCGGCTATCCAGGTTCACTGTCCTGAACATGACCATGGCAACGCTAAACTCTGAATCTCATCCCCACCACCAAAGTCGGAACTAAGAGAATTGTGAGTGTCAGTGGAATGCTCTACGGCATCGTCTTCATTTCGGTGCGTCAGGGTGTTGTGGATTGCTTGGACAGGTTTGGTCGCCAGATACCCGACCCATGGCATATTACAGGTCACAAGAGGTCGTAAAGAGAGGCGTCCAGAGTGCGCAGGGGTTTCTCTATTGCGGTACTAAAAGGGCCTTCATATAGGAGGGCAGTAGTTGGTGATATGAGCTGTCGAAACTCATCGCACGTCAGATTGCGAGGAGTCGTTGATAATCACTAGAGAGATGTCTAGATCAAAAGTAGTACACAGCTTCATCAATAAGTTATATTAGCGAGTCTATGACTTCCCCTCAAATGTACAGCGTGTCAGAAATGAGCCTTAATCAATGCCAGCCCAAGCTCGAATAAATGGCAGCTGCTCTCTTGATCAGGAGTCGAAATTGCTGTCAACGGATACCTCGCCTTAGAATCTAAGAGAAGTCTCTATAGCTGAAGTAAGTGAGCATTTGGTATCAATAGTATCAAATTGGGTGCGGGAACTTGTGGTGAACTTTTGAATACCACATGATTTCACTCAAAGAGTTTTGGCATTCCCTTTTTTCAATCCAATAATTGAACTTGATTCCAACATACTTACTGCGTATGGCACAATTTGAGGCTGCCGGTCACGTGAGCCAGGGTGAAGGTCGTGTAATACTTATGGCTGCTGCCTTATTTTGGAAGGCTAGCGGAAAGACCTGGGTGCTCAACAACTCGTTTGCTATATGGCGCTTGGCTGCTGCGGAATCCAGTTGGGGGCTCGAAGGGAGTTTGATAAACCGCAAACGCCTTTGAACACCAAACAAGTCGCATGTATGTCGTTGGCTCAATGCGGTCGCAAGGCCGTCCAAGTTTTGGATTCAGCCAACGACACGTTCGATTACCTCGGCCGACTTAGGTCATACCGGCGTTCGCTACCCCGCCATCATCTTGCACGTGCTCCGATTCCCGGCCCCGGTCATCGCCCCACTATGGGCTCTCGCATCGTGAGTACTAAAATGGAAGTCGGCGCGGACCAACATATGCTTCATCGTGGGGAAACTACTGAGGAGAGAGATAGTCGGTACTTGCCTCAGTGGAGGTAGACAAATCGATGCTGTGTGTCACTATCTCAACAAGCGGGCGAGGAGTTCCGTTATCTCAAGGCCATTTCATTGTGACTTACTACAGGCGTACGCTAATATCCTTCGGCATTACGACCTCTTCCTAAATTTCTAGATGTGGAACTTCGAACTCGAAGATTGGCAGTCTGAGATACGGGTGTTTTCCTGTTGAAAAATACCTCATAGAATCTTCATTAACATAGAGTTCATTCGAATGACCAGGAGATCGACGGCGTGATATATCCGACTAGTGTATCAACCTTTGTTAAAAGACTGGTGTGCCACAGACTCGCAATTGGCTTGCCCAAGGTTGAAAGTGCTAGACTGAGGAAGTTGTCAACTGACTATACGAAGTCGGAGTAACAGATGTCGCAACCTTCAGATAATAGCTCATCTGGATTGGACGGTGCTTTAAAATTAGATGTCTAACCTAAGTCTCGGGCCTTCGTTGAGCAAGATACACGCACTATGTCCCACTAGGGATACAGGTCGATCAACTGTCACACGGTTCATTCGTTCTGACCAACTTACTCGTTGAGTCTTAGACCTCCGTTGCCCAGTAATTGTTTTATTCCTATTGCGTTCAACATTCTCCAACGCGCTTCCCCGAACCGTAGGTAAAGAAAATGATGACTTGACTGGACTTTTACCCAGTCTTTTCAACGTTCAACCGTTTAATATCTTGTGAAGCTCCAATTTCTCTATAAAGGAAAGAATCTCCATGAAGTTCCTGTTCCTCAAAACATCTAATGATCTACTTGCCCAACTACTTGAGACTCAACCCATCCTAAGAAGTAGTCTGAAAGGACCTTTTCCAGAAACAAAGCAATTTTTTCTCATACTATAGAGAAAGAAAGTTATTTCCGCTAACATCTTTGACGTTTATCGATGTAGAAGTGACTGGATGTGTTACGTACTTCGGACTCGGACTCGGACTCGGACCATCCCTGAGCACCTAAGAGTAAAAACAATCACTGGGGCTTTGATACACGACGCAAGCGACCGACATACAGCATCACTTCATGCTGATACGCTGCTCAAATTAGAAGTTACTGCTGCATTATGCCTTGCGCATAATGAACTTTAGAGGGGTCTTCGGCGAGCACGTGGTGCCAGGCTCTTTACTTGAATTCGTGCAGATTTGAGTTAAGAAACCACGTGAATTGTTTCCAGCGGGCCGAGGCAGTGAGAATGTGGTTACAGAGAGAAACGCCCATGCCCCGCCACAGCCAAGGAAGCATCCTACTAACAATTCATGCTAACAACAACAAGGCTGGACAACTTGGGGTAATTCGACGAATTGTCGGCGCTGGGGAAACAGTGGGGTAGGATTCGGTATGTTTTCTCATAATAGTTGCCAAAGACTAATGCTACGATCGCCGGCCGTGTGAGCGATGCATGTCGACCGCCGGCCGAATGATCGACGAATCTTTGCCCAATACCTTCCCTGCCACTGCTGCACATCACACTTCCCTTCGCATAATCGTCTTCGAGAAAGGCAGTTTCTTTCTCGAACCTGTTTTTCGGGACGTCTCGCCAGAAAAGGACCCATCAAAGAGTTTCTCTGGGTTCTGTCCGGGGGCTCATTAGGGGCGGAGGATCGCTGGGCGGCCTCCGCATCGTTTCATGTTTCGAGGCCAGACCCTGGGCCACAGCTCCCAAATCGCCGGGCGCTTGAAGCTGAGGCTCTCTGAACACGTCATAGCTCAGGGCTCCCCCAGATGTGTTTGGTTCATGCTCTAGGGGTCAGCTACTCTTTTGGACGGACAGTAGAGTACGTGGTCCGAGGTAAACAAAGGCATGTGAATCACGATAATTTGGTACTATGGATGATAAAAAGGCTTCAGTTGCGCCTTCTCAAGAAACGGACATTAGCAGCATCATTATCATCATCATATTTCAACAGTAATTCATCTCATCAATACACTTTAAAAGCAACTTTGATCGTAGCCAACATACCAACAGCAAAATGTCTTTCGCCGATCTTTCCAAGAGCCTAAGCGACATCGAGCGTAAGGTCAACAAGTCCATCAAGATTCTCGGCAAGGGCAATGACATGAACTACAAGGATGCCATCAAGCTGGGCACCAAGTCAAACTCAATTGTCAGCACGATCAACAAGGGTATCAAGGACTACTCGGTGAGTTCGCTTTCCAACAGCCCGCGTCACGCGATGGATAGGACTAACACATCAATCAATTATAGAACTTCGACCCCTCCGAAGATGAGGCCAAGAAGCTTCTGGGCCAGATGAACACAATTGTCGACCTGACCGAGACTCAACTGAACGCCATGGTATCGAACCAGGCCCGTTTCGAGAGCTTGAAGGTCGGTGGTCTCGTAAAGAAGAACGTCACCAAGACCGAGGCCGTGGGCAAGGAGCTTTCAGCGGTCATGATTGCCAAGGCCCCTGGAAGCATCAAGGGAGATGCTGAGGCGCTCGAGAAGAGACGTGAGGCTGCTTTCAACAAGGCATCTGGAGCTTTTGCTGGATCTACAGGCGGCGAGGATGAGCAGCTTGGAGACGACTCCGACTAAATGTATACTAGCTCTCAGCTCACAATTCGCAGTGGCTGTGTAAATAAGAGTCTACCTTTAGGGAACTTCATCAGAAGCTGTGAATCGTTCTCTCAAGCGCGTGCACACATCAGCCAGTCTGACGGATGCGCGATGCGGCACTTCATTGCCAGTTTTCTCAGCGCTGTGATGATGATGAATTCCGAAGTCAATGTCGTCACATGCAAAAAAGCTTGAGGTTAGCTGGGCATGAAAACGGAGTGGTGTGAAGCAGGATGAGCCAGGGCCACTATGCGTCACGTCAACATCGTGGTTGTGGTTGCGGTACGGCCCGCGGATCCGAGTAGAGCAAGTCAGCTAACTGACTCAACGTTCAATTTTGGGATCCCTAGGTTCTTGTTAGAGATACCAATAAATTCCAGTGGCTTCTGAGTGAAAACTGGCTGAGGGATTTTCCGGCTTATTTACTTGCCAAAAGGGGAGTATCCGAAGCTGTCACGACAATAGAGATAGAAGCGTTGATCATTGAGGTTTAATCACCCATCAATGTCGCGGGTTGGGCTGATGATGTCACTGTCTTATGGGATATAAATGGAGAGGATTTGTAAGCTGAGATTTCACAGTTAGAGTCTATTCCAAAAATTACAAGTGAAGTATGAAAGATGAGGTGAGATAAAGCATTACAATCTCAACATTGAGCTTGTTTGGAAATATGGATTCATCGAGAAGAACACGAGGTCTTTGAGCTAACCCAATAGAGCCTAGCCTTCATCTGACCATCGACATCTTTGATTGGAGTGCGGGCTAGATCGTTGCTGCCTAGGGAATACCGGGTCTAAGCCGGAGAGGGGTTTACAGGGTGCGTGTCCCTATGGAGCCAATTGAGGTCATGACAGCTTCACATTTACCTTGCCAGCAATGCCTCATTGTGCTCAACCACATCAAAATGGAGACACTCCCTCAGGATTTAATCGATGACATCGTCTCTTATTTACTACCGCAGCAGCAAGTCAAAGCAATACAACCTTATGACGTGCGGGTGAGACCAATCTCGCCCGTGGCCCCGTTAGCCACAGTCTCTCGTCGGCTACAAGCCGCCGTGGAAAGGGCAACATTCAGATCTCTCAAAATTACCAGCGACGAGTTTCCAAAGTTTATCGAGATCCTCACTCCGGCAAGGAGATATCATTTGGCCAGCTTGATCGTTACCATCACTCTTCCGCCTTACGACGAGGCTGCATCCCATAGAGCGGAATCGCCCGAAGAACGGCTTATCAATGATAAGTGCTACAGCAATGGCATAAAATCATTATTCGATATTCTTCGTCGGTGGGAAGATGAAGATCCGGAAACAATAGGCTATCGCCTCGCGTTATTCATAAACCACCCCGAATCACCTTCCGATACGCCATGGCCGACGAAGTACGTTCCATGGGGCGAGATGTATCCTGAGGAGGACGGAATTTACGAGGGCCGGTTCTTGCATTCGTTCATTGAACTTAGAGAGAGTCAACTACTCCCAAACCTCGAGAGAGTTAAGCAACTCGTAATGATGCAACAAGAAGAGAGGTATGGACACCGTAACACCTACCCGAAGGTGCCTATTATCCTCGCCTCAAAGATGCCGAATTTGGAACGCTTCAAGCTTTTTATGAACGACGACGAGAAGAGATTTGAAGAACTTCGGATTCTCAACCGAAATGAAGCGGCACAGGCTATCCGAGAGCTGTCATTACCATCACTGAGGAAAGCCGAATTCGACTTCTTTCAGAGGAGATATCGAAACGAGAGGGCCATGCCGCCAGCGTTGCATGGGCCCGGCGTTCCAGACCCGCTGAGCTCTGCTATCTGCGCATTCTCACAAAATCTTGTAGACCTGAGTGTCACCGGAGCCTTTGACGACTCACTTCTCCGGCCTACACAGGGTCTGAGTGAGACCTCATGGCCGAATCTCAGATTTCTCGACGTTAACATGCATGCCACTTCCCCTTCAGGAACTTGGTACTTCAAAAAAGCAGACGGTAGCCCTGACCACCGGCCATACACCCATAGCTCCAGCACAAACAACGCCCACTCGGATCTGCACAGCGAAGAGTTCAGCTTTGTAGAGGAGGCCGCCTACGCGCGAATGACTCCGGTGGAGGTTTTCCGTTGCAAGCCTGACGATGCCTATATAACGCCCTTCATCGAAGCGTACGCCAACGCGCTGAAGGTGATGCCCAAGCTCGCATCAGCGGCTTTGAACTTCCAGCTCGAGTATGAGACCGAGGAAGACGAGCCTAGCTGGATGTGTATTGCGTACTTTGCGCCCTGTCGCACGGCATCAAAGCATCCGCCAAAACTGCTGTGTCCGAACTGCAACCGAGGTGTCACACGTCAGCTAGTGAAGCTCTACCTTGGCTGGGAGCCGAGTGAGGCACTGGCGGCCAAGCTGCGTGCGATTGGAGACGAGGCCCATGAGGCGTCAATGGTGGAAAAGACTATGGCCCAATTTATGGATCAGCATGAGTGGGCCAATAACGACGACTTGTGAGAACGGGGAGGAAGTCCATCCGTAAGTCGCAAGCGAAACGGTGCGACGTCCTAGATACGTCACACCTACATGTACACATAATACCTCACATGTAACTTGGAGGTGAATAGCTGAGCTCCGTATCCAGAACCTGATAGCCTCGATAATTGACAAAGGAATACATCAGATCAGCATCTACCTAGTGGAATCTAAGCCGCGATGAATGTATTGAAGACGGATCTCATCGGCAGATACGCCCCTCAATCGGTTGGATCAGCTGCAAAGGGTTCCAACCTGCAGGCTTACTATTTCTGATAGTAATCCGGGACCGAGGGATTTCAGAGCGATTGAATACCTTCCTAGTTGTCTCTTGATAACGTAGTCATTCTCAGAGATGGAAACCCGTGCTACGGTAGACATGGCGAGTAGGAGCTCAGTGAAGGCTTAGAATTGATGCGTAATGAACTTTCCAGCTCAGTTGCCTCAGACTCTAATCTCCGGCTCCTTGCTCCATGAACCCGAGTTCTGATACCGACTTTGGGAAAGATGAGGTCCCTTCATGTCCTTCATGGGCGAGCGGGCGCGGCGCAGAGTCCCCGTGCAGTCTCAACGAGCGACGTGAGAGAATATAACTCATCGATGGATTCGACTCCTCTCAACTTATCATTATTCCCGTTCGGAAAACTCAATCTATTAGAGCACTAAGAGAAAGGACTTTACGGCTGATCAAACACGGCATGTTTCTGGAGACGGCTCCATTTCAGAGCCAAGGCCAAGGCAGAAGCACGCAATACTAAACTAAGTAACTAAGCATGTTTGATATATAGGTAGGGTATGATGCTATCTTCTTTTCTCTTGCTTACTTTTCTTAGAGCCACAATGGCAAGCTGTGTTTTAGTGTGTCCTATACTCGAGACAAAGATGGGACGGTCACCGAACTGAAGAATAGGACCCTCTTTATTAGATGATGGTTTTGTCAGTGCCTGTGTGGATTGCGAGGTTTCCTTGGACTCGACAATTGCCAGAACATGCCACAAAGACTCAAGCCTTCGACGATGAGATGAACGATATCTTACTCGGTACAAGTAGAAACCACTTTGCGGGAGATTCTCGGCAAGGCAATTGACGCGATGCCTAGTCATGAGGCTGGATCCCACCCGAGGCTTTCGTCGCTGTCACGAACTAACGCAAAGCTTCCGTTCATGCGGGTAAGTCGGCTCAATCGGCTTGCTCCCGATCATTTTGACGGAATGCATTTAATTTCCAATCCCAAAATCATATTCTCAGTGCCGAGCGACCAGTAGGCGCAGCCATTTGCCTCACAATGCTCCAACCTCCATGCTTCGCGAGTTTTTCCAAATGCCAGTTTCATCAAGATGGATACACAAGAATTGGCAGCTGGTTCCGAACATCACCAAGAAGCCACTTTTGTAAATGTCGCAGCGCCACACGTGGCGCTGCCGGTTACTGCCGTACGATACCGCTTTCCACAAGCCGATTACCCGTCTTGTACGGTATATAGATATGACCCTCATACGGATCTTCCACTTAGAGGAATCAAGCCACTTTCTACTATACAAGTCTTCCACTTGCTACCTCGCTTTGTGATAGTAAAAGACAAATCAGTCGAGATTCCTCTGCCTACATGTAAGGTGGGTGTGTGGCTTAGAGGTTTAAAGTTTGTAAGACGTGTTCCCTGGCGTAGATCGGACTCGGATCCTGTCGTGGGTGCCCACCTCACCCCAAACGGGCTCTAGTTCGTCTGTTCATTTTTCGCAAATCATCCAGTTTGCTGGGTGGCAGTGCCGTGCGTCAGAACAGATGCAGCACTTCTCGGAACTTCTAGAAGAAACGGAATTTTCTCATTGGCGTCTAGATTCCATGATCCCGTCGAGCGGCTTGACCTGGGCTCCAGTCACTTTCTGAAGCAGGGAGATCCGAGATCAGTTTTGTGCCATCCACTGCTGGAAACAGGCATCACCTCCTCGCAGAGCAGCAAATTCACAGCACGCAAACCGGAAACCTCAGCATCCTGTGCGCTAAAAAAGCTTGGGCTGGACTAAGGAGTTGGGCTCTGTCCTACCCGCCCCGGAACCTGACTCAAGAATGGGGGACGCTCGCGGGCATCTCTGAAGTTGTCTGTGGCATCGATGATAGAGTTCGACAACATGCGAGAAACCGTCTGGGAACTGGTGTGGACGCCGTCTCAAGTTGCTGGGTCCGTCTGTCCGATCCTCAGCAGCTCTCCCCTGCCAACTCTGAAGCACTGCAGAACTTATGCTTCAATTGATTTGAGGTCTACGGCTGTTAGCTGGAACCTGACTCAACTGTCGGCCACAACGTAATCGAAGCAACAACCCCCCCCCCCCCCCCCCGGCGCTGGGCTGGGCTGCCGTTTCAGCGTGTCTTCTCTTCGCTGCTACGACGCGCATCTTTCCAAGATCTCCCCATAATTTTAGCTTTTGGCTACTGTTTACGGCGTTCGCGGGCGGCCTTTGTATGGAAATGCCCCTTCCTCCGCAACAACGTCGAAGCCAACCCTCTCGCCCTACCAACCCTCGCAACCCAACTTCTGCCCGCTGACTTCCGCCCATACCGGCACGGCTCCATGGGGGGAAGTCGTAGGGCGGGCGGCAGGGCTTAGTGTCTGTTAAGCAGGTTACATTGAGGTGGATCTGGCAGCATGCCGGGGTGGGCAGTTCAATCTCGAACTCCCGCCCTCTGGCCAATCGCATCCAACCTTGTCACACTGACGGACCTGGCTCCAGGCCGTCCGGCGACTTTCAGAGAAGGTGGCATACCTTTGAGGAACGGTAATATCTCTGATATAAAGTTGACTTGACAGACGAGGGGAGGGGATCGTCTCAGTTCTTTCAAGGGCCAAGCCATTCTTTTTCTGACCACAGTCTCCCTGTTCCAATTTCCAGACCAGACGCTCTTTCAATCGCCATATATCCCCTCCGGCATCCCACGCCTCGAAGACAAAGGTTCTTGTGCTCCCTGTCGAACCTGTCACTCATTCAGTCGACGAACAGTCTGTCAAAGCTCTTTCAACTACTCAACTCTCTCTGCCGACCCCAGTCACCAACAAAGCATCCAACATCACAATGCGCTCCTCAATCCTCTACCTCGCCCTGGCCGGCCTCGCCAGTATCGCTCAAGCCAACCCGGTCATCAAGCCAGACGCCCAAGTCGACCCCAAAGGCCTCATCACCCGCAGCCTCTCCCACTTCCCCTCCTCCCGTTCCGAACCAACACGGTCCGAGCCGCCCCCGACAAAGAGCCAAGAAACGCCGCCTCTGCCTCTTATAAGTGCCCCGGCCGCCGCTCTGCCCGCCGGCGGCGGCGCAGTCAACAACGCCAACCGCACCGTCACCTTGACCGTAATCCAAGGCGACACCCTCGGCCAGATCGCGCGTCTCCTCAACTCGGGCATCTGCAACATCGCTAAGCTCAATAACATCGCCAACCCGGATTTTATCGAAATTGGCCAGGTCCTGCAGGTGCCCATCAATGTCGCCAACCCGGACAATGATTCGTGCCTTAACCGCGGCGGGGCGATCCCGGCCCCGGGGCAGAACGCTACTGCTCCCGGTGCCCCGCCTCCGGCGGGTGGCAAGGGGAAGAAGGTCAGGCGGAGCGGGAATTTGTTTTCTGAGAAGGGTCCCCGGGCGCCGTTGCACTGATCTGGAAGCTGGGGTTTGCTGAGCCCAGCAAGATGACCTGGAGGGGTTGGTCGGGGGAAGTGAGATTTGGGATGCGCACAGTGGCTGGATAACACGAAACTTTGGCAGCTGGCAGCGGGTCTAGCCTCGGAGTTTTGGCACTTGGCACATTTCAGGTGCGAAATATTGGGTGTTTTCTTGTGTTGTGTTATTCATCTTTATAACATAACTGGCTGGAACAGTCTGTTCGCACTTTGAGAACAACGAGCGCCAATATGAAGTATTCATTGCAACTTGAGTGATGTTGGCCACAGAGAGCGCCCTTGTGCTTTCTTTAGAAGCTGTGACGTCATGCGCCGAGCGTGGCTCATGAGTCAGCAAGCATATAGGAGGGAGTCTAAGGACCATCGCCAAGACCTGCGTCAATTTTCAGACTGCAACTCATCTCGACACTCGACAATAATCACGCGCTGATCTTAAGCCGTCAGATCATAAAGGAAGACGATAACAGTTGCTCTATAGGTGATATGGCTGTTCTCCACGTCCTGACGTTTTTCGTTTGTTTTCAAGACTAACCTTGATCAGTACGCCCACAGCCATGGCAGCAACAGCCTCCTCACTGGCCTATCACGAGCCGTCCATCATCACAATCGCAATCCTCTCCGGCTTCCTTCTGCTCCTCAACACCGTGAACTACGGTCTCGACAAACTCGTCTACTGTGGTCTGATTGGCCAGGTCTTCCTCGGCATCGCATGGGGAACCCCAGGGGCAAAATGGCTCTCTGATGAGATGGAGCACTCGATGGTGCAGCTAGGATATCTCGGTCTGATTTTGATTGTGTATGAAGGTGAGATCCATCTCGCGCGATACTCTCCTACATATCGAGCACAGTAACACTGATACTCGGTCAACAGGAGGTCTCTCCACATCCTTCAAGTCCCTCAAAGCCAATCTTCTACTCTCAATTGGCGTCGCCGTCACCGGCATCGCCATCCCCATGGGCCTCTCCTTCACCCTGAGCTCTCTCATCGGCGCCACACCACTGCAGGCGTTCGCCGCGGGAGCAGCCCTCTGCTCAACCAGTCTAGGAACAACCTTCACGGTCCTAGGCACGAGCGGCCTCACGACCACCCGCATGGGCGTCGTGTTGACCAGCGCTGCCATGATGGACGACGTCGTCGGCCTCATCATGGTCCAGGTCGTGTCCAACCTTGGTGGTGGCGGCGGCAGCGACTTCAATGCCGTGACTGTGGTTCGGCCGGTTCTCGTCTCTCTAGGCTTCGCGACCGTTGTACCGGCGGCGTGTAAGCTCATCGTGGGGCCGATCACGCTGCGTCTAAACTCGAAAAGAGAGAAGAGCTCCGGATCGAGGATTGATCAGCTTCTTTGCCTGAGACAGACTGCCCTCGTCATCCATACGTGCTGGCTGTTCGGGCTCATTGTGGGAGGGGCCTTTGCTGGGACCTCGACCTTGCTTGCGGCATACATCGCGGGTGCTACCATCAGTTGGTGGGACAGCGAAGTGCCTCATCTTGCAACTCGGGCCAAGGGCAAGCAAAAGGCACCTATCGCTGGGTACGCGTCTGCCCCAGCCGACCAGAAAGCTACCATTGCAGATGCTCCGGGGCAATCGAGTTCCGAGAGTCCAGCAGTGGCCCCTCCGGATTCTGGCAATGGGGGACCCGATGCCTACAACTCTGGCATTAAAGTCTACGAGCATTACTACAGCAAGGCCGTCGAGCACGTGCTGAAGCCGTTCTTCTTTGTAAGTCCCCATGATAACTATACTTGTATTGCTACCAGATCCTGATCCCGACAGGCATCCATCGGCTTCTCAGTACCGATAACAAGAATGTTCTCCGGTCCCATTGTTTGGCGTGGAATTGTCTACACTATCCTAATGATGGCTGGCAAGCTACTATGTGGTGTTTGGCTGCTGTCTTTTGCCAGCCCGCTCCAGGCCGTGCAGCGGATCGCCAAGAAGGTCTCTGGGGTAGGGGGCCAGCAGTCGAAGAAGCTCGCACCCGGGACGCAGTGTGCAGGGACGGCATCAGATTCGAGAGCGAGCAACAATCAAACTTCCCCGCAACAGCAGCCACAGCAGGAACAGGAGCAGCGTCAGGGTGCGCAAGAGGTTCAAACGGAAGAGGTATATCTTCAACCGCCCGACTCGCGACAGGCCGGAAAACCCCCGAAGAATGCTTCTCCGAAGCCGGAGATGCCCGTTTCCGTGTATCCGGCTTGCATCCTTGCCTTCGCAATGGTCGCTCGTGGTGAGATTGGCTACTTGATCTCTGCGTTGGCGGAAAGCACTGGCATCTTCAGCGGCGGGTCAGGTGCACCTGATGAACCTTCGGAGATGTTCTTGATTGTGACGTGGGCCATCACTCTGTGCACAATCGTTGGACCGGTTTGCGTCGGTCTGCTTGTGAACCGGGTAAAGCGGCTCGAGGCGCACAGCGGGAAAGGCTCGAACGGGAGTGGACGGAACGTTCTCGGTGCCTGGGGTGTGGAATAGACGGCAAGAGAAACCCTTCGGCGAGCAAAAGACAAGCGATTCCTGAGTTCTTCCTGAAGCCGGACATAGCCACAGCCTCATGTAGCAGATGCGTTGGGCCCATCTCCAGCCCAAGTAGCCAAGCCAGGTCATACAATGTAGCGTCTGAAACTGGTCCCAAGACGACGTTCATGTACGTGTCATTCGGCATCATGCGTATGGATCAAGTGTGTCCCTCCCGAGTCATGCGCCTTGAGCGCAGTTCCTTGTAAACCCGACTGCTGCCACCACTGCTTCAGCCCGTTCACGTCGCACCAGTCAAACTGTCGGGGCTCTTCGAACCACCACCTATTGCCGGGTTTAGGCTTGTCGCTGACATATTTCTTGAGGCAGCCACCATCAAACCGATGGTTCTTGACACCGACGAGGAGTATGACACTTCCAATCTTGGGGGCGAAGGCCTCAGCGTCGAGAAACACGGTCAAGATGACTTGTTTGCTAGTGCTAGGGTCGACAAGTCGAGCAGTTCGTTGTGTATGGTGAGGCGGCATGTGGGACGGTTCGATTTCGGAAAGAGAGGCGACGACTGCGAGAACGTTGACAGACCAATTTTGCTTGTAGGGCAAGTTCGGGATAGATCGTAGAGAAGTCAGCTTCAGTGGCATGTTCGGGTCCGTCCAGTCGCGTGGCAAGGCCACAGGGCCTCCCTTATTCCTGGCCTGCACCCTGCGTTGTGTTGCCTTTGTCTCCGACACTTGCATAACCTCGAATCCCTCTTCATCTTCATCGTCAGCCTCCGCCGATGCCCCGGTTGCCCCAATCGAACGCATGCGTTGCGGTTTTGGCCTTTGGGTCGATGTAGGTATAGAGGTCGGTCGTGGTTGTGGCGCCTTTGTTGGAGTTGCGACAGATTCCACGTCGCTATCAGAGACAATATCCTCCTCGACTTTGTGTTCTGGGAGTGCTGGAGGTACTGCGTCGGGTTCTGTGAGAGCTTTATGCCATCCAACAGTGACCAGATCGTGAACAACGAGGTATACCATCTGCCTCGTCCCTTCAGATCGATCGCCGTCACCGACAAGGTCCTGGAGACGAATCGAGAATTCCCCCAGGCGGACGTAGCAGCCGACGCGGATAGCTCCAGTGTCTAGGAAACGATGCATCTCTCCACGAAGAAGAGCCTGTATACAGAGCTCACCATCCCCCAGCATCAACCGTATGGCCCTCCATCTCTTCGACCGTGGCACAGGGAGGGACTCGACGCCTTCGACAAGGAAAATGGAACCGAGGATGCAGTAGCGGGTACGTAGCAGGTCGTTGATCAAGGGTTTCGGAACGAATGGCTCGGCATCATTGGCAAATGCTACCTCGGCTGGGATTGTTGACTTCTCGGGCACGTTGGGGGACATATGGACGCGTTCATCGTTTCGCGGCGACGCGGCGACAGTCGAGTGTGAGGGCGTCGAGTGGTGATGTTTCTTTCAGATTCCCCACCTGTGGAGGGATGGCACGAGGTCACTGACAGGGCCGTGGCGTGGCGGGCATGCCCACTGAAGACTCGCTAATGCAAGTCATTACGTAGCTTTGCACCACAGCTAGGGATTACCCCGGCCCGGCCTGACAGACCGATCCTACCCCATCTCATCTCGACAACCCTCAGCCTTCACATACTAATGTACTAGTAGGTAAGTACCTCATGAGATGAGCTTCGACACGCTCACTTTACTCACTCTCACTGACGAGGTTCCCCTCTGTTCATCAGAAACTTAGGGTATAGGCATTTTCAGCCAGTCGTGTTCATACTCTTAGACTTGTTTTTGCCTCGTTTCCGATGTACCATCTTTGGTAATAAAATTCGGAAACCATCTCGCTCACCCCAAATGGTTCCTTTCATCACCAGCAAGGCGACTTATCCCAGGTTCGAAGATCTTGCATCGCGCATAAAGAGCTGCAGTCATCGGTTTCAAAGGGTATAATTCCTCGACCAAGTCCTTTCACTTGATACGGACATTTTTCATTTGCACAATGCCCAGGCTTCGCAGACGCAAGTCAGAGTTGAAGATCAGTTGTCACAGACTAGAGCGCTTTCGGGCGGCGGGTGATACTCGATCCCTGTGACTCGTGAGGACGCCATGGGCATGCCTGCCATAGTAAAAGACGGTCAACAGACTATTGAGTTGAGACCCGCATTAGCCATGAACATCGTAGTTTATTCAGATGGGAACTCAGTCGGCCTCTGTAATCAATGCAATACTAGTGTCAGTATTCGTTTGCTTGAATTTCATGATTCAAGTAGCATTTTGGAGAAGATCCCGTTCGCCTGTTAGGGACGATTGGGCCCAGGGATCAACCGTTCAGTAAACACCACGATGTCAGTGACGATGTCGCCCACCTAAGGATTGTGCCAGTCACTACTAAAGTCGTCGAAAGGCGATATGAGTCTCTGCCTCTTGAGCATGAAAAGGATTAGTCCGTCGCAGGTAGGGATTTGTCCGTAAAGTTTGAAAGACTTTGCCAGTTTTGACGGATCAGTGGTCACCTTTAGTAATAGTCAAATGCGAAGTATGGAGCCGCAGCGAACAGCTTTCCTCTTGAACGGGTCAGCTATACGAAAGCGACGCTGCCAGATCCACAAAGCTTGCTTATTCATGCTTGTTACCGGGAGAATCTACGACCAATCGATGATCGGCATCCCTCTCTGACAACCCGATATTAGGGCCCGCCTTAGAAACTTCTTTGATGGCACTAGGAGAGACAAACGGAGGGGACCGTTCTTGAGTGGCTCCACACCGAGCACTACTGCTGTCGCGTTCACGGTTCGAGTTCTAGCACAGCGAACTCAAAAACGGATATCGGCCCCGAATCCGAATCAACCTTAGGTATTCACTTGTAATTGGAGTCTTTTAAAAGTAAACAGTAGTTCCCTCCATCGGATAATCGCCTAGATGTAAGGTGGTTGCTGAGAATGTTCAACAGGAGAGGGGCGGAGCTGTCCGCATCGCTGGATTCGCTGCAGGTGCTCAACCAAGATCAACAGCCGGTTTAGCTCTACCATCTTGGAGCTGAGAACCTCCTATGACGCACTTTCTGAGATTTTTCGATCAATACTTAGAGTAGATGATGCGGATTTAAGAGAAGATCTAGGCGTAAATACGCTAGACGGGACGTTGTAGAAAGCCGCCGATCAAGGTATTTGTAGGAAACCTGGATCCAAAAGAGTGGCAGAATTTTACAGAGGCACCTTCCCTCGTATAACAGTGGCAGTCCGCGTATCCACGTTCAGCCTCTGTATCAGCATCCAGTAACGTGCCTCCCAGCACAAGACTGAAGCCTAGCCGGCTTGTAACCCCAACTCCAACAGCTGGGATCATAACACACACGAATAAGGTACAAACACATCATGCTCATTCGCTGTCGGTATTCAATTTCTACCTTTAGAAAAGACGGGATTCAGACAAGCGGGTTACTACAAAAGCCCGGCGCTGCGGCAGGATCCGCGTCCTACTTCTGGGGATGGGCATGGGGAATGCCAATCTTAAAGTCTTGATTTCCCCGTAGGGGCCTGGCCGGCGGGAGCGCCACCTTCCGGCGGAAGTTATGTATGCTTCGAGCTGACTTATGCAAGGCCGGGTCCGAATGACCTATTCCGCAGAAAGTAAAGGCAACCAGCGCGGACACTTATGGGATAGCCCGCTCACCACATCGAATGTGGTCAAAGGCTGGAGGCGCTTCCAATGTTTTGCGCCAGAACGAACCATCAGTACGCAACGCCCCCGCCTCTTTTCATCAAATGGTTCCAGGCCGTCTGATGTTCAAGGGGGTTGATCCCTGCGACCATCAGTGTCGTCCAATCGCCGAGTGGCTCGCGATCGCATTGTTAGGGTATCTCGCATTCGGATTCTTAATTGATGGTGTGCTGATGGGGAAACCAACGAACTAGTGCGGCGCAAGGTCCAGCTGGTGCACAACTTTGTGCATCCGGAGCTGAACCCCTTCTCGAAAGCCCGGGGTTGCTTTGCGATTCTAGATCTCCCACAACGAATATAATGTAACCGCCTTCCCATTGATTTTTCCAGCTTTAGTCTTGAAGCTCAAGCCAAGAAGTTCTTGTTTCTACATACGAATAACGACTACACCGGACTGCACTACCGGAAATCTACACTTAACGAACGACTTATACGAACGACTTAGACGCGAGACACACACACACAGGCCCAGTACCTCCACATCACAACACATTATGGCGGATCTCAAGTCCTCGGACTCGGCCCCGAGAGATGTGGACGTTGAGAAAGGAATCAGTCCCAACGCCTCGGATCTCGAAGGCGCTACCATCAGACCCGAGTCTCGCCAGGAGTCAGCAGAAAACACACAGGATGCCGACAAGGAGACAGATCAAGACCCGAAAGTCGTGGATTGGGATGGACCCGACGATCCTGAAAACCCTCAAAACTGGCCCATGAAGAAGAAGTGGTTTAACATTGCTACCATCTCGATGTTGACATTTGTCACGTAAGCTCAGTTCCTTCTCTATTCCCTGGCGAAGTTCATCTGCTAACCTTCACAGACCACTTGTAAGCTCTCCTAGGAGTACACATCCAAGCTGGCCGAGTACTAACATTCTTCGCAGGGATCCTCAATGTTCGCCCCCGGCATTCCCAAGATCATGGTCGAATTCGGCGAAACCTCAGCCACGGTAGCGACGTTCGTCGTCTCAGTTTACATTCTCGGCTTTGCCTTCGGTCCTCTCATCATTGCCCCTATGAGTGAGGTCTTTGGTCGCGCGCGGCTTTACATCTGTGGCAACATTCTCTTCACCATCTTTACCGTTGGTACGGCTCTGTCACAAAACATGGCCATGATGATGGCATTCCGTTTCCTCATGGGTCTGGCTGGTGCCGTGCCAGTCACTATTGGCAGTGGCAGTATTGCGGATATTATGCCAATCGAGCAGAGAGGTCGTGCCATGTCTGCCTGGGCTTTGGGACCCCTCCTCGGCCCGTGTATTGGTCCCGTTGCCGGAGGCTACTTGATCAAGGCTGCCGGTTGGAGATGGGTGTACTGGCTTGTGACTATTGTAGTATGTAACCTCCAAGAAACTTGAAAGCCGAATGGCCCACAGGATGCTGACCAGATCACAGGGCGGTATTTTCATTCCTCTCTCGTGGTTCATGATGAGAGAGACTTTCGCTCCTCTCATTCTCGAACGCAAGGTAGCCAGGCTTCGCAAGGAAACCGGCAACATGAACCTCAGAAGCAAGCTCGACGATGGACAAACCACGAAGAAAAAGTTCCAGCACGCCATCATCCGACCTGTAAAGCTCCTTTTCGTCACGCCGATCGTTACTCTCATGGCTCTTTACGTCGCCATCACATACGGTATCCTGTACTTGCTCATCACGACCTTCTCTTTCGTCTACAGAGACCAATACGGCTTCGACGAGGGAACAATCGGTCTCACTTTCCTTCCCGCTGGCATTGGTATGATGATTGGTGTCGGCGTCTTTGGCGCGCTCACCGACTTCATCGTCATCAGGAACAAGAAGAAGGGACTCGTCCACAGGCCCGAGGCTCGTCTTACCCCGGTACTTACCATGCCCTGCGGTGTGGTTCTCCCCATCGGTCTCTTCATCTACGGGTGGACCACTGAAAAGGGGGTTCACTTCATCGTTCCCATGCTTGGAGTTGTCATCTTCGCCACTGGGCTCATGGGTGTCATGGTGAGTCACTACTATCCACCGGAAGAAATAGCGTTTGCTGATATGAGAAACAGATGTGCATTCAGAATTACCTTCTCGATACCTATCCACGATACGCAGCTTCCGTCACTGCCGCGCTAGCTGTTCTTCGATCTTTGGCCGGCGCCCTCCTTCCTCTTGGAGGCTTGGAAATGTACAACGCCCTCGGACTCGGATGGGGTAACAGTTTGCTGGGGTTCATCTCGGTCGCCCTCATCCCTATTCCTCTCGTCTTTTACATCTTCGGCGAGCGTATCAGAGGCAGATTCAAGCCTACTCTGTGAAATGGATGGGATTAGTCGGGCAGGCGTATTGTTTTTAGAGCATGGCGCAAGGGGTTAACATTATATGGCATAAAAGGTGCCATTCTGCATGGAGCGATGATTCATACTGCATTAGAAGGCATACCTTATAGTTGAGATAACAAGAACATAATATACTGAGAGACTCTACTTGACAACCAGAATGGACAAGGGAATTGTGTGGAAATGCATGCTACCAAAATCACCACTGAGATTGCTGGTGCCGTTTTTCCGAGGCTGACTACAAGCCGCGGAACAAGACAAAGTGGCTTGGCGGCGGTGGTGACAGTGGTGCCAGTAGTCAATTTGGAATCGGTTGAATTCCTCAAAAGAACAAGCGCGGGATCATGGTACCTGGCTCTCAAGGTGAGGATAATTACCTACCTACGTGTAGCACCGAATGAAACGCGATGCGCTATGCAAGAGCCCAGATCCGTAATAAAGGATCTGCGCATGCTAATTCATAGTCTTCGGATATTGACGAGCAATAGAACGAAGGGAATCCAAATAGCTAGTGCTTGCCTCCAATGACGGGGCTCGGATGGCGTCCCCGAAGCCGCATGCAGGTTAGGAATGCCGACACACGGCAGTTCGCGGCGGCCGCATCAGTCCAAGACAAACCCGGCATCAAACGCGGCCAGCTCGACAGATAGCGGCAACTCAATCGCACCAGTCTCATACTTGGAAGGTTTGCTTTAAGCAAAATGGCTTTGATCTCCTCTTTCATGTTGATTCCTGATTCCCGGTTCCCTGTTTTCGACAACACCCCATGAACACCGCAATTACTTGGACGTTAGCATGATTCCCTTTACACGATTCAAGGATCTTTCTGGAATGCCGCTGGGTTCATGAAAGAAACACAAGCGTACGACTCCATTTACACAGTCTATATCGAACACCCCGAATCTACAGGTCGTTGCCGGTCTCTTGCTTCGCTGGGTAATTACCGTCTCGGCCGCGGGTTTCAGCATGAACAACGCAACGATACCATTGGGAGGGGTTGGACCAGAAGCATCCTTGCCGACTGACACGAGGCAGCCGTTGGTCGTCGGCATAACATCAATGTTTATTGCCTTGGTCGCCGTCTTCATGGTCATTCGGGTGTACATCAGGGGTTATCTTTTGCGAGGATGGGGACTCGACGACTCCATGTTTATATGGTCTTCGGTTAGTGTGAAATCTCCGAACTATCGAGAGTCACAAATTCCAACTAACGCTATCATTCAAGATTCTCGTGATAATGCAAGGTACCATGGTACTATGCAGTAAGTAATGACCCGAAGGAGGGCACTTCCTCTTATTCAATTGCTTTTCTAACTCTCTTCATCGTATCAGATGCAATCTACGGAAGTCTTGGGCTTCACCTTTGGAGATCGACATTTGACCAGCTACACCAAAATTCCCGCGTAAGTTCTGGAAACACACGAGACTGAAGTGACAGCCATATTGCGAGCCTTCGACTGACGTTGAATCAAGTACTTGGTGGCGACAGT
The DNA here is from genome assembly GCF_030913505.1 of Colletotrichum phormii. Lineage (NCBI taxonomy): Eukaryota > Fungi > Ascomycota > Sordariomycetes > Glomerellales > Glomerellaceae > Colletotrichum > Colletotrichum phormii. Next base: position 138,531 of record NW_026851477.1, read on the forward strand.
CTTCCTGTACCAACTGTCTTTCGGCTCCATCAAAGCAACCTTCCTACTCCAGTTCCGTCGAGCGTTTGCTCTGCCTCATATAATATTTTTTTGCGACGTTTTCTTGGGCATCATGTTCATAACACTCTCAGGGCTGCTCATCTTTGGCGGAATCGTCATGAAAGAATTCCTGAAGCCAGGGTATTTCCCTAACCCCGGGGACAAGGCTTACCTCATATTCGGTTATGTCAACGCCGCCGTACATCTCCCAACGGATATCGTCATCTTCGTCTTGCCACTGGTACTTGTAGGACGGATGCGCCTTGCGGCGATGCAAAAAGCCGGTTTAATCTCCAGTTTTGGGGTGGCATTTTGTGAGTAACTTGACCCGCGTGTTCATCAACCATCTTTCTGAACATAGTATAGCACCAGCGCGATCTCGGTGTTGAGGATCGCCAGTCTGCCTCTCGCTACCAGCGGCATCGATGGGTTCTACCAAGCCGTCCCGCTGGTTCTCCTAAGTTTGGCCGAGCCTACATCTGCGGTCATCTGCGCCTGTGTGCCAATTTTGCGGCCCCTTTTAGCATGTTCAGGAACTTCGAGATATGGCAGCCAAGGTTCGCGAAGACCGCTGTCAGGGGCGACCAACGAATCGACTGGACAAAGACGTCAGACACCGAGTGCGCCTCCACAATCGCCCACTAGCACGATAAGCCCATCGGTGACGCAAATAACACACATTTCGACGTTTACGGGGAGCATAGATGGCGACTTAGAGGGTTACAGATCGAGCCAACAAGCCAGGGGAAGCATCAACACGTTGAACCCTCTGTCCATGCATCCGTCATCACCCACCAAAACGTTACAGCTTCCATGACGGCTTGGATGTTTTCACCCTTAAACCAGTTCAAACTTTATCGTTTATCGCGGCGTCCAAAAGCATATAAAAGCATCAGCACATAAAGTAATGTTCTTCTCACGATGACGAGAGACACGAAGCAGGAGTAAAATAACATTGGCGATGACGGCTACGGAGATGAACTCACTAGAATTTGAGCCTTCGGGATGAGATATCTGATTATCTTGTTGGTCGTTCACGGGTCAGTCGTGGAAACGTGCGAGAATGGCATCATCCACTCAAATGTGTCATGCACGGAATTTCGACAACCGTTGGATCGAAATGAGTCCTCGTCAAAGCCAGACGTGACGAACCAAAGAAATCCGCTACCAACGTTACGTGGTCCATCTGACGAGGCAGGACCGCCACCCAACGACTTGAAGCAAGCTAGGAAAGCAAACATCGAACCCCAGCAGCGGCGCGGACACGTCGCCGGGGGTAAATGGGGGAGAAGGTGGCAAGAACACCCGATGACCCGGTGTTTGATCCGCTGTCAGCCTGTCTTCGATGATGGAGGAAATGCCAACTTGCACTTGTCATACATGTACTCGAAGACTGATGGCTCGGGCTGTTTGCTGTGGACACGAAGTTATCTCTCAAGTCATAACCTCTTTGATGAGCAACGGCCGAGCCAGGGTTTCGGTTCCGTAGTGGGGGTTGTTTGCTCAATCTCAGCGCCAAGATCATGTTGGCCGAGTTGCTCAAATTACCAGGTAGCTATGATATTCATACGATGGAATCCACCGTGGAACATGGCAGTATCTGCTGGACCACATGCATGGCCTCAAATGATCGCATACAACCTAACTCAAAGATGTCTCTCAAGCCAAGCGGACACTTGAGAACTTTTGGTTCTTCCGTTCTCAGCACAACTCTGGAAGAGTTTTTCTGCTATGGACATGCGGATGATATCAGTCGATAGCTGCATGCCCAGATTCTTGCAGGGGTTGCAGGAGTGGATCGTAGATCATAGAGCCCCATATAAATCAAGTCGACCACTGGCAGAACGTCCAAATGCTGAGCATTATTTCTTTTTCGAATGTCCAACCGTAGCGCCCCTTGTCTCTTTGTAGGTTTGGTCATCCGGAGAGCGGTGGATTCTGAACAAGGGAGACGAGTTCGATGTCGTAAGGGGGAGAATGACTGCCCACGGACAACACTAGGGCAGTAAGGGGGCGAGAAGAGCTCGAGATGTCGCGAAGTCAACTGCGGACGACTCAGATAAGCCAAGTCAGAATCTGCATTGCTTTTGGACTGGAACCGTGGTGTCATGGCCCTCAATCCCAAGTCCACAATCCCGAAAAGAGGGTCTTGAAAGATGGCAAAGCACTGGCACCTGTCAAATGGCACTTCTCACGTCAAGTTTCGAGGAGGGGCCATACGTTGGGGTTTGAATCTCAGACAACATATTGCTTATTTTCTTCCCCGATTTATCACAAACGGCCGATTGGGCGGGTACCCTCGAGTCTACATGGACTTCGCTTGGCAAGTTGTCCACTCAAAGCTCAAGAAAAGTCCCCTGTGATGGAAGAAGGACTTCTGCTGACTGCCCACACTCAGCGAAAGCAATTGTGTTTGCTTGTCAATTTGATGTCAGCACGGAGCCTCCCCCGTTGCCTGCACCACGTCGCCCAGTGGAGTGGCACAACAGGTTTCCAAGGGATGGCCAAGACCCCAGCATACCATTCCACAGGAATAAAACAACCCAAGTTCCCGGATCCTCAGTTTTGGTCCTGCCGGTGGCTTGTGCTTCTTTATCGTTCATCACTTCCCTTTTTCACCAGTAGTCTCTTTGCCATCGGCCCAGCTTGAGGGCATGGCTTGTCGTTAGATGTGTTGATGGATTCTTCCCAGTCCAAGTACATGGCCGAGCCGCCAGATGGTCAAGGACGATTCGAAGCGGGCACCATCACGACCGGGGCGCTGGCGTTGGGTGGAACGCTGACCTCACTTTCCATCATATTCGTCGGTTTGCGAGCCTTCACCAGGCTATCCCTAGTGAGACGAGGGCTTGGTCCCGATGACTGTTAGTACCTTACTCTTCTTTCAAGTGCATACTACTTCTGGTTTAACGATCCCTTATTCAGATCTCATCGGTATCTCGCTGGCTTTGGCCATGATCTTCTATGGGTTCTCCGTCAAATGTGAGAATGCCCCGACCAATTGCTATCGATGGCCCATCTAACTCTAGCAGTGTGCGAGCTCGGCGTGGGTACCCATCTGTGGCAAGTCGAGCGAGCTGACTATTCACCTTCGTTCCTGCTTGTAAGTCGCAATACTCTCTTGAGGTTGACAGATGAACTTTGGCGATGATCACTGCACTCGAAGGCCTTTTAACTAATGGGATTATCTAGCATAGCATCATTGCGATCGCCGTCTACTCACTCAGTGTAACCACTGCAAAGCTGTCACTCCTTGTCTTGTACTTGCGTCTATCTCCCGAGAGGTGGTTTAGGATCGTAACAATGACCCTCATTGGCTTTGCATCCTCGTACGCGCTGGCTTACCTCTTTCTCATCGTCCTCAGCTGCAGGCCAATCCAGGCTTCATGGGATCTTTCAGCTAGGGAGGGAGCAACATGCATCGACAAAAACACTGTCTACTTGGTGCTCAGTGCTACCAATATTATCATGGACGTCGTGTGCCTTGTTCTTCCTCTGAAGATCATTATTCCTCTACAGATGGCAGCACGACAAAAGTTATCGCTGATCCTGCTATTTGCAACAGGGGGCTTGTAAGTCGACGTCCCAGGCGGAGGCACCCAATCGCATGCTAATCTCTTTCAGTGTCTGCATATGTGCCATCAGACGTACAATCCTTCTACCGCCTCTGTTCAAAAGCACTGATTACACTTTCGACATCGACAAGCAATTGAATTGGGCATCAATCGAAGTCAACGCTGGGATCGTATGCGCCTCCGTTCCGGCACTCAAACCCTTCTTCGTGCGCTATCTGCCCATGTTTGTCACTTCGCACATCACCGCACGCGGCTCCAAGTCGAAGAAGACAAACCCAAATTATCAAAACTACCAAAACTCGAATCCCTACTCGACCACAATCGAAGCCAACAAAAGGAGGCGCAACGTTCAGTCGGAGGCGTACGAGTTGCATTCTCGTGATGATTTGTCGCTATCTTCGAATGATATGCCGAAGAATGGGTCTAGAGAAGATGTTGTAAAGCTTTGGTCCGGAAATGCCTTTCGAAAAGACAGTAAGAGTCACCGCGAGACCATCATCGAGTCGAACCCGAGGGACCCAAATGATAGTGGCTCAACTATCATCGACGAGATACAGCCGGTGGCGGAAAACAATTCAAGAGGAGACCCGCCACAAATAGTGGCGAGTATGAGCGGGATCATGGTCATCACAGAGACGCGGGTCGAGTATGAGGTGCCATGGCCGGATCATCGCAGTGCCAGGGAATGATGGCTTCATGGTGTTTCGTCTTTGGTTGAGCGTACATGTACCTTGGAAACATCACTAGTAATCTAGAATTAAGGACATAAACTGCGTGCTATCTTTAAGTTCCAAGTCTCAGGCTGAGATACAAGGCCTATTCTTTTCATCATGCAGCTTCCAAATGCATGATATCTCTGAGGTCTTTCACCTCTGTGCCAGGCCTTGTAGCGACAGGTTTCGACTTTCTGCTGCCATACTTCCACTCTTCCCTCAGGCCCCTTTCTTTTCCCTCCAAAGCATCTGATATGTAGTCACCAATTATTGGGAACATCTTGAAAGCATGACCAGAGTCTCCAGTGGCCAGAAGTAGCGATGGATGTTTTGGGTGGTTGTCAATGAGCCAGTGTGAGTCAGGTGAGTCGGTGCACCAGCAGACACGTGCACCCAGCAGCGGTCGACCAGAGAACTGCGGCATTACCGTGTCGATAAATCTATTGATAGCCGTTGCTGCTTCTTCGGGGATTCCGTCATCGGGGTGTGCGCTCGCGTATCGTGGGATCGAGTAGTGTTCCACCTTACCCGAGGGATTGGTGTAAGTGCCGACTCGGTACTGATAACCTGGTGATCCGTCACAGATCTTCATCCACTCTGAGAGGGTTATTAGAAGGCATATCTCATTCTCAACTTGTCGGGGTAACTCACTCGTTTCTGGATCTGGTTCGAATGTGAAGCCCAGCTCAAAGTTGTCCAGGACGGGAATCTCCTTCCACTGGTCAACCTCCTCGTCGTTCAACTCGATATGAGCCAAAGACCAGCACTTTGTCCACATCTCCCTTGACAACTCAGGTAGTAACTCGGGCGATGCAGCTCCAGTGCAGAGGATATACCTATTCCCGCGGACAACGTCGCCAGACGCAACCTTGATCCCGTCAAGCTTGCCCGAGCCATCGATGCTCAACCCAGTCATGGTGCCATTGGATCCCGATATGAACTCAACGCCCATACCCTGTGCTGCTTTGCCCCATTTCTCTAGAGACTTCTTTGCATGAGCCCAGCCGCCTTGGCTGTTCCAAAGGCCCTTCCAGTTTTCGATGCCGTCTGCATCACGAAGCTGCGGGACGTGCTTGGCAATTTGCTCTTTACCCGCCACCAGCTCAAGGCTGCCAGCCTGACCAGCCTTCTTGAGATTCTCGTACGACTCTTTGAGGTGCTTCTCTGCGAGTGGGTCCCCTAACGTTGTCACGATGCGTCCCTATGAGGCTTATGAGGAGCTGAAACAGGCGACAATGGTGTTGAGAAATGTTGACCGACCGTCTCATGAAAGATTCCATCCCATTCTGAACCTCTCCAAGCACCGAGTGCCTCGAGCGCTAATTCCGTGTACAGCGGCTCGTCATATTCCGTTCTGATGATCTTATTCAAGTCATACCCCGCAGAATCGAGACTTGGTATGGGATGACGATCGAGACATCTGATATTGGTGTAACCACGCTTGGCAAGATGATATGCGGTACTGATGCCAAATGTGCCACTGACAAGGTCCAATTAGCAATGTCCAGACTCGGTATAATTGCATTGGACTCACGCGCCCGCGATGACAATGCTCGAGGCCTTTGACAGAGGAGGGGTATCGGTCATGGCTGACAAATGATTATGATTATCTTTGCACAATGGAATAGAATTCGACCGCAACTGCCAACATCTCAAGGATGAAATATGCTTCAATATCTCAGTGAGAAATGTAGTCTACAAGTCGGGACCAGCACGCCGAGACTACATGAACTCCCCGAAAGAGCCCATTGTTTTACCCCTCGTCCTGCACAGTTCCTAACTAAGCCATTATTGGGGCGCCAGGCCGCTAATGCCGGCTTGGACCTTCCCTTCCGCCTCACCAAGTCCATCCTCGATTCCTCGACGTCCCCCCCCGCCTAACAAGCTTTTCGAGCTCCGCATTACTCGCGCATTTCACCATTTCTTGACAATGGCAATGGCTAGAGACGAGCCATGGCTCCAGTCACGGCAGCACAGGCCAGATAGCTTGGACCTTCCACAGTATCGTCTTCCCTGCTCCGCCGTAGATAGCGTATCACGGGAAACACCAGCGTAAAGCCTATCTCGACTGAGGGGTCTGGAGTTCGGGTAGAGATAGACTGACTTCAAGAGAGAGGTCCAGTGCCGGGGAAGGTCGATATCGAGTAATTCGACCCTAATAAGAGTTGATTCTCGGCTCGGCGGCATTTGATATATAACCACAGATGGAAAAGTTCCGTTCCACATCAATAGCACCGGTCAGACCAGTTCAAAGATCCACTCGTTCATATCAACATTCCCCGGCCCAAGATCCGGTCAACATGTCTGGCGTAACAGACAAACCCGGCGAGAAGATGGTCGTGCCCCTTCCTGAGCCGCAGCTGTGTCCCGACGTGGAGGCTCGCGATGCCGACGACCTGGACAAGGCGATGACCTACGCCATTGACGAGATTGAGGAGCACTTTGACATCGAATCCGACAACTCCCCGTACCCCGAAGTCCGCGCCAATGTGCCAAACACGGACGACCCAGCCATGCCCGTCAACACGCTCCGCATGTGGGTACTCGGCGTCCTATTCACCATGATCGGCTCCGGTATCAACCAGTTTTTCTCCATGCGTTATCCCGGCGTCACCATCTCATCTCTGGTGGCACAACTCGTCGCCTATCCCGTCGGCTGCGCCGTAGCCCGTATCCTGCCAGTGAAGAGGGTTCGCGTCTTTGATCGCTGGGACCTGGTGGTCAACCCGGACCACTACTTCAATATCAAAGAGCACGCAGTCGTCACCATCATGTCCAACCTGTCTTTTGGGCCGTCGTGGGCTACCGACATCATCCAGGCGCAGAAGGCCTCGGCGTTCTACGGACTTGACACACCGGTAGCGTACCAATTCCTGCTCGGCCTCTCGATGCAGCTGTTCGGGCTTGGAATGGCTGGCCTGGCGTACCGCTTCATCGTAGAACCTCCTCACATGATCTGGCCATCGACTCTGGCCAACGCGGCGCTGTTCCAGACACTTCATGGCCGGGCGAACCCTGTAGCAGATGGCTGGAGGATCACGAGATACCGGTTCTTTCTTTACGTCTTTGTCGGTGGCTTCTTCTGGTATTGGCTACCTGGGTACCTCTTCACTGGTCTGAGTACCTTCGCCTTTGTTTGCTGGGCCGCTCCGAGTAAGTCGCATAGGGGTATGATAGTTGTCCAGGTCCACTGACACGGTGTAGACAACGTTGTGGTCAACAATCTATTCGGCATGTCGACAGGCTTGGCCTATCTACCCATCACCTTTGACTGGTCTCAGATCGCCTACAATGGATCTCCCTTGGTTGTTCCTTTCTGGGCGCAAGCTAACGTCTTTGCTGGATGGGTCATCCTCTTCGCCCTCGTAACACCGATACTGTACTACACCAACACGTGGTACACCGCATTCCTCCCATTCTCCGGCGCAGACACATACGATAATACTGGAAAGATCTACAATGTAACCCGCGTGGTGGGTAAAGATGGCAACTTCATCGTGGAGGAGTACGAGAAGTACAGTCCACTCTTCATGCCCGTAACCTTTGCACTCAGCTACGGCATATCGTTTGCGACCATGTCTTGCGTGCCGACCTACATTTTTATCAACTACTACAAGGACATCATCGGAGCATTCAACCCGAGTAGGAAGAAGGACATCCACACCCGCTTAATCGAGAGATACCCAGACACACCATGGTGGTGGTACGGCATCATGACCGCCGTCGTACTGGCTTTGACAATCATCGTGCAAGAGGTCTACAAAACCCAAATGCCAGTTTGGGGCGTTTTCGTGGCTTTTGGGTTAGCTTTGATTTACCTGATCCCGACCGGCAGCGTCTACGCCGTCGCCAACCTCAACAGCAACGTCCTCACCGTCCTCGGCGAAATCATCTCGGGATACGCCATACCGGGAAAGCCCATCGTCATGCTCATCTTCAAGTTCTACGCCTACACGGGCCTCAGCCAAGCCATGATCTTCTCCTCGGACATGAAGCTCGGTTTGTACATGAAGATTCCCCGGCGAACGCTATTTGTGGCCCAGCTGGCTGCCTGCATCACGGGCTCCCTCACGCAGAACGCCGTTCTGCTGTGGATGCTTAACCACGTCAAGAATATTTGCCACGAAAGCCAGCCCAACGGCTACACCTGCCCGCAAGGACGAGTCAACTTCTCCTCAAGCATCGTTTGGGGTGCTATCGGCCCAGCACGGCTATACAGCGTCGGAAAGATCTACTCTGGTCTGCTGCATCTGTTCTGGATTGGGGCACTGCTACCCGTAGTGACATTCTTTCTCAAGAGGAGGTTCCCAGAGAACAAGTTTTTGAGGCACCTTCACTGGCCTCTATTCTTCGCTGGAACGGGGAATGTGCCCCCCGCTACTGGAATTAATTACACCTCAGCCTTTGTAGTCTCCTTTATTTTCAACAAGTGGCTCAAGGGTAAATTTCCACAATGGTGGGCAAAGGTGAGTTGGAGGACAACAACTTGCTTCCCAAAATTACGCAATTGGTCCCCATACTAACTTGGTAACGACAGTACAACTACGTCCTATCTGCGGCTCTCGATTCTGGCCTAGCCATTTCCGCCATCGTCATCTTCTTTGCCCTCGTTTTTCCCGGATTCCAGCTAAGCTGGTGGGGTAATAATATTCAGCGTTCAACCATCGACGGCAAAGGCATTCCCTTGAAGGCTGTACCGCTCAATGGCACTTTTGGCCCGGCATCCTGGTCTTAGCCAGGTACCTAGTTTTCTGATGTCCATCATTGGTCCCAACGACTCCCTGTACTTGTCCGGCACTGATAAGCCATGATTTCCAATAGCAAAACCCATCCAGATACAAATAATACTACTACTAGTCAACGCGTTGCGCCAAACCTAAATGCCCACATACCGCCGTTACTCGTAAGCATAACACATCACAGAAGCCAAGTTCTGTTTCCACACGAGAACTTCAGGGCCATCCTACATCTTCAAAGGCATTGTCGCCTGTACTACGCAGCTCAGGCCAAACTAATATTGTGACAGAGTGGAGCCACAAAACGAGCCCAGTCATTGAAGGCCTTGGGACTGGGAGAAAGCTGTCGATCCGACGACAGGAATGTGGCCGCCTCTCGCTGTTTCCATACCTTTTCGATTACCGAACGCGTTCGGGTGACATTGGAGAGCGAATCTGCCAACTTGTCGAGAACGTAGAGGACAAACGGTCGTGCGTAGCGAGGGGCCCCTTGGTTCTCAGTATCTCCCTCCGCCCACTCGAGCTCCTCTGTAGGATCGAGTTGGCAGGCTGCCATAAACAGTGGCCATGTAAGCCCAGCTTTGACATCCGCTTCGAGCAACATCGCGACGAGACGCAAGATCTTCTTGACGTTCTGTCGAATCACAGGCGTCGCCGGATTGGAGTCGTCAAGAGCAGAGTGAAGATACAGCTCTACAGTCAGCCGCTTCAACTCGACGATATTCCTGATGATTTCGTCTTCGCTATCGCTCTTAAGATGCGGCTGTTGGAGCAAACAAGTCAACCTCATCCGCTGGCGTTCAAGGTCCTGCCAGCATTCCTCCGCCGTCGAAGACGACATGCGATGGTACTTGAAGCTGAGCTCCGTAATCTCGCCAATGATGCTGACAAGCTGCGGCGAGCAGCCCATCCACAGATCAAGCCCCTCGTCCTCCTGCGCGGACCAAAAGTCGTTACCGAAGATGGGTTCCTCACCGCAGGCAGTTCGTCCCATGACATCGTAAAAGGCAAAGTACCGCTCGGTGAACTTGATGATTCGCTCCCAGGGGCTCTGCTGCCGCGCCGCCATCTTGGCGGCGTCCGAAGTCATGCCTTGGCGTCTGAACCTGATGAGGTCTCGGGCCCCGCGCAGATGCGTAACCCAGCGCTTGTCGCACTCCGTAATGATTTCGAGCTGGCATAGCAGCATGATCAAGACGAGGATCTCCGAGTTGGCTGCGATGTCGATGGATGATTTGTTTTCGAGGGACAAGCGCAGCGATCGGATGACTTTGGCTGAGTAGCTAAGAGCTACCGGCTGATATGTGCAGTCTGATCTTGCTCTGTGTGAAGCGGCGAGGCCCAGGAGGGCGTGCATAAGGGCCGGCGAGGCGGAGGATACGGCAAATGGGAAGATGAGAGCGGAAAAGGGAGATTCGCCTTTGGCGCATGTGACTGTCATGGGACAGATCCGGTCAAGGTAGTATGATAACAAATGTGATTCGGCCTGGCTGTCGAGTTGGACGTACTTGACCGGTCGATTAATAGAGCCCAAATTCTTTCTTAGTGTAAGGGCCGCCGATTTGCGATCATCCGTGGAGCTGTCATCGCTAGAGGACGACGAGGACTCTTCCTTTTCGAAGTCGGCAATGAAGGAGTTTAGGAAACCAAAAGAATGGACGTGAGTAGGTAGACACCAGTAGTTGTCCAGATTCGAAGGCGGCGTCGCGGATTTCTTCTTATTATTGCCGCCAGCCCCAGATTTCGACCATACGCCGGCCCTCCCAAAGGCGCGGCCAACGTAGTCCGTCTCCCATTTAAGGACCTGGGCGTAGATGCAATCGGAGTAGCCACGGGAAGTACACGGCCCACAGTGAGGTTTGGCCTCGTCGCACCGGATTTTGTGTAAACGACAGCGGTGACAGCCACGGTGGCTCCGTCTAGATACTTGCTTGGAGGGATCTTGTCTGCGCGGCATTTTCTTTTCTGTCAGAGACTGTGGGCGAGTTGTGAGGATGTTTCAACAGGTCGAATATGGGCTGGCAAATAACACAGCAAGGGGCCAGTGCTAATGGTATTGAATAGAGAGGATTCCGGGGGACGGATGGGGAGGCCGGGGATGTGAGGGGGCCCAATTCTCGAGTGATGGAGCAATTCGTCGGCTGACTAAACCTCTTTCTTGGAGCCTGACTCCGACTTTCTCATCATCGCCAACATTTGGGTCTACTAGATAGAGTTCACCAGGATAGCTAGTTCGCTAATCGAAGGTTTGGACTGGGGGGGAAACACCCCGATCTTCAAGTATTGGACGCTCATTCTGGAAACTGCCAATCTTGAGGTGACTTGATGTTTGACTACTCACCTCAGACAAAGGCCAAAAGATTAAAGTTGAGCTGGTGCCCTACCTTGTTTTCATAGTAACGCAACTCAATGCGGAGTGGCACTAGACTGCTACTATCTGACTCGTTGTAAGAGATACGCGTACTCGGATTATGAGAGTTGGGGCTTGGTGTTGGAGATCAGAGTAGTTGAAAGGGCGTCGATGATGTATGAGAGTTACCATAAGCAGATTAGAGTGCACATCAAACGTCAGGTATATCTGATGTGTTAGGTGTCTGTGTCTGAAGAATTGGGAGACCAACTTCTCTTCTCTCCGCAGTTGTGTCCTTGGCAGCGTCGTCCGATATGAATCCGTCTGAGGGGTAATGCCAGCTCATGGTGGCAGCAGTGAGTTTAGAGCAATCCGCGACAAAGCTTCTCAAAGCGGGATGACATCGGACAGCTGAAAATAGGACGGCCTAGGCCGTATATAAAAGCTGCCGTAACCCTCTGATGTCGAATCGCAGGAACCTTCTTCATGTAAGGCGAGTCAGGGACCTCTGTAGGTCTTCAAGGAGGGGTTGTGACAAGCTCTCGAGGGGCCATCGTGGGGTCGGCCGTGACTCACAACTCCACTCACCCTACAGAAACGGGAATTGCTTTAGAGCCCATATCGACAACAGCTGGTCGGTTAGCTCAGTTGGTTAGAGCGTGGTACTAATATTTCACCTGAAATGTTGTGTGATGCCAAGGCCGGGAGTTCAAGCCTCCCACTGATCATATCTTTTGCAATTTTGATGTAGAGTTGTAGCAGTCTCTCGGATAGTTGCGAAACAGCTTTATTTTTCCTAGTTTGGTTCAAATCTCAAGCGTTGACGAGGATTTGGCTGGCTTGGGCGCTTGTTTCTGAAAACATGCATATGATGCATATGTGTGTGGATTTATTGATGCTCCTTCTGATATGCCTAAAACGGAGTGCGATAACGATAAGCGTCATGCAGCATGTCACCCCAGCTTCAATTAGAAGTCAGGATCTCTCAAGCTCCTCCAAGCTGCAAGAATGCCGAACCTCAATTGACACCTCAACATCTCCCTCCAGCTCGCCCAATCTACCACGACATATCAACACCACCTCCCCCAAAAACAATGCCGCCAAGATGACAGCCCCGCGCCCCTGGACACCGCCCCTCCTCCTCCGCATCCGCTTCACAACCTCCCTCCCCGACCTCGACCTCGACATTCCCTCCCCCTCGCAAACAACAGTCGCCGCCCTCAAGCACCTCATCCGCGGTCGCCTCGCTCAGCCCGACTCCCAGCGCCGCCTCCGCTTCATCCACCAAGGGAAAATTCTCCCCGACGCATCGGCCCTCAGCTCCGTCCTGCGACCGCTGCCCCCTCCTCCATCCTCAAACCCGACCTCGACGCCGTCAACACCCGGCGCAAGCAGCGGCTTCGATGATCCCAAAGGAAAAGGGAAAGCGAAAGCCCACGAGACGGCACCGCCGCAGAGGGTCTATGTGAACTGCAGTATCGGCGATAGTCTCACCGACGAAGAACTAGCCGCTGAAGCCGAAGCGGCTCTACGCGCGCCAACGGAGCGGGGTGCGACGACGCCTTCCGGGCCAGGAGACGGACAACAATGTCACGATGGTGGATCATACGGCCCCAATGCCCACCAACAGCAACAGCGCCCGACCCCGAGGGGGTTCGACAGGCTCCTCAACGCAGGTTTCACAGCAGCCGAAGTGAATCAACTGCGCCTCCAGTTCCGTGACATCCGCGCGACGCAGTACACCCCCGATACAATGCCCAGCCCCGACACAATGCGCTCGCTCGAGGACACCTGGATAGATACCAATGCCGGCGGCGCGTTACCTGGCAACGGGGCGGGCGCGGGAGGGGACGGAGCAGATGGAGGTGGGGGTGGCGGCGGCGATGATGCGTTTGGGGTCATGAGCGGTATACTCGACGTGCTCATCGAGGGTCTGATTGTAGGCTTCTTTTGGCCGCTGGGGTGCCTAGGGTGGCTTTCGAGGGAGGAGAATATGCTCTCTGGCCGGTGGCATGATTTCATTGGGTTCGGGGTGACTTTGAGCATCATTATTGGCGTCATTAGGGCCTTTTCGGGCGATCGATAGGGCGAGGCTATTGTAGGTTTTCAAGTACTTGTGGACTTGTTTTGGAGAGGGGCTATGTTTCCGGGCGGCTGGTATGACTACATCACGTTAGGTGTGGCATGGTGCTGCATCACCTCTTGTCGGCACGATGGCCTCCTTGGGCGTTTAGTAGGAGAGCTGCGTTTCTTTCTACTATGGGGTTTTGGCGTTAGGACAGCGTGGATGGTTATTGATTATACCTAAGGTAGGTAACCGTTGGTTTCTTTCTCGTAATTATACCAAGTATCAGGCAAGGATGGCTGGGACAGCGTAGCATGGGTCACATAGATAGAGACAGCGAACAAAAAGGGGCCATTATCTGCTTCATTGGTGGCCATGGAGAAAGCGACTTCTTGAGGGCCGAAAACTCAGAATCCGCACACACAAAGATTCTACATGCATGGTATAAAACCTCGAATAACCATCAAACGCCATGATGTCCCCTGGGGCTACCTAATAAAAGCAAAAAAGTACAACGGGCTAGAAAATGGGGGAGCATGAGGGCTATCCGGTGACTGCTAGCAAGAAAACATGGTTGCCAGCATCTAGAGACAAACCTTGTTAGAGTTTTACAGGTACAAACTCTGGGCCGCGACGATGTCACGGCGGATCTTGGCGAGACTGTCCTCGAACTTTTGGGTGAGCTCGTCGCTGCCCATGACCTTGGCGCCCTGGCCCATCTGGCGCAGGAGCTCTTCCAGACGGCGGAAGAGGCGGATAAGTGAGCCCTCGTAGGCATTGGTCATTTTGCTGTAACGTGTCAATCAACATTACACGATGAATAAGTGGGAGGTAACGTACCAGATGTCTGCAAACGGCTTGCCTTGTGCCCATGAGTAGACAGTCTCCATCAACTGCCACTTGAAGCCAGCCAAGTACTCCTCCTCATTGAGCTCAAGCTTGCTCTCCCGGCTGACCTTGGCGACTTGCTTCGCCTTAGCCTGAACCTCACGGTAGGGTTTGGCCAGCTCCTCACGCAGCGCTGCTGTCTCAAGCTTCTCGTCGAGGACGAAACAGCTAAGCGTCGCGGCAATGAGCTCGGGCGAGAGCTCGTTGAAAAAGCGATCAAACAGAAGCTCGGCAAGAACAAGTTCGTGACCCTCAGTGGATGAAATCTCGCAGGCGACACGGGCCTTGAGCTCGACAACCTCGGACTCGTTGAGGAATCCAAGACGGCGCAGGACACGCTTGCGCGCCTTGAGCTCGTCCATTTGAGCAATACTATGGAGTTTCGCAATCTCCTTCTTCTTGGACTTGATCTGCTCGCCGAGTTTCTCCTTGGAGCGATACTGAAGGTAGAGCTCGGGCAGCAGTGGTGATCCGTGAAGGGGGTTGGTAAGGAGACGCGCCTCCAGCATCTCAATCTTCCTCATCAGGGCCTTGAAAGACTCGTCGGTTATGCCCATGTTCTCAACAGGGTCCAGAATAGGCAGTCCGTCGGGGAAGCGTCTGTGAACCTCCCGGAGAGAGTTGCCAACCTCGTTGAGCGCGGACTGCGACTTGCAGTCCTTGGGCATGAAGACTCTGATCTGACTGATTGACTTGACGCAAGTCAGCAGACAAGGGATAATCTCGAAGCGAGCTCCGTTGTCCGGATGTTCAGGGTTCGGGTAGGGAACCAGGCCCGATGGCAGATCCGAGGTCAAATACCTGGAGCCTTCGGCAACAGGTGCGCTCTTCTGGTCTACAACCATCATGACGTCGATGAGGCAGGACTCCTGAGGAGGGTACTCGGGCTCGCCTTGCTTGCGGTTGCGGTCGCGGCGGATCAGGTTCGCCACGACACCCCAGCCGAAGTCGGTGCCGCCAATGGTGTTGTTGGTCTTCTTGGGGTCGTGGATACGGACCAGACGGCCGGGCTGCATGAAGTCGGTGCAGTGCTCAGGGTGCTGAATGACGGCGCGCATGTCGCTAGTGTACTGCTCCAGCTGATTGCGCAGGTTGTAGTAGTCCTTGACCGTAGCCTCATCAGCGATGGACATGCTATCCCTCTCTTGCTGGAGGGCGACCAAATCACGTTCCAAAGTCGGGACACTAGCACCTGTCTGGAACTGGTGGAAGCAACGCTCAAGCATGAACTCGGGGGAAATAGCCTCGATTCTCAAGAGGTTGAGAATCATGTTGTAGCCGAGGTAGAAGGCGGAGTTAAGACGGTCCTGCTCGCCCACGACCATGCCGCGGGCAGTGTCAGGCTCCATCTTGTCGTCAATCATCATGATGACAATACCACGCGTATCCAGACCTCTACGACCAGCACGACCAGACATCTGAATGTACTCGGACGGGGTAAGAGGTCTCCGTTGCACTCCATCCCACTTGTTAGTTTGGGTGAAGACGACAGTCTTGGCAGGCATGTTGAGACCAATGGAGAAGGTTTCGGTTGCGACAAGCACCTTGATGAGAGACTCTTGGAAGAGAATCTCAATGGTCTCCTTCAGGATAGGGAGAAGACCAGAGTGATGCACACCGATACCCTTTTGCAACAGGGGGAGCAGGTTCTGGATCTGGGGAAGCTCGCGGTCGGCCTCAGATAAGCTCTGAATGGCGTTGTTGAACACGGTCTTGACCATGGCCTGCTCGGAGTCGTTGTTGAACTGGAAGTGAGAGATCTGCAGAGCCAAGTTCTCAACCTCCTTTTTGCTGAAGTTGAAGACAATGACGGGATGGAAGCTCTTCTGCATGATCATGCGAATGATCTTGGAGATATCAGACTTCATGTCGGACGCCGCTCCACCCTTTTGCGTCTGCTTCTTGGCACCCTTGCCCTTCCAGCTCGCATTGGCGTTATTGGGATCCTGGCCCTTGCCCGCCTCAATGAGGGCCATGGTCTTCTGGAAGTTGCCTTCTCTGAACACGCCCTTCTCGTCGACAACCAGGAAGATACCGCTACCGCCGGCAGGGAAGAAGTAGTTCTGAAGAGGTGTCGGACGGAAATCGGTGTAGACGACGTGACACGCCTGGTGGTGGATCTTGGCAATCCACTCCGCAAACTGGAAGGCGTTGGGAATGGTGGCAGAGAGGAAGACGTAGCGGACCTTATCAGGAAGAAGAATGATGGTCTCTTCCCAAACGACACCTCTGGTCTTGTCTCTCATGTAGTGAATTTCGTCAAAGACGACCCAGGCAACCTCGCGCATGATCTCGGAACCGCGGTACAACATGGAGCGCAAAATCTCGGTTGTCATGACCAAACAACTGGCGGTGGGATTGATCGTGACATCACCAGTCATCAGACCGACGTCGCCGAACAGTGCTTCGAAGTCTCGGTATTTCTGGTTGCTGAGGGCTTTGATGGGACTCGTATAAATGACTCTCTGGTTACGCTTCAGACATTGCGCAATCGCGTATTCGGCGACGACAGTCTTTCCGGCAGAGGTATGGGCAGAGACCAACACACTCTCCTCCCTCTCGATCGAAGCGACAGACAACGCCTGAAACGGATCCAACTTAAAGCTGTACTGGCGTGCGGGCTCCGCGGGCGGCTTGTGCTCGGAGAGGGGAATGTATTCGTAGTCCAGATCAGGCGGCAGGGCGACTTGATGCTGGATGTTGTGGGACAGGACAAGCGATTCGTCCTGGGCTTGGGTGAAGACCGCAGCGCTAGCAACTTCTCGAGACTGAGCAGTCTGGAAGGTGTCGGTCAAGACAGGCTGGGCCTCGTCTTCCTTCTTCCTCCGCTTGTCCTTATGGGGCTCCTGCTGTTCGTCAGATGAAGCGGCAGCGTCCTCGGCTTCCTCAGCATCCTGACCATCCTTGGAGGTGTCATCGGCATCGGGCATGTCGTCGTCCTCTGGCTTGTCGGCGACGCCGTTCTTGATTCCGCCATCGGCCTTGCGCTTCTTGCTCTTCTTGTCCTTCTTGCGCGACTTCTGAGGCGCCTCGGCGACCTCAGTCTCAGGCTCAGGCTCGCTGTGCGACTCGTTTTGCGCGTCAGGTTGAGCGTCGAAAACATCGAAAAGCTCGTCCATGCTGGGCGGTTGCTTGTTGCCAAGCGAGAATAGCACAGTTGGGGTCGGCGCCTAGTTGGTCTTATGTATGGCGTCAGGGACGCAAGGTTTGTTGGTCGTCCAATGGCAAGCAAACAAAGCCAAAACTTTGCAAGTTGTCGAAATACAAGGACGCGAGACGCTGGAAGTGCAGCGATGCGTCTGTCGGTATTTTGGGGGTGTTGACAAGAGGCAACTCCTCAATTTTGTCTAGTCCCGGTAATGTGCGTTCGGTCGCATTTCGCAGGTGCTCGGGCGAAAAAGTTGGCGGGTCGGCCAAGGCAAGCAATGGGAAGAGGCAGAAAGAAAATTCTAAAATACTTGCATGACGGGGTTGAAGTTCAATCCAGATAGGGAAGGCGGTGACCGGCCATCGCAGCTTCGAAATCCCAGTCCCGGGACTGGACCGTTTGCCGCCTACCTGTGGCTTGGGTGCAGTCACGTGTGATTACATAACCGGGAAACAGGAACTTGGAGATCTTTGGAGCTAAGCCGGCTGCACTCTCTCAGACCACTCTTTTGGATGACTTCAACACCACAACCGCATCTCTCTATACCCCCATTGCGCCTCGCGATCGCCTCATAAAACACCGCCAAAGTAACTACAACCTCCCGAATGCCACCCAAAGTCCAATTGACGCTAACCCGACCCCCGTAGATGTTCGCCCGTGCCGCCGCTCGCGCGGTCCCCAAGACCCCTTCCATGGTCGCCCGCCGCGGCTTCCAGACCACCCGCTCCCAGATGTCTTCGCCCTACCACTACCCCGAGGGCCCCTACACCAACATCCCCTTCAACCCCAAGAGCAAGTTCTTCGGTGTTGGCTTCTGGACCTACTCCTTTGTCGGCTTCTTCGCCCCCTTCGGCATTGCTGGTGCGTGCTTTTTACCGTGCCTCCGAATTCCGCCGATATCGAATACTGACGAGATTCACAGCTTGGCAAACCTACAAGCCCAAGGCTTAAGGGCTCACTTTGCACAATTTTTTTTGAGTCGATCGCCACTGTAGAGCTTGGATGGGGTTGAGGGAGGGCGACTGTGTACACAAGCAGAAATAGAGACTTTTCGTCCTCAGTGGATCAGCAGGGAAACTGAAAACACACTCTGTCCGTCGCGTCGTTCTACGTGATAAATATGAATAGCGGACCTTGGAGCCAGATCAGACTCCAGAGTATATCTGCGCTTGAATGTGCGACAGAGGTCAATCGGGATGGAAAGTGCAGTCCACTCCCCAATTGGCAGACAATTACCTCGTGTAAGCATTAAAACGTCTAAACCACTCAAGGGCCAAAAAAGAGCTCACCTCGGTAGGCTACATCTCTTGGTGCACTTGCTGGGAATCGAACTCGAACTCGTAGCCTGTCGTCGAGTAGGCTGTGGGCGTAATTGATTGTTGACCTTAGACCATTCCACTACCCAGCCAGTTTGTCCTGACTCCCCGACCTAGAGGAGCGCCTGCTGTTGCTGGTGACAGGAATGGGACTGAGGAGGGTTATATAGCCTTCTTTCGTATATTCACATCATTGAAAAGTTATCGGATGAAAGCCTGGTGGGTACGGCCGGCAAGGAGGGAAGGAGGGCTAACCAAGGTGTCAATCATGAGCAACAGCTAGAGTATGTAACAGGCTTTCAACGGAGAGGTATGGACAGGGAATCGAAATTACTGGTATCTTTATCTATAGTATAGGTTGTTTTACATAGGCCGTTTCCTGACTGCCTTGTGTTTCTTCTGCTGTCCCGGCCCATGCCGAGAGATGAATGACTCCTTCCCGTCCATGAGTCTGGCGAGATAATGATCCATAAAGTCCGCCCTGTCCGGCGCCAATTGCCATCTCTTTTTGAATTCTTCGTACACCTCCAAGACCTTTTCGTTATTTGTACATTTCATGAAGGCCCGAAGAGCCCAGATCATGAGCCAGGTATCAAGTCTTAGACCCTGGACTTTGTTGTCAATCGCCTCAAACAGCGCAGTCAAGACATTCTCAAGCCGTTCACCTGTCCAGGGAGAGAATGGAGATGCGCCGTACTTGCTAAACCCTTCAAATATGGCAAGGAAGATGCTGCCGTGAACCAGCACCTCGAACTGTGGCATCTCGTCTAGAAACTGAGCAGTCTTACTCAAGTTTCCCTTTGTAATGGCGAAATGCTTAATCAGGATGCGGTACGTTCGCATATCCGGAGTCTCATGTGCGAGCTCTTGCAGCTGTTGTCGAAGCTCTGGTATCTTTTTGCTGACGCTTGCAAACATGGAGTGAATATGGGTAACGGCCTTCTCCATTGAATGGTCCATCAGGGGTATCTTGGCAGCCGCCGAGTAGCTGTCCTTCATGTAACCGTACACCTTCAGCGCCGCATCCTCGTCCCCACATCTCAGGAAGCTAGAGATGACGCAGTTGAGCACCACGGTGTCGACCATCTCCCCGGCCTCCACCAATTCCTTATATGCAGCCCGGACACCGTCGGGATCTTCGCGGAGCCCAAAGAAATGAATCAGGCTTACGTGGTGAAAGCGGTTGAAGCTATATCCGCGCTTCTTCATCTCCTCGTAGAGCATCTCGGCCAGTGCGAAGTTTCCCGCCTTGGACGCCGCGTCGAAAAGGATGTTGAAAGTGACAGCGTTCCCCTTTACTCCAGACAGCTTTTCCATCTCCTTCCACAGTTGTAGAGCAGCCTCGGCTTCGGTATCCGTGACTCTTCCAACATATCTGCTTGCCAGGGCCAAGGCATGGTTCCATTCGCTTTGTCGCAGTGCAATCCCGCAATCCTTCGCGTCACCGATGAGGGAGAAGTACCGAAGCATCGTCTGCGTCTCCTTCTTGAGTGGTGTGCCAAAGATCTTGAGCAAGCGATGGCGCAGCTTTGCCGGCATATATATCATCCGAGGTTCCGGAAGCGCCGCGTATAGACTGTGTATGGAGTCGAGATCAACCCTCGCGGGATATCTCATCTTGGTGCTTACAGCAGTGCCAAGCTTGGTGACCAGCTGCCCTATATCTTCGTCGCCGCGCAGTGCTTCGTGATAGGACGGGTACTGCTGGTCCTCTTTCCTCTCGGATATCGTGAGCTGAGTAGGCTCCGGTTGTGCGTATCTGTTCAAGTAGGGATCCCGGGCGAGTTCCAAGTGTTCGTCCACTGTTCCAACATCCTCATGCTCCACGAAGCCAAGCAAGACGTCCTTGTCTTTCCGCAAAACGACATGATGATGTGACCGACTAGCTGAGGTGACGGCGGAGGCAGCAACCTGGCTATAAGATTGAGTTCGTCCGCGGGGGGCCGAGTTCGAGCTTATCGGAGCACGAGGGCGGACAGAAGAGGGCGCCGGCAGGAAGGTCGACAGCAGCCAGGAGGCTGTCCGAGGACATTGTGTAGCCGGTGGGCGAGAACATCGCGTGCGGTCCCTGTGGTGCTGGGACGCCGGCGCCCTCGAAGGTCTCTCGGTTCGGAGCTCTGGCCGGGAAGAAACTGCAGCTCGAGCTGCGCAGGGTCGAGTCGAGAGAATGGCACCGCATACGGACCCGTCTATCCGGCTAAGTACTTTCATGGGTTGTCGAGCATTGCGGCCAGGGCATCACCGTTCCATCGAAGAGCACGCGCTCGCTGGCGAGTAAGGGAATGGGAATTGGCGTTTTGGGATCGTTTGGTGAGCTGCCAGCTGCGTTACTAAAAGCTCCGGGATGATTGGGATGGGAATATTATTTCGCTGGTGAAATGCATGGGTAGAGTGGGGCCGACCGCGAAAGTCGGTCCCGGCGTTAGGATTGGCCGACGGTCCAAATTTCTGAGTTGCAGTTTGCGACCGACGAAGCTCATCACCTGCAAAGGCACCCCAGACAGGATCGATCAGTCGTGCCACCTCCGCCTCGATCTCAACCGTGAGTCTCAATTCTCCAGAGTCTGCAACTGACCAGAATTCTGACAAGCTCGATAGGTCAAGATGGGTCGCCAGATCAGGCCTGCGCGGATCTACCAGACCGTGAGCCAGGAGCTCAACTCCAAAATCCTCCCCCAGTATCCCGTCTATGAACCACCATGGTTCCAGGTCATGAGGGATATCCCCCCTTCCGAAATTATTACGAGGCCGACGATCGTCAATACCCAAAACTCCAACCGCAAGCTTCGCAAGCCTCATGGCATTTACAAACCTCAACAGATCGTACATGAGGAGGACTCCCTACGGAAGACGTTCTTCAGAGACCACCCTTGGGAATTGGCCCGTCCGAGAATGATTTTGGAGACAGATGGAAAGGACTACCAGAAATACGACTGGTCCAAGGGCGTCCGCCAATACAGAACGCCTTTGACTGGTGAATGGTGAGCTCACCCCGAACGTCCAGCTTCCCCTTCCCCTTGGAGCTACGGCTGACATCCAGACAGCGTCGTCCAGCGACAGCTTTGGCTCATGCAAAACAAAAAGCACCCGAGAGCACAGGCATACGACATTGCGAGAAAGGAGTTCTACGCGGCGCGCCAGGAGGAGGAGATTGAGAAGCGCGTCGCCAGGGAGGAGGCGAGACACGTCGGAGCGTACTTTGGCAAGAACAGATTGCAGATCGCACAGGATCTGGAAGACAGAGAATTTGAGGTCTGGAAGGGCTGGGCGGGCGCCAGGGCTGTCGCAATCGAGCAGGCGCGCACTGCCAGCTACGCCAACTTTGGTGAAGAAGCGACGGAGGAGACTGCTGCCGAGGCGGAGGCGGCAGAAACGGCGGAGGCAGCGAAGGCGGTTTGAGCAGAGAGGCCTCGCGCCTTGTAAGTATATGTACTACAAAAGTCTGTATAATACCAAATATTCCAGCTTGCCACGATTGCGAAGTGTTTTGATGCGCTCATTTCTCTGCTTGGGAAGATTGATGAGGATGTCGTGGCCGTTCTGGAGTGCTCTTCTCGCTTCAAGATCAGCGCCTACAAGGCAGTTGAATCATACGAGAATGCATTGAATGTTGGTCTTGTATTGGTGAAGAGAGCTATCGACTCGTTGCTACATAGCCTCTCTCCCATGCAAAGCATCCACTAACCTCCCTTCTTAATAGGGTCAGGAAATGATTGAGAAATGACAGATTGTCATGTCTTTCTCACAACCATACAGCCTGCATTGGTAATACCGTAGGTCTTGGCTACTTTCTCATGCTGAACCAACAACATGTCGGCAATACCAGTGTAGTGGAACAACTTGCCTGTCAGACTCAGGGTCTGGATTCTGGCCCACGACTCAACATAGAGAACTTGCATGGAGTCCTCTGGAACAACGTAGAGCATCTTGAGGAGATACGCCACCAGACCAACAATGAAGCCAGTGGCAGGGCCATTGGTGAGAATGATGTCGGGAAACTGCTGGCGACTTCTCGGGCCTTTGAAAGGCGAGGACAGCAGCAAGGGGAAGATCTGAGCCACTGACATCAGGGTTGTGAAGGGGGTTGTAAGTAGACTCTGATGGATTTTTCTGGCTCTCGCGACAATGTGTTTGTCAAAGGTTCCCACCTGCCCTCCGCCATGGGTAGTCCTGAGCTCGTCTTCAAAGGCGTCCAGGTGTGTGAATGACATTGAGTCACCGCTAGAGATGAGATAGCGGCGGTGCATGTCGGGGATGTTGGGAAAGCTGATTTCCATCATGGCCAGCATTTCCTTGGTGTGGCCACCTGAGCCCAAGACAATGAGGAAGTAAGCTCCCTTCAACAAGCCGGGACCGGTGGACTTCTTCGCAGCAATGTCAGACAAAAGAATTGGTCGTTTCATACGGGACTGCTGGATTTGAAGGTGACGGGCCTGGCTAATATCAGTATTGACTAGTTTCTTCAAAGTAAAGACATGAGGCTCAACTACCGTGAGAAAGACAACGATGGAGATGACTCCCAGCACCAGGGTTAAGAGTAGGGCCTTCCATGAGGACTTGAGGATGAGGCCTAGGCCGAGAACACAGAAAGCAGAGGCAATGCCGATCAAAGTAGATGCAGCCGCCATGTTGTCGTCCTGTAGTGATGTATTCTCTCTTAGACAGATGCCATTTCTCAATGGTACGTTGTATTGTTGCGGTTAACGAATGGAATCTGTTTAAATCGTTATTATCAGCAATGTGTTCTAAAAAACGGGGGAAATGCTACTCACAGTTTGGCGTCTCGTGAGTCAATGTTCAAAACATTGATCTTCGATAACCGATCGTTGACGATAGAGTCAGTGCTGTTTCTATCAAAGAACGAATCTCACTTTGTCAAATTAGTAAAGTCCTCACTTCATAAAATGAGGTGGACGGCTTCCAAGAAGATGCAAGTGAACTGCTGGCCGTGACTTCTCAAGTTGTCACTAAAGACTTGTGGGGACCCGGCGTGATTCAATTGGAGCAGCGCTGCCCTGAGCTTTCCGCCTTGTGCGGCGTGCCTTTGGCCAGTGTGCTACCCGTACCGGTAGTGCATCCCACTAGGAGGTTCCTGACAGAAAAAGCGGATGACCTCATATTCCTGCTGGGACTTGAAGACCCCTGGAACTTCCCCTGCTTTCTTCCAGGAACACATGCAGACCGCCCGGCAGAATCTCGAAAGTTCCGGGCTACAACAATATCAACAGAAGACATACCGTCAACCTGCATAAATGCTTTGTATGGCCTGAGGAGCCTCGAGCCTCGAACTTCAAAGCGCCATGGTAAACTTGAGAAGCGGCAGGCTACTCACCTGCTTTTATTGTGGAAAACGTTCATCAACGCGGTACGATGGGCTGATTCGAGAATTCCTCTGCCTAAAATGCGACGCGACAAACTACTTGGACGATGTTAGTAAACTAACCCACGGCGCATCGCGAGTCGCGATTCCATCTAACAGTGTACCAGCGCGGAGACATCACCGATCCTCCAGTAGCCAAGACCACGTCGGCGCCTGCTACAACGACGTATGCGATACCGCGATCTCAATCCCCCGACTTCACCACACCGTCACAGAGTATCTTCTGCCCGACATGTCTCAAGAACCAGCACCTGTTCACCAGCTCCCTGGCACAATATCTGCCCGAAGACCCAGACCACCCCGACTATGTTGAGCTCGAGAGGAACATGTACAAGTTTCGTCGACGTCTCGAACAGCGATACCCCCAGATATGCGCCCAGTGTGAGCCCAAAGTTCAAGCTCAGTTAGGTCAAGCCGGCTACACGGCGCGGACCGACCACCTACGACGCATGATGGATAGGAGCAGAAAAGTCAGGGTGGCTCCGAAGCAATTGACGCCGCTAGACATCGCGGCCAAGGTGGGCAAATGGCTCTGGTTTAGTGGGATCTCATGTCAATACCTGTGGCATGTCGCATCCTTGGCTGCTGTCTTTGCGACGCAGTTTGACGAAGGACCAATGCGAGACCCGGACGCAGATGCCGAAACGACAATGGTCCAAAGGGTTTCACTTGCTCTTACACTGCTCCTCCCTCGGCCTGACAGGCTGATACACTGGAGTTTATGGGCAAATGCTGTGAGCATTTGGTGGAACCCCAAGTTCGTTCAGGTTTTTCGTGGCTTCTCTCGCCACATACTGGGCCTGTCACACTGGTATACCTTTCAGGGGCTCATCATCTTTACAAGATTTCTGGCCATGAGAATGACCGAGATGAAAGGCGGACGATCAGCTGAAGAGAGCGCTCAGATGAGCCTCCACGGACTTATGGCTGTGTTGATGCTGGCTGTGAGTACTGTTGATCACGATCTCCTCAAGCCGATGCTGACTCGATGCTGCAGATCTACATTCTCGCCCAACGATCTGTACGTGTCGACATGACACCACTATTCCAGAACACCGGAACACCCGCTGCATCACCACCAAGACCGCAAACGGCGCAAGCTCGAGAGGACGACAACAAGAACATGGCGAATCTTCTGGACGACATTCTGGCCGAGTCCAGCCCGAGACCCGGTATTCCTCCAAGTCCAACGAGCATTGGCTCAGCATCACCAGCACTCTTTCAGCGGGAACTGCAGCACAGATCGAATAACCGAAACATTGATCTCAACACTCCGCAAAAGCTGCCCCAGCCCCAGTATTCAGAAGAAATGGACTGGTCCCCGACACAGTCCAAACACCGGGCCTTTAACGACTTTGGACCTCCAAAGGCGCCGAACCAGGTATTCGGGCAACCTGATCCAGGTCCCAACTCGAGCCCGTTCTGGTTCAAGGTTCCTCCCGCGCCGATTACACCGGCGCAGAAGCTTCGCAACGGCCCCAAGGTGTTGACGAAACCGGTGGAGAAGAAATCCATCTTCTCAACCGCCAGGACGGATGCGTCCAAGTCGCAGGGCGGAGACGCGAACGGCGACACGGGCAAGGTGGCATTCGCGCAACCCACGTTCTTCGCGCCCTCGGCATCGAACCCCAGCGATCCACGCAGCTCCTTGGCCGATCTGCTCAATTCGAGCTTTACGCTCAGCCTAGACGATGATGAAGAGGGAGAGTCGGCGATGGCGACGGCAACGAAGACGGAAACAGGAAATAAGCACGCCGAGCTTGCCAACCCCGGACCTTCGGCACGAACGGTTGGTCTGCGTAACAACCGCTTACTGGACGTTTTCACCTTGGCGATCCTGCTCGGCGCGTGGCTCCACGCGACATCTGCGTCATACCCGTACAGCCGGGACGTAACGTTTGGCGCCATGCTCCTGAGCATGGCCATTGCCATTCACCTCACCAGCGACGCAATCAGGGACATGCGCAATGAGAACACGCCCAGCTTGGCGTCCATTATCAACACGTCACTGGGGATCGGAGAGCTGGCGGTGGCATGTCACTTTGCGCTCCAGATCTGGAGTGATCGGACGCCGACGTCCGGATTACACGGCGCGTCGGTTATTGGCGTGATACTCGCACATGAGATGTGGAACGCTGCTTGCTAAGGTAGAGAAGGGGGTAATTATCCCGTAGATCCCGTTGGGGAGTTGTGGAGAAGGAGAGAATAAGAGACAACAAAAACACATGAGATGAGTAACACGAAGCATTGATTGGCATGGTACAGCGGCGTTTGTCGGAATTTGGGTACAAGGCTGCATAGGGCGTACACAGGAGAAACCATTGCCCGGGCGACGACTAGGTTATACAGAGACAAGAAAGAGGTTTCTGGACTTGGAGTTTGCGCCCTTTTGGTTTTCGGGTTACGGTGGTGTGAGCTTTGTTGTTGAATAGTTAGACAATGGTATATCGACGATGTCGAACGGTGTTACGCCCCAGTCGTCCCAGTCGTCCAACAAGTGCTGGTGGGACCGGGGCGGGAGGGCTTAGAGAAATGGGAATCACCGATCATGCACACTACCGCCGTTCCACGCAATTTTCCTCTCTCTTTTTCCCGGCCCGCCTCGCTCTCGGTCTCTGGCCATCGTTTCCCTGAGGAAATCAAACTTGTTAGCCTCGATGCGAGTGGTGTGTAGGTGGTGTGGTTCAGCTGTGTGTTTGGCACCCGCTAGCTTGCGGATTAGTGGTGCGACGGGCTCTGTTGCTTTCGGTCGAGCCGGGGCACCGTTAGGAAAGTCGTAGGTCCCAGTCGCGGCTGACTGAGCCGGACGAAATTTGATCAACCGGCTGTCCGCTGCGCTGCATGGCTGGCCTGCCATGGAATCCTCCGAGGTAGACCGACGCTACGGGCCCGGTGCACGCTAGAAGTTTAGAGAGTTGTTGCTACGAATCTACGATGCTGTTCTGAGCTAGATCGTGGTGCTTGATGGAGAGGGCTAAGTAGTCTAGCACACGCCAGAGGCAACGCCATGGCGTCGTTCATCGCATGGCAGCGTGGGCTGGGCTTTACCTGCGTGCCGTCCATGTTGTGATTGCATAACCCTACTTTGTACTCGTGGATCGTGGGGTTTCCCTCGTAGAATCTAACAAGACTTGTTCGTAGAGAAAGGTTCCACTATCGGTAGTTTACGGTCGGTCGTGCGAAACAAGCACGACAAGATGCCCAGGATCTTGTTCGGCATCTCACTTTTTGGGTCTTACGGGACAATGACCCGAAATTGTGACCCCCGGGTCCTCGATCACAAGAACACGTAAAAGTACGGCGTACCTGAGGTTGATGCAAAAGAGCCTTGAAAGATAGTGATGAGAAATCCAGGCGAGTCTCCGCCCGGCGGGACGGATGTAATCCGCCCGTTCGCGAGGTTACCAAACTTAACACCGAGATAGTTACGGGGAGTCATCCTGGTCAGCCTCATTGAGAAAATCTGACAGGCATCTGCCGCTCGGTGCCGAAAAAGGCGAGTGTGGCCGGCCTGCGGAGTACGGGTACCAGGGCCCCAGACAGGTTCTCTGTTCGGTGAGTAATAACAGCTTAGTCTTTCTAAGGTAGGATTCGGGGATTGCTTATTTTTCGCTGTGCTGCGTTGCGATTAACTTGTGCTTGGGATACCGTACTCGCACAGCCCCGTATGCCGGATTCACAGTAAGCATTGTGAACATGTACTTTTTCGTGCGATGCTTGCAGGGCCACTCCAGACATGCCGGTATTTCCGGGTGGCCACCGGGTAATGGGGAATCAGATAATCATCGTGGGCCAAAAGGTAAGGTTGTCCTTGATTTTAGGCTGGGTATGGCGGCAGCCAGCGTCGCAGGTACCGTGATAGAGGCGGCTCAAGGCCCCAAGGCTTCAGGATGTGATGAAGTGTGAGGTAATGCCGTCACTTTGGCAGCCTGGTTGAGACGGAATTGGCTGGTTCGAGGGTAGGCGACTTGGAGTGTTTGCTTTTCGAGAACCCCTTCTCTCTTTTGCGTCATGTCAGCGTGTAAAAAGGTACGCCGAGGTACCTTACATTGCTTTCCTCGCCATAGTTACCAGGAATTCGGTACAGTACAGAACCCATGCGTGGGATTCCGTACGGCTTACGCAGCCTGCCAGCCTCTTCTGAAGCCACGGATGTTTGCACCAATGTAAGTAGCATGCCACGCTCGGTTGAACCTGTGCGGGAGTTGACTGTTTTGGGCTGTGTCCGTACCAAGGGCAAATGACGTACTGGACGGGTTGTCACTGCAAAGCGAGTGACAGAATGCGATATTCTGGAATGGTGATGAAGCAATCAGGGGTCGAGAGCAGAGCCCCATGTCTTCATCAGCCGTCCCCTGTGAGATAATAGGTATGCACCTTTGGTACGCAGTACTATTCAATCCCATCATCCATGTGTTGCGTGGAATTGAAGTGAGGTCAGTTAGATCCGAGGCGGAGGCAGGACTGGAATTGAGCTGTCTTGTTCAAGGAGTCGAGCAGATGTAGCGAAATTTGGCGCCTCTTCCCGGCGGTTGCAGGACGGCTCGAACAGAAAAGAGTCACGCTGTCAGTCACGAAGATCAGTCATCCAGCTTCCATACGTCGTCAGCGCTCGATCGACGCAAGAGGAGGCTGTTCGTATGTGGCTGGTTGACGCCGTCTGAAGAACCCCCGCGTCCGTCGTCCGCGTGAGTTCCCCTACTGGCCATGACATGGCACGACAGGACGCAAGAGGAACAGTGGCCTCGAGCCGGGGCGATGCAGACGATGCAGGGCGCCTGTCTCGGAAGGCCAACCACTGCTGGACAACACCCATCCAGCACAAGTCGAGCACACGACGCGCCTGTTGATCGCTGATCGTCCATGGATGGGTGCATATTGAGAGAAAGTTATTTGGAGAATCCCTGCTTGGGTCTTCCCCCTCACTGGTCCAGTTGTTGTAGTCTACAACACACAATTTAATGTAGCTCGACCGGCGGACTGTCAGGAGAGGGGACCAGTAATGTTTCGAGAAGATGTTCCCCCAAGATGCGATTCTAATCGAGACTGGCAAAGTCTGGGGAAAAGTTGATGCTTGGTGTCCTGTTGATCCTGGTATTCGCGTTGCTAGCAAAAACAACCGTACACTCGTAATAGCATGGACGAACGCGCATCGCTTTGTCGGCCGGGTTTGAAGAGAAACCGCCACTCGCGGAAGACGGGAAGAGGAGATCACCGATCATATCAGGTTTTGGGTTGAGATAGAGAGGTCCAACCACGGATGGCGCAGAGTCTTCGTAACTGCCCGGTGTCTGTCGAGTCTGTCTGACGGAGTGGTGCCCTGGTGCTGCCACAAGAGACGTATCGGCCGGTGCTCGCCGCCTTCCCTTTTCCTCCCGTCGTCGTCGGTCGTCCTCGTGCGCCCCGTGGCTGAGAGTGGCCGATCACCTGTGGCTGCTGCGTCAGCGCTCAGATCGTCGGCGGGGTTTTTTCTTGCTACCGCTGTTTTGCTGCTTCACTGGTCTCTGCGCTTTCCTTTCCCTTTCTGTTGGCTGGTCCCTGATCGCTTGGCGGTCTGTCACGGTTGTCACAAGTTTGTTGTCGCTCCCTCGGGGCCTTTGCTGTTGAAAGCAGTCCCGAGACAGCCCACCCAGCCATCGTGGCATACCTTGACAGGCTTGCTATGGGGCTTGAGGATAATGATACTTCGTTGCGCGGCCAGCGGGGTGTCCATCTTGCCAGGTTGATGCGAGTTATGATGATGTTGTGGATTTATGATTGATGTACCAAACTCCGAGGAAGAGATGGTCGTGCATATTAATGGGAGTTGCTGGGACTGCAGTTAAGTGAATCCTCAGGTACGTACTTCGCATTTCGCATCAAGAGGGTGCTAAGAATATCATGCCTGAGGGTTGGACACCTTGGGAAAAAGGTACGTACTGCCTCAAGTATCCGTACTTCTCCTTTCCTTCCATTCACACTTTCCATGGTGCCTGGATACGTACCCAGGCCCCTAAACAACGGTCTCTGCCAGTCTGCCTCTCCTTCCAGCTTGGCTTCCACGGTCTGCGGTGGCCCCAAAGCTTAGAAAGTCAGCTCGGCTCAAACTTCAGTGGCAGAGTGGCTCAGAGTCGCACCTTGTTTGTTTGTGGTTTAGTGGGCGTACCCTTGCTGCGTCCCCCACACTGCGATCCCTTGTATATCTAGCGTTGAGATTGGGGGAGAGATACATGGTCAGCCGAGTCCTCACCCTTCCTGGCCTTTCGCTGGCCTGAGGTCTGCATTGGCCGGGTCCAGCCCACTACGGAGTACGGAGTACACGCTTGTCACCTTGAGCGCATTGCATTTTCCCTTTGATTATTTTTTTTATCCCTCTCTGATGGCTGTCTCCAGCAGAACTCCAGTGAGTCCAGTCTGAAAGTGAATTGTCCCAGCCTAGCACTCTGAAGTACTCATGTATCTTTGTGCCTGTGGGAAGGTACGGCAGGTACGTTCCTTCCCCAAATTTTGTGATGCCACCACCCCACCCCTCCTCCTTTTTTCGTGCCTTCCTCCTGGTCCTCCACTGTACCTCCGCCTTCTAAGTCCGTTCAGGTCTCTCCCGTCCCATTCACTCAGTCCCTCAGTGCCATCACCCTTTTGGTCTTCACCCATCAAAATCAATATTTTTCCCTCTTTTCTGCCACTCTCTGCTTTCTCCCTCCCCTCCCCCCTTCACAGAATTTAAACCAATACTTGGGCCTTGAACCCGAGACAACCCCCAAGGCAGATCTTTCCACTTCACTTCGTCTCGTCTTGGCCAAGCAATTCCACCAAAAGCCAAGCTATTCGTACACCAGCAAGAGAAGAAAAAGGTACGTAGCCAGCAGGCCTACCCCGTCATTCACCTTCGGTTCCATTGCAAGGCAGGGCAGGCAGGCTCAGAGGTATCTCGCCACCAGAGCAAAGGCCTGTGTGTACTTCAGCCTTCTGGCGCTGTCGCGCTTCCTCCTCCTCCTCCTCCGCCGCACCCACGTCCCGCCCACCTCACGCACCGCACCGCGGACCATTCATTCAACCCATCCCACACATTACGATGCTCATTTACTAACCCGCTCCTCCCGCGCGCACCCAGGGACCTTTTCCTCTTTCTACCTTTGCCTCACCTCTACAACCAATACCAATCAACTATCCAAACAAATCCCCGACCACTCTTCATTTCTCTCTCTCGCTTCCACAACTGGGACTCCCAAATTCGTCACCGAGACCTTGCGAGAACGAACCGTCGCCAACGCCTGCGACACCACCAACCAGACCACCCTACCCGCGATTCACGACAAGATGGACCTCAATTTCCAACTTGCCGCCCGTCAGGTTTCTGCCTGTGCTCTGTAGAGACACGCAAAGGGACATCTTTCAACATTGCCTCTTGTCCCACGGGAGGAAAAACACCATTACACGCTTTTCAACACTCCTCAAAAAATAAACTACCAACCGACACCTTGTACCGCTTCGCTCACACGACCTCTTACCCTTTCCTAACCTTCCTTCGAAACCCCGAACTCTACTACCCACGAACCCCAGAAGACATAAGCACTACAACGCCCGTGAACAGTCACGCGACCAAGCTCCACTCCACGATCACTCCACCCACGACTTACACCAATCCCCCAAAACATGGCTGGTGCCGTGGTCTCAAAACGAAGTGCGAGACAGTTCCTCGAAGACGAGGGCGGCCATCCCGCAGAACATCCCACCTACCACCCCGCGAGACGTAACTCGAAGCAAGACGATCCCATTCCTACTGAGATGGCCGACAAGTACCAAATCAAGGGCCCTTCGCGGCAAGGATCACGCGAGTCTGTGGCCGGCTCCGACTCTACAATGGAGATTACCATACAGCAGCAGATCATGATGAAGGCGATGGAAGACGAATCCCAAACGCCTGCTACTACTGGAGAGAAGACGCTGGCCAGGCGCGAAGATGGGCTTCTCAAGGTCAACGACCTGTCGAAGTCCCCCCTGGCCTCGCCCATGTCCCCTGGCATTGAGCGAGTCTTGCCTATTGACGGACGCCCCATCAACTTTGGCGTTGTTGTCCCTGGAGTCTACCGAAGCAGCTACCCCAAGCCCGAGGATTTTGGCTTCATCCGCAATCTTGGCCTCAAGTCAATCGTGTAAGTGATCACCAGTTGTCCATGCTTTGTCAGACGTTGTTCACTGACCATACTTTTAGTACTCTTGTCCAAAAGGACGATGTTGATGAGCCTTACACTGCTTTCATGTCAAGCAACGGTATTCGTCACCACGTCTTCAACATGAAGGGTACTAAGAAGGAGGCCATTCCTATCCGTACGATGAAGTCAATTCTCCGGCTCGTTCTGGATCGACAGCACCATCCTCTGCTCATTCACTGCAACCACGGCAAGGTATGTCTTAACAACTCAGACAATTTTTAGAATGTTCGTTCACTAACACGACTATAGCACCGCACTGGCTGTGTTGTTGGCGTGGTCCGCAAGGTGACTGGCTGGGAGCTCAACACCATCATCGATGAGTACCGGGCATATGCCGAGCCCAAGATCAGAGACTGTGACGTTAAGTACCTCACCGACTTTGATCTCTCAGATCTCTCCAACCTTTTTGTCCACGAAGCGAACATGCGGTTTCGGATCCGGCACTTTATGAGAGTGACGCTCTTCACTGTCTTTGTCGTCTTCGTCTGGTTCATCTCGGGGCATAGAATGCAGACGACAGCCAGACGCGTCAAAGAAGTGAAATAAGTGACCTTGTGAAGGTCGTTTCTGCATGAGGCTTGGCGTTGGGCGGATTCTTGCCGAAGTCTGAACTTGGTGGAGCGCAGCATAGCATGGTACAGCACTTCAGAAGAAAACTGGAGACTGTCACCTAGCAACGATACCCTACACAAAGAACGGAGAAGATCACAGAGCAATGATGAAAGACAGGGGAGAAGGCTGCTACAGCACCGGTGAGAGGATGATCGACGAGATGCGTCGACGTATATGAGAGGGGACAGAAGAATAAGGACACAAAAAGTTTGGTACATTAGGACGACCGCCCTTGAAGATGCAGCATTGACTGCCAGGGCTGGACCGGCTACTTCATTTTTCCTTTGTATGGATAGACAGAATACTGGGGACTCATCAAGAGCTGAGATGTCTCCTTTTGGCGTTTTAGTCGAGACTTGGGAGGTCATCGAGAATGGCATTTCATCAAGCACAGGGTTTCTTTTCTGTTGTATTGTATCACTCACTACCTCAGTGGGGTGGGTTGGACAGTTGACCATTTGGAGTGGTCATGGCCACTCTGCGAATGCAATTGACTCAAGTCATTGTAACTGATTTGTACATTTCTGATAATCGTTTGGATCGTATTCTGCAAAATCCATCCTTCTCGTAAAGTGACCGGCTCTATTGCTATTTCCGTATGCAAGCATTAATTCCCCTGAGAGCTTATCGAGATCATGGCATATGTGTATGTCGATCCATCCCCAGACGCTGCCGTTTCGCGTAACGACGTTTCGTCTCATGACTCGACGCCTCTCATTATCTAACGGACTTGTCCTATAATCGTACAATATTTCTTACAGTCGGTACTATTAACCTCCACCCTGGCTTGGCATCTCGCGCTTGTTTGAACAACTCGAAGCGAGACAAGACCATCGCATGACAGGAGAGTGGCAGCAGTCCACGACAGAGACCAGACGGAAGAACATCATGCCCTCCTCTGAACTTGGTCCCGTCGAGGTCTACTACCCCTCTAGTAACTCTCCCTTCCTCTCTCTTTCTTTTCTTTGCTTCCCTCTCTCATGACTCCCCACCCCAGCGGTTCCTCTCTTTCCTCTCCACCTCGTCCTTCTTCCGGTCGCCACTGGCATACACCCACGCGCCGGCAGCCGCATTAGCAAAGCCCATACCGATGGCGGTGCCGCGGACGAGACCCCGGGCGGAAAACTTGGTCCGCAGGGGCTGGCGACGGCGCAGGGCGAGGAGGGCGTAGAGGCCCGAGAGTGCGCAGGTGAAGCCCGCGCTGTCGGTGGGGAAGCCGGCGAGGTTGACGTAGCTGCTGAAGAGGAGGGCGGGCGCGAAGGAGACCGGGAGGATCTTGAGGGGCCGGCCGTGGAGGGCGCCGATTAGGATTGCGTGGATCGCGGGTGGGAGGGGGTTTGCTGTGGTGTGTCAGTGGGGTGAGGATGTCTTTTGGGAGAATTTGGGTTGAAGGTGAGGGGGAGATGCGTACTGCCATAGTCGTGGAGTTTGCTAAAGAATGAGGACTTTACATCTTCTGCGTCTGGGGTGCCATTGTCGGATGCCATTGTCGCTGGTGTGTTGGGGTCTCCGGCGACGTCTGGCGCAAGACTGGGCTGATTCCGCGGTCGGAGAGAGAGAAAAGGATGGATATCGTCACTGATTTTTTGGAGTCGCTAGCAGGGAGCTTTCCCTCAATGGAAGGGACCATAATAGGTAGCTGATTCCCGTATTAGTGACGTTGGCTATCGATAAGACAGGACCCTGCTCGGATGAGTCAGCTGAGCCGCATACCCAATCAGCCGGTCTGTGGTTCCGGGGCGCCGGGCGAGTCTCTCAATTTCGACCTCCATCGAGTGGACTGGGCCTTTCAAGTTGGTACAGTGTCTTGATCCCCCCATGCTGGTCGGAACCATTGCGACTTTGGTCTATTTGTCTTTCCCTTTCGCACAACCACGGGAATCCCTCCGACAAAGACACAACAAACTCCTACGTCAAGTCCTTTCACGCTCTGTCAGGGCTCGTTGAAGAAAAAGCCTCGAGTCAGCGAGCTGTTTGCTGCTACGGAGTACTGGTGCGGGGGAGCATCGCATCAGTAACGTGGGTTCTAGCCTTGCATCGCCTATCTTGCCAGATTGGCAAAACCCACCAACGCAACATCGCATCCGTCAACGACTGCGCGCACCCACGGCCGCGACGATTCTCGATCCGCCCTGCACACATTTCCTGTGCTCCCATACGTAACATTGTCAATCGCAATCATTTTCCTGATTCCGACCATCCGATAGACGACCACCTCAAACTCGCCCCGGCAACCAAATCACCACACTCAAAAAAACGCCAAAACACAAACACACACACACACAGCAAAACCATGCCGAGCGCAACAGCCTCGGGCGCCGACTCGGGCGGCGGCGCCCGCAACCGCGAGCACAACCAGGGCAACCAGGCCCGCGCCTACACCGTCGACCAGAAAGCCGCCGTACTTCGGATCCGGAAATGCTCGCCGACTGCCTTTTACGACATCCTCGGCCTCGAGGAGGTGAAGACGACGGTGACGGAGAGCGAGATCAAGAAGGCGTACCGCAAGCAGTCGCTCCTGACCCATCCGGACAAGAACGGCCACGAGAACGCCGACGAGGCCTTCAAGATGGTCAGCCGCGCGTTTAGCGTGCTGGGCGACAAGGAGAAGCGCGAAAAGTTTGACCGGTTCGGTACGGATCCCGATTCGAGGTTTGGGCAGGCGCAGGCGCAGAATCCGTTTAGCGGGTTTGGTAGGCGGCAAGGCGGCGGGGGCGGAGGAGGGGGAGGAGGAGGTGGTGGTGGTGGTGGTGGGATGGAGGAGATGACGCCTGAGGAGATGTTCCAGCGCTTCTTTGGTGGTGGTGGGTTTGGTGGTGGCCCTTTTGGAGGCGGAGGTAAGAATGAGCAGTGTCTCGCGAAGACCTATGGAGAGCGTTATGCTAA
Organism: Colletotrichum phormii; assembly: GCF_030913505.1. Classification (NCBI taxonomy): domain Eukaryota; kingdom Fungi; phylum Ascomycota; class Sordariomycetes; order Glomerellales; family Glomerellaceae; genus Colletotrichum; species Colletotrichum phormii. Next base: position 174,434 of record NW_026851477.1, read on the forward strand.
CGACGACTTGCAGGTTTCGATACGGGACCTCAGTTCGTATTCAACTTTGGCGGCGGTCCGGGATTCAGAGTACACCAGTTCGGCGGAGCGCGGCCGCGGAGGAGACCGCGCGAGGCGACGGAGCAAGAGGGCGGCGGGCTCTCGACGCTCATGGGCCTGCTCCCGATCCTGCTGCTCTTTGTCTTCCCGCTCATCTCGAGCCTCTTCAGCGGCGGCGGCCCGGCGGCGCCGAGCATCGTCTACGACAACCCCAAGGGCGCCTACACGCTGGGACGGACGACGCCCAAGCTCAACGTCAAGTACTTTGTCAACCCCAAGGAGGTTGAGTCGTTCACCAAGGGGAAGCTCAGCCAGCTGGACCAGACGGCGGAGAATAACCTGGTCAGGACGCTGCGGTTCGAGTGCGAGAATGAGATGATGGCGAGGCAGCGGATGTACGATGCGGCGAGCGGGTGGTTCTTCCAGGACCCGGATAAGATGCGTAGGGCGGACGAGTTTGAGATGCCTTCGTGTAAGAGGCTGGAGACGTTCCGTGTTGGGAGGTAATAAATGCGTTTTGTGCTTCATCTGGCGATAGCAACTTTTGAGAGGAATAGAGCTGGGGAGAGGGCGAGGCAGAGGCAAGGCTTTGTATGAAATGGAAAGGGAGCTCGGAGAAGCTGAGAGACGCGTCCGGTTCACTTTTTCTGTTTGGCGTTTTCTGGGGAGACCTCTTTGAGATTCATAGCATTGTTGGGAAACTCCGCGTCGGGCATCTTCCTTTCGCCTTTGGCCCATTTTTGTTTTCCTTCTGTCGTCCTTGCGATGCAGATGCAGTATTCTTCTCATATATTCTTTCCCCTCCTCACGCCCTGACACGTCCCACCATCTCCCTCTCCCCTTGAGAATCGACATGTCTTCACGGCTACTATGATCACAGCATCCTTCTCAATTCGCCCCAATTGTCTGCCCCGTACATGCTGAAGTGGAGGCTCTTACTTGAAGTGATCCACAACCCCAAACTTCGCCTAAGTACTGGCCCCTTTGCTGCCCACAAACACGACACGATGTTCGAATCATTCCTAACCCCCACAAAATCGAGGGACTCTCAACCCACAGGAACTCCAGCAAGTTCCTCTCAACTATCCCCGATGGCACAATTGGCTAGCGCGTCAGACTGTTAATCTGGAGGTTGGTGGTTCGAGCCCACCTCGGGGAGATATTCAGTGGTTAGAATCCACATCTTCAGTTGAGGTCTGTTCTTTTGCATATTCTTTCACTTTTTGTCTTTGTCTTGTGGTGAGACTGTCCTGGCTGGTGGCCATGTAGAAGTTTTTGCTTGAAATGAAGCATTTGGTTGAAGTTGGCACGTTGTTATATTTTGGGACTACATCTGAGGATTCTTCATTTCGCTAATGAAACATGGGTTGCTACCAGTCTGAGTTACCACATGCTTCAGGGCCAATCGAAAGTATACGGTCTGCTTCCGCAAACTTATAGGTTGACGAGGTATGTTGTGAGGTAGAAAGGTGCTTGTACGGAAGGACACCTCAGCTGATTCGAGGTCCGCAGAGCAAGTAGAAGCTCTTGTCGTTTCGTCGTACCTTTGACAGCAATGTGGACAGGGGAAGCAATTCGAGAGGCAATTCAATGCGTTTCCCTGTAGGACCTACGCGTTGCTGATTTCTTCTGGGAGTATTATGTCCGGGTGAGCTGGGTGGTGGGCTGGCCGAATTTGAGAGTTTCAATCTCTGAAAATATCATGTGTCTCTGCCTTCACGAGACATCAAGGCCAAGTATGGAGTCTAGAAACAGTAATCACCTTTGAATCCGACAGCGCTCTCTCTGATACAATTATATCTGATTGAAGACTACTCTCCCTTTCAATTTGGATTACTTGCATCTCACCACCACCTCGACTGAAGAATTTTTCAAGCGCTTGGGATATTGAACTATGTCTTTTGAGTTGAAGGGTTTAGCCTTTTAACGAGTGTCTGGCCCAGCACCACCGAACCTGCGGTTTACCGTCTTCTCCATCAGGCTCTGACCGCCGCCGAGGCTTCCGGATGGATAGAGACTGATACAAGTTAGCTTTAGGAGTAAGCTCTGCACGCCTCAAAGGTTAATCCCCCTCGGAGCCGGGCAGTCGGGACGTTATCTGTGGTCATGGGCGATATACCCTCATAGATGAGAAGGGAGTATCATGGCGTATGAAGATGGCACTGGTGCAATAGTACCCACTTGGAATGAATGGTATTCGCGACTGCTCAGCTTCACTTCCATTGCGAAGACTGCGAAGTTCCGCGGGGAACGTACGAGAGATCTTCGCTGAACAAGCTCCTGTTCCTGGCCAAAATTCACCAAGATTGGACAGCTCCGGTAAGCAGGATGCTTCACAGATCTTCTGGGTTAGCTAGGAGACTTATCGGCAGCCGCAGGGGAGAACGTCGGCCGCCGTCTACCATCTTTCCCGGCCCGCCGGACCATTGACTCCTCCGGGTGCAGCACCTCACGTCCCTAGCTGCCCGAGAGGTTACTACCCGAAAAGCAGGCAGGGCAATGTGAGTGGTCAGAGTCTTTCGACCCGGGGTTCGGAGCACTTGGAAGCTTGATCTCGTGACTCCTGCGCCTCACAAGTCTCTAATCCTGACAGCCTGGGGGCATGAAGAGCTCAAAGGTTAAAATTTCTGTCGGGATATGCCCGCATACAAACGCTTGAAACAACAAGAAGGCTTCTACTGTGCACAAGAAAAAGAAGAAAAAAAGGTTTGCTCAAAGTTCAGACTGTCAATACGGAGGCCTCTGTTAACCGTCTGCTCCTTGCAATCCCAAGTTGGGTCATTACTCAGGTGAGGGCAACTCTAGTTGACACCATGGAGGCTCATCTTGGTGCTCTGAGTAAGAGTAAGAGATGAAGTGTTGCCAAGAACAATGGAAGGATGGAAAGGTGTCACGATGGAACTTTGCAATTTGGCAAGTCCGAGTAAGCAAAGGAGGCGGATACATCAAACTCTCCCCACCTAGCGTCAAACCGTCCCATGCGGCAACGAACGAGCTCTATGGGGCATGTTCGAGAGAAAGAGGTGCAGTGCCGAAAGAAGGGGCAATGGGGTGGAGGTGAGATCGGAAATCGAGATAAAATCGAGGGAAATTGATTCCCGGAACAAGGTTCGCAGGTTTAAACAATGGTCTTAATGTTAGTAAAGCCCACCCATAATGCTCCGAACGAGATTCATGCTACGAGGGGGGTCTCCTTTCACATAGGCCTGCCGTGGCTTGCCTCGTCAATGGTAGGTAAGGTAAGGAGGCTTCCAAAGCTGGAAGTACACTACAGCATCGGCGACTCCCATAAGGCCTCGTGGCAGGAGCCGGCGTGTTCCCCGTCTTTGACCCCGTCTTGAAACGGAGGCTCGGGCCTTGACGAGTTGCAAAAAGGGCTGAGGGTTGTATGAACTGTGGGCGGGCTGTATGCGCGTATACAAGCCTCGGAGCGAACATAGCTTTGACACTAACTGGCTGAGCGTCGCCGCCTCATGGCTAGCTGTTAAGGCTTTCTGAGCACTCGCGCAGCTGAACGGCGGAGTCTCTGGTGCTGTACGGAGAGGCGGGGTCTGTCCCTGCCCGGCAGAGTCACGGGCACGGAGCACCGGACGGCGGGCTGCGTCATTGCGCGGGGAGCACCCATAGGAAATATGGAGACCAGAGGGTACGTATTGTCTAGCGTGTGGCTGAAGCTGTAGACGCCACAGCTCTACCCCACCGGGGCAACGGCACGGGCACCTCTTTCCAAGGGTATCGTTTCTTGCTTTTTTCTATTTTCCACCCGCCGTCTGTGGATGTTCCATGATGATTGATTCAATCTAGTCTCGGCCGTCTGGGTCAGGCTGTAGTTGTATGGATGGACGAGAACGGCTCTTTTCTTTTGCTGCCCAGTCATATCTCGGTATCGCAATGTCGTCTGCTGAGCATCAGACAGCAGGCGGGTGGCTGGCGGTGTATTGCGCGCGTGCTGATCGAGTGGACGCGCAAGCTTTCGGCGACAGACTGTGCCATCTTACCCGGTAGCTTTGTATTGATTGACGTGAACGCATCAAGGGGAGCTGCAAATGCTAGATGGCCATTGTCGTCGTCACCATGCGTGTACCGAAATTCGCCATGTCCGCTAAAGAATACCCATGTGTACGGAGTGGTGTTTGTCTTATCTTTCTAATGCTGTTAGCCATTGGCCCGTGACAATTTTGGCCCTATGCGAGCAACGATGCTTTGCTGTGTTGTAGTATGTAGGTCTCATATGATTCCTGCATGTATGCTGTTGCCTGGCGAATTCCGCTCTGTGTACTCGGTAGACGACTCGAGGATGTATCCAAGGATGTTCCCATGGGGCGACGTCCAGCTAGGGCCAGTCAATGAGCATGGTGGAATTGCCGCTGGCTCTTTGCCGTAGGTGTCTGTATTATTCGTACCATGCGCTCAGCGCTCCTGGAGAGAGCTTCTGGTGGCAGCTGCGGTACCCTGTCCGCGTAACTCGTGGTGCTTGTGCCGCGCCGGGTCTGCATCCTGGGGCCCACTTGGTCGTGCCGCAGCGGAGAGGCGATGGTACGGAGTTGGTGGTGAAGCAAGGCGGATGGATGGTGGTGGTGGTGTTGACTACTCTGGTTCTCATTGCATGCCTTTCTGAAAACTCAGTACTGGAGATTCAAGGCAGGAATGGTAGGTGCTTAGGAGTGTTTGTCCCAACTCATGAGGCGTCCCATTGGCATCTCTAGTATCCAGGTAAGTGAGTGCGAGATAAAACGGTCGGGTACCGGCTCCAAACGTCGAAGGACAGTGATGGGGAGCGGTCGACAAGAAGAGAGAAGAGATGGGGAATCCGGGATGAAAAGAGATGTGCAGTCAGCAGTACGTACCGTTATACGAAGTACCTCTCAAAGTACGGTACTTCCTCCAAGTTCTGGTTGTCGAGGTTGGAGGTGGGGGAACTTGGAAGGAGCGAAACCTGAAAGTGTAAGGTAAGGCGCACCGCCACATGTCCAGTGCATGCCCCCCGCAGCCCGCCAGTGTTGCGCCGTATGTTTGCGTCCCGACGGGTTGCGTGGGGCTTCCTCCGTTACGACGGCTGCTGAGGCTTACGAATAGGTACAGTGCAGTGATCCAGTGCTCCTACCTTGGGTGGTGAACGGAGTATTCGTACCTGTACCAGCACAGGTACCAGGGCCACTGCTTGCTCGTTGCCGCCGCAGCTGCTGCAGGCTGGTCTTGGCTTCCATTGAGGTGCTCTTTTGGCTTCCCAGCAAGTTCCGTTCCAAGGTTCCTCAGACTCTCTTTCCTCTCCCCCAGACTGCTTGCTGCTGCAACTGCTGTGTTCCAAAACTTTGGCAACCTCCAGACATTTGGCTTCATCTTTTTTCGGCAGCCTGTCATTCACAGCATTTCGGAACACTCCGGGCTCCAAGAGCCTGTCGCTTGATCACCTATTACACCAAACGGTTTCCAGGATTGCCGTTGGTGGATTGTCTCTAGTTGGCTGCTGATCGCTTCCAGTGCAATAATTGAGAGGTTTCTATTCACAGCCCACTACGAATGACGACACCTCCTGAAGCTTCAATCTCACCCTCACCCACGCTCTCGTCCTCGCCCAGCCGCTTGCCGAACATCCTCAACCACACTTGCAGCTCTCCCAGCCGCAACATTTCCTCCAAACCGAAAGTATTCTGATCTCGCGTTGCTACTCTTTGCTTGGGACAAGCGACAGCCGCCCTCACGAACCCATTCTACCAACAAACCCCCCAGTCCGAGACCTCGGGACCCTCGTCGACATGGTTACCCGCAAGCCCGTCCCCAACGAGCCCTACCTCGACACCAACGCTGCTCCGCGAGTTGAAGACATGAGAAAGGAGCTCTGGGGCGCAACCGATTCCCCTTCCGACGTAGATAGTGTTTGGGACGACGCTTCTCAGCAAAAAGGCGCTGCTGCTCTTAGCCAACAAACGATACCCCAAGATATTCCCGAACCTTTGAAGCCCGGCGGGGTTGCGGCACAGGGCCCCGAGATGGGCAACGGAGTATGGAACGACGCTGACGGCCACCAATCTCAAACCGTCGGCGAGACAAGAGGTGATCCCAACGATGTCCCGCTGGTATTACGACCAGGAGCGCCCCCTTCACGATCCGACACAAATCCGTTCAAACGCAAAGACGTCCGCGACGACTCCAATCCAACATCGCCGCCCATCAACGGTACCCCGACGATGCCTCCGGCGCAACCACTCTCGCAAATGAGCACCGGCGAGATCAGTAATAATCCATGGCAGCCTGCCCTCGACCAACAAGCTCAGAGAGCTGCCGCCGCCAGCGCCCAGCAGTCTCTACGGACTCAGAACAGTGGAGAGTCTGAGCGCGATGCATGGGCTGCAACCCAAGAGCCAAAACTGCCCGCTATCTCGACATCTCCAGCACTGCTATCGCTCCCCTCAGAACCTACCTCACCGGCGTGGGATGACTTGCCGGAGAATCAGAGTAAGAAACCAGTTGATTTGCCAGCAGCATCGATCCCCAGCGATGCAATTGCGGACCAGAATGCCTGGGACGATGTAGGCGGACTGAACAAGGGCAAGGGAAAGGCCCCCGCCCCCGCTCCCGTTGTCCCTCCTCCCACAGTCGAAGACGGCCCCATGGACGATTGGAACCTCATCGACGTCGAGCCGCCTGCTGGCCCACCACCCGGCAGATCGCCAGCGCCAGATCAAAGCCGCGACAGGCCTGATCAGGTCTCTGACGACAAGGTGGCGCCAGCATTGCCTCCGCGGAACGGTGACGAAGAGCAACCTCCGCGCCAGCCACCGCGTCCTGTGGACGGCAAGGCCGAAACATATCAGATCAAGAACGTCCGTTGGCACGACCACAGCGCCGACAAGAACCCGCGAGTTTCGCCGATCCTCGTCCAGAATGCCAACGGCCCTTGCCCGCTTCTTGCTTTAGTCAACGCGCTCACACTTACAACCCCGCCATCTCTATCAGAGACGGCCTTGATAGAGGTCCTCCGCTCCCGAGAGCAAATCAGTCTCGGGTATTTACTAGATGCGGTCGTCGATGAGCTAATGAGGCGAACACAAGAAGCTTTGCCTGATGTTTCCCAGTTGTACGACTTCTTGAAGGATCTTCATACGGGAATGAACGTAAATCCACGTTTCGTTCCCACCCCCGAAATCATCAAGGCCTTCAAGCGCACTTCCTTGACTCACTTACACCCGACCGAACGCGACGATTTGATCCCTGGAACTTTCGAAGACACCAGAGAGATGACGCTGTACGCTGCTTTTGCTATTCCGCTTATCCATGGGTGGCTGCCCACTAAGAATGATCCGGCCTACCCTGCTTTTGAGCGCCAGGCGGCCTCGTTTGAAGACGTGCAAACGCTCCTGTTCCGAGATGAGGAGCTGCAGGAAAAATTGGGGTCATTGACGGAAGAGGAGGAGCGGATATACTCAGACATACAGTCGATAAAGGCGTTTTTGGAGACTTCGGCTACGCAGTTGACGCCGTCTGGACTGGAGGTTATCACAAAGGCCATGAAACCTGGCTCTTTCGCCATTCTCTTTAGGAACGATCACTTTTCAACCCTGTACCGGCACCCAGCGACACAGCAGCTGTTGGTGCTTGTCACCGACGCAGGATACGCCACCCACGACGAGATTGTTTGGGAATCCCTAGCCGACGTGAATGGCGAACGTACGGAATACTATTCTGGTGATTTCAGGATCGTGGGCGGGGAGCAGCCGCAAGGCAACTCCCGGGGACAACCTACTATGAGGAACAATGCCCAAAACCGACCGAGAATCGATACGAGTAGCGCCAACGAGGGAGGCTGGACTACTGTGCCCGGCCGCGGCCGCAACAAGCACCTTGAGGCACCAGCACAAGGTGACGAGATGCCCCTGTCGCCGAATCACGAGCAGGAGGATCGAGATCTTGCCCTGGCGCTTCAGCTGCAAGAAGAGGAGGAACAACGCCATCGTGCAGAGCAGTCGGCTCGTCGGCGCGAGAGCCAGCTTAGCGAGCAGTACATTGAGCAACAAGCCCGACTGCAACAAGGGCCCACGACAAGACGTGCAGCCGACAGGCAGGCTGCCCGAACTGGCACTGGCGCACGTAGTAGCAGCAATGGCAACTCGACGGCCTCTCGCGGTAGCCGCCGGAACTCGAGCACCAACGTCAGCAGCGCAGCGGTACCGCCCACGTCGGGTCGGCAGCCAGGACAGCCGCCTCAGATGGTGCGACCGTTGGTTCCGCCGACGGTTCCTGCGCGTCGACAAGGTGTGAACCGGCCGGCTGACGAAGGCATGGACGATGCCCCACCGACGTATGAGCAGGCGCAGGCGGCTGCCAAGTACGAGCCACCTCCTGGGCACCCTCACCATCATGCGAGCAGTCCCGTCAATCGGCAAGGGAACGGTGCTGGGCCGTCATTCCCGCTGTCGCCTTCGCGGCCGGGGATGAGCGGCGGTCGTGGGCGCGTGCTGGGTCCCGGCGGAGTGGTAGGAAGTTCGCAAGGAGGAAGGGAAAGGGATTGCATCGTCATGTGAGCGAAGGCAGATCCGGTACTTTCTGATGATTTGGGCGTTTTCGTGTCATTTGAATTATTGCGCAAGGCATGGACAGACGAAGACTCTGACAAGCAGAGTTGGAAGAGCTTTTTGCTGTACAAACATTTCCTCTCAGCGGGCGGCGTTGGAAATAGTGGCTTTATAGGATCGGTAGCTGATGAATGGAAGAAGACGCATGATCATGTGGCTTACGTTGGAATCTCGCTGGGTATCTGTGAAACATGCGCAAGATTTGCTAAGAAGTTCCGGATATATTGAGTCTGATATCTTCCTCAAGCTGTGGTGGAGGCTGCAAGGGGTAGCTGTGCAGAACAGCTCAGGGGACCCCGCCAGTAGCTCGATCGAATAGGGAAAGCGGTCAAACAAACCGTGGGCGAGCCTGCAGGGGCTTTAACGCGTCGCAGGACCGGGGCCCGGAGCTCCCGCCGCCAATTCCACCACAGCAGCTGCTTGATGTCATTGATTTTGTGTTGTGTTGCACTTTCCACGTACCTACATTTCACGGCGGGGGACTTGCAAAAGGTGGGAAAGTACACCACGCCACGATCTTCTCCAGGGTTTCCTGACCTCATCAGGTACTGTTCTTTGACAATACATTCACTTTCACCCTCTACCTCTTCTCAGTTGGATCGTCCCATATCAAAAAAGTAAACGAACCCAAGATGTCCCTGATTGAGGGGTGGCTTCCGCCGACGCGGGAGAACTGGGATACCATCACGACCGTGTGGCAGCTTTCCTGGCCAGTGGTATGTCCCGTCTCTCCAGCAATTTTGGCAAAGCTCTTGTAGCTACCTTTTGCTAACCTTTGAATGATGTGCAGTTCGGCTCTCTTCAGTATGTTATTAACTGGTACGGCATGGGCAAGACCTCGGTCACGAGCCGCCTCAACATCCCCGGCCGTCTGGCGTGGTTCCTGATGGAGATTCCGGGCGTCACGACATTATTGTACATCATGAATACCCTGCCGCGTCAGGTCGGCATTGACGATCTGCCGTGGCAGAATAAGGTGCTCGCTGGGTTATTCGTATGTTTCCTCTGTCCTTTCCCCTTCCTGTCTGCATCTATCTACTAGACCAATGTTGACTGACAATTGGGTAAATGGGGCCACTACAGACCATCCACTACGCCTACCGTGCCGTCCTCTTCCCGATCCTCCAACCATCCATGTCCCCGATCCACGTCGTCGTCGCCTCCTCAGCCGTCCTCTTCCAGCTCATGAACGCGACCTGCCTGGGCAGCTACCTTGCCGCCTACGGCCCCACCACAGCCTCGGCATGGGACTCTGCCCTCGGCCGCGGCGGGATAGCACAATTCGTTGCGGGCATTGCTGTCTTCTACGTCGGATTGACGCTCAACTACTTCCACGACGAGGAGCTGCGCGAGATTCGCAGGACAGAGCAGCGGCGCCAGGCCAAGATTGCGAAGCAGCAGAAGCTGGAGGGCAACGAGAAAGCAAAGGGCGTGGATAAGCATTATCGGTTGCCTGATACGATGCTGTTTCGGTATATGTTGTACCCGCATTACCTTTGCGAGTGGGTTGAGTGGTTTGGGTTCTGGATGGCGAGTGGGTGGAGCGTACCTGGAAGGGCGTTCTTTTTGAATGAGATTTTTGTCATGTTTCCGAGGGCAAGGAGCGGGAGGCGGTGGTATGTTGGGCAGTTTGGGGAGGAGAAGGTTAGGAGAAAGTGGACTATTATTCCGGGGGTTTATTGAGGGTTTCACTTGTTGGATGACTTACCCCTATGCGTAGGTCCCACGGTGTCTTGTGGGTTCTAGACGCTCAAGACTTTCGCTATTGCTTATGCCCATGGGCATCTCCGAAAGACGACTATGTGAAGCACTTCGACGGCCAGCGAGGGTCAAAGTTCTGCATCAGTGCATCGCTGTCTCCCAGGGTACCTTTCCTGTTTTCACCCGGATGGCAGCTCGAAAGCATCTTTTTTTGGCCGGCGGGTTGCTATCGGAGAAAAAACTTGGTTGATAATACTCAAGGCCGGTTCCCTCGAGAATGAGAACAATCCTAACCTACATCTTCCTCCATGCTTCTAGACACATCAGTGCACATATCTATTGAACGACAAGTTGACACAGGTACGACACGCACAAGACTGCTTGGCAACAGACACGAGATAATAGTTCAATAGCAACTATTTATAATCGTCAAAATGCCTATCGAACACCTGGCACCAGAGACTCTGTTCGCCATCTTCAGTCACCTCATTGAGGTACTTCCTCCCTTTCCTGGAGACGATGCCAAAGCGCTAGAATACAAGCAAGCGTCATCACGCGACGCTGGACAATACCGGCGATCGGTAGGCCTCGAAAGGCATCGCGCTTCCAAGTACGAATGGAGTAGAAGGGACATACTCACACCGGCGCGGGTTAATCGCCGCTTCTCCGACATCTGTGCCGAACTTCTCTACAGACATCTCGCCCTTGTGGATGACAGGGGGCTCGTAAACTCGCGCAAGCTACAAGCCACACTGGCCTCGTCGGGAGCCGCGCTCCAGCAAAGAGTTATACAACTACGAATAGACTATGATCGCGATCAGGGATGCTGGCTAAGCATGCCGCCAAAGCAATTGTTCGACCCCTCCGGATTGACCCGACTGAAGACCCTCGAGCTCTCTGGCGACGTAGGACGCTTTGGGAGGCCATGGCCAATGCCACTGGCCCTGTGGTTCCGCGCCATTCCCAAGCTCCTTGGACTCGAGCGTCTGGTCTTGAGAGACTTGGACATTGTGCTTCGAAACTTCGCAGACGCCAATATACCCGCCTTGGGGGTCACGGACCTGTGTCTCTACAACTGTCCCATTACCTCGGGCATCAGCATCATCGATTTCTACAAGCAAGGGGACTTCTTCCAATGCTTCCCGGCACTGCGCACCCTTACCATCGGTGGGGTGGCGCCGGAGCTCCCGCGCGACGCCCATGCCTTTGCGCCGTTTGCAGATACGTTGGAGACGTTTACTTGGTTCGACACAGGAGCCTCATCGCGCTGGTGGGCAAGGGCCTTTTCGACATCGATGTTCCCCCTACAGGCGTGTGGACTCAGGGCGGCGAAGCACCTCAAGGTTTCGAGTCTACTAGAGCTCATGTGCGGCGACAATGAGGGCTGCGCGTTTGGGAAGACTGTCGAGACCATTGAGCTTCTCGAGGACGGCTTCGACCTGAGACATGAGCCTCGAGTGCTGACGAAAGATGGGAGATGGAACAGGCTTGATCGATCTCCTGCCCTTAACCCGCCGCGCTTGAGGCCGAGCCCGGGAGAGATCGAGACGATGCTCAAGTTGCCGACCCCAGAAGAGTACGAGACGCTGCTCAAGTTCCTGCTGAGACGGTGCCGGGATGTGTATCAGCAAGTCCGAGTTCTTGACATTCGGGCCATTGATGTGAACGTTGTCGGAGATTGGTACACGGATAGAACAGAGGAAGAGAGGGACCTATTGCGTAAGCTTGCGCTGGATTTCGTGAGGGTCTTCAAGGAGGACCTTGACGTCATTTTGTTGCAGTGCTGGTCTAGTTAAAGGCTTCTTAGGAACGCCCTGATGAAGATGTATATCATCTACATGGGACGCTGTACTTAGTTAAGTGATGTTGGAATTCGGCGTATATGTATATGTATACCGAGTAATACATGTACATATGATGGCATCTGAAGAGCGATACTCTGCCAATCTCACGCGCATGAGAATTGAATGATTAGCTGGGTTGCTCACGATTATGAACAACCACCGAGATGGTACTCTGAGGTGAACACGTTCATTCCCTCAAGGCTGCCATCCAGTCTTCATCAAGCTCACATGGAATACATCGATTCTTATTGATCGGTCATGTTGAATTACCCATCTACCTATGCAACCTGATATACGCTCTGTTCCAAAAGGCCAAAGCTGTCGAGCATTTTTCAACTTCACTAGTTTGTGAGAACTTGCCATCGCCAAGTCCTCTATTCGTTCTTATTCTTTTCTTGAAACGATTCTAGATATGGAGGGCTGGCCCGCTGAGCGGGCCAAAGTCAGCGAGCCAAAGTGGTGTACATGCCACCCGCGATAGAGCTCAACCGTGATCTCATGGGTACCTACGTAGTGTTCAGCAGTCTGGGTACTCACATGGGTGATTAAATCAATCGCCGCTCCTCTTACCCACGTGCGGCATGGTACTGTCCCTTGTATCGAGGATATCCAAAACTGGACTTCGTGTGAGTCACAAGTCACGAACAGCCTAGGAGGTCTATCCCTTCACATTAAACAAAGAGGTCATATCACCTGGATGGAGCAGCCCACTTGTGCTACTTGTCAGAATTTGTGCAGGCAACATCTACAACTATGGATGTTTCTGAGAAGAATCTGCATCGGCTACCCTGAGGTATGAGCCAAACTAGGTTTCTCCATCGCACTGATTCCTTTTACCTTACTCAAGTACAATAGAGTGCCAGAAGTTTGCAACAGAACAGTCAACATACAAACCCCAAATTACATCGTCAAAAATCAATCTTCTCATTCATCCCCGAGGAACCAGCCTGCGTTGTCAGATAAGATGGCTCCGGCATTGCTGACTTCTCTGCCATACGAGCTGCTGCTCATCATTGCGGAGAAACTTGTCGAAGACGACGTTTTCCCCAGTTACAAGACCGAGTGTACATATGAGACTTCAGCGGGAGAACTTGATCGATACTGGAGAATCTCACACCAGCTCGAGGAAAACCTTTCAGCCATGAGAGATGAAGGGATATATAGACCGGATAATGGGGCGAGTCTCGCTCGTCTAGCCAAAGCCGGGAATCGACGGCTGTCTGAAGCTTGTTACGAGGCTTTCTATAGGATGCCTATTTCCGGGCGAGGCATTATCAAGATTTGGGATACTCTGGAATGTTTCAACTCAGCATATCAGAACAAAATTGAACATCTGAAGACGCTCCGGGGCTACAAGGCGAGCCTTGAGTTGAACCTAGCTCGAAGAAAGGGGCCATGTATAGATGCCACAAGCAACAACTTTGCCAAGGCAGTCTCGTTGAAGCTGCAAAATTTGAGGAGCCTCGACATCAAATACATCGGTAAATACTCTCAATGTTTTGGATACCACTGCTGCCTCTTCTTTAATAATTGAAGCATTTGGCATTGAGAGAGTTTAACAGCCCCTCTGAAGGCTTTCCCCATCTCCCACAGCTTGTCGAGGCGCACTTTTACAAATGCATTTTCTTGTACCCGTCCCAGAAAGACATCTTCAAGCATATGCCTTCACTTAAAGTGCTTGTTAACGAAGGCTCCTATTTCATGGATGTTGAAGGAGCAGAAGCCGCCCTTGTAAGCCCTATTGCCGACACTCTCGAGACATGTGCCTGGCTCGTTTAGCGGGGTGTGTTGCCAGAGTTTTACTATCCTCTACGGCAGTTTCGACGCCTGAAGCATCTCAAGGTGGAAATGATCCAGGACCTCTTTGAACCATATTTCGTCTTTGAGGAGCTCAACTAGATTCGGAATACGACGGTCTTCCCAATCTTGCGGCGACTGTCGAGACCATCGAGTTTACTGTGGGCATGGAAGACCCTGACATTGAGGCTGCATTTAAGGAGGACAGCGTGGAAGGGCTTCTAGATCTAATCACTCTAATGGAGGAGAGTTGTCAAAGAGAATGGCGAAAGGTTCGGCTTATTGACATCACCATGCTCACTGTTTGTTATGGTTGCGCGTCTCTGACGTGGCCGGGGGTTGACAAGTCTGACTTCCTGGCGGAGTGTCTCCAGCTTATCGAGGATGCCAAAAAGCGATTTCAGCGAGAGCCTGGTATCAAATTGTTGATATGAAGAGTTTGATGGGCTCTCAATTGGCATGTCATCAACCAGAAGTGTCATCAAATATAGTGTCATGCAGACAGTGGACGGGCGACGTTATGTTACAAGTCGTCGACTTTAGAACCAAGTAACGGCCTCGAAACAGGGTGATATAAGACAATAGAGCGGGAGAATCAGAAATAATACGAAAAACTTTCAAATATTGTGTGTCACTCCAAAAGCAAGGACTTTGATAAGAGCCACGATCGCTTCCCCTCTCAAGACGCTGCCAACCTCGAAGTTGAAGGTCTACCAGACGCAACTTTTCCACGCAAACATTCGAGAACAACCAGGCTAAACTAAAGATCAGATATCGGACGTCAAATGCGAAATGCAGGCGAGGGACTGCCTTGCCGGCAGATCATCGAATGACGCGTGGAAACAAGAAGCAAGGCTGCTTGCTGGAAGACACCGACATGTTTCATGAGAAACGCCAAAGAACGAGTCTAACCAGGGGCCGATCCTGACCTGCTACAAACTCTAAGCTAGTCATGTAGAGTTGGCCTTGCAGATTTACCCCAACGGTTATAATACGTCGAGAAATCTCAGCGTCTCCTCAGATCGGGGAAATCAAAATTCCAAACTCCCCGCATCCCAGACTTGATCGTCTGCAACGAAAAAGAAATCGGTGTTGACAATGCATCTGACATATCCCGACCTCGTCCGCCGGCTCTACGACCTTGAACGTCTTGCCGAATCCCCGCTGCCCGGAGAGCGCGGCGGGTGTATGTCGAGCTATGACCGGGCCTCACGCTATGACCCAAAGGAAGACAAGTACATTGACTGGGACGCCAACGACGATGGGCGAGGTATCATCCGCGAAGAAGGCGAGTGGGTAGTCGCTTTTGAGCAGCGTGGTCCAGGAGTCATTTGGAGGACCTGGTCCGCGATGCCCGATGTCGGCCGTATCCAGATCTTTGTTGACGACGAGCACGATGACAAGCCTGTCATTGACATGCCCTTCCGGGACCTGTTCGATCGGTTCCAGGGAATGCCACACAACTTCCCCTCGATAACGCCCACTCTGTCGAGGGGACGTAATTGCTTCATTCCCATTCCATACAACAAATATGCCAAGATCCGCCTTGGACCTGGATGGGGGGCATATTACCACTTTACTCACACCTCGTTTCCTAAACACACTACGGTTCCGCACTTCAATGGCAACTTTGATCGGGAGGCTTGTCTGGCATTGGCCGCAGCAGACCGCGAACTGAGTCAACGTGGTTGGTCCGCGCTACCTCGGTCAAAAAGCGACACAATGGAAACATTGACTGTCACCATTCAGCCAGGAAAGAGTCATACCGTGCGGGAGCTGACAGGCAACCGAGCGATTACTGGCATGCGCGTGGTCCCGTTGGACCTGGTTCAGGACTCTCAACTTGTCGCTCAAATCCTCCGGGAGCTCGCTATCCAGATCACTTGGGATGATGACAAGTCTCCTAGTGTTTGGGCACCGCTAGGTGACTTCTTTGGTAGCGTCCCTGGCATCCAGACCTACCGTTCTCTGCCTCAGGGCTCAACAGACGGGGGTGGATTCTACAGTCACTGGTTCATGCCGTTCTCCGATCGCGCCGAGATCAAGCTGGTTAATGATGGCAAGAAGGAGCAGAAGCTGTTCTTCACCATCTGCCACCGCCCCCTGGAAAAGTCTGCGAAGCACATGCTTCGTTTCCACGCCAAGTGGCACCGAGATGCCTTCCTCGAGAAGCCGAAGAAAGAGGGCCGCGAGATCGACTGGCCCCTATTGATGTTAGACAATGGCCCCGGAAGATTCTGCGGTGTGCAGATGCACGTGTGGAACCATTGGAAAGACCCCAAGGTCCCGTCAAAGGACTGGTGGTACGGCGTCGGCGGCGAGAAGTCGATCGACTGGTGGTGGGGTGAAGGTGACGAGAAGTTCTTTGTCGACGGCGAAAAGTTCCCATCAACCTTTGGCACCGGCTCAGAGGATTATGTCGGCTACGCGTGGGCGGCCGAACCGCCATTTCCGACCTTTGACAGCGCTTACGCCTGCCAACCTTACATTGAGCTGGATGCCAACGGGCACACATCAGTCTGTCGCTTCCACGTGTGCGATGACGTGCCTTTTCACAAAAGCTTCGAGGCCTACATTGAGAAGTACAAGCCCAATGACTGGGGCCATGGCAACAAGTGTCTGTATGCTGTGGTCGCTTACTGGTATCAGAAGGCTGGTGGCCATGATGCATACGAGAGTGTGTCAGTAAAGGAGCGCTATCTCCAAGTAAAGGAGCATCCTGAACGACCCGCTGATGAGGGTGGGGATGAGTTATGAAATCATATCGGATCATGTAGTTAAGTGTGATGTCTCTAATTGACGATATGAGCTGTAGGCACATAAGAGTGGATTACGACGCTCTTCTCTTCCAGTTGCTTTATTATTCTTAGTGTCACACAAACTCTGGAGTTAATATTTTCAGACTTTGTTATACCCACATGTCAGTCGAATGTGAGTGGACCGCTAGGCACAGGGCGTCAAGGGTTACCAGCGTAGACCGAACGGCGAGCAGAAACTCAGATCGGGGGAAATTGAGTGGCCGCCCACTGGCGGCATCTTACAAGTAACAGATTGAACACGAGCAAACCTTCGCTCTCGTTTCTCACGTCATCAAATTATCCGCGCAAACTTTTTCGTATCATGTCACCCACCCAAAGATATTCTCGACTCCACAAGTGCGACACAAGCAAAGCTGCGTTACAGTGATCTCGCTGTCAACACGGGACTGTTCAGACGACCTACAAGATGATAGCAGACACCTCACAGATGATGGGTTTCATCAATCCTCCGTTCCATCCACACCAGGCCACCAAGCTGGGAAACCGAGCCTCACTAGCATGGGTTCGCCTGCTTGCGGGGACCAAGTATCAGACAAGCTTTCCGGCGAGAGGGCAAGTGGACGCTTGAGCGACGGGGTAGCCGTGCGGATGGGGCGTTCTGAAGCTTAGCAGCCCCGCAAGAATCGACCAAATCCTACCCGGTAGAGCAAAAGGATGCGCCATTACATGGGGGGGGCCCTGAATATCATCACCACGGACTGACAATTTTAGTCGTAGACAGTTCCGACGGTCCAGCTCATGACAAGTGGCAATCGGGAAGGCCATTTGCGTGTGGGGGAGACGCAATTACGGCTTCTACGGAATGCGAGTGTTTCAGCGGCAAAGTTAATATCATGAGTTGAACCCCAGCAATTCACACTTTCGAAACAGTCAATGTCTATCGGCATCTCTGATGAATTGACGATAAGGCATAGCCCCTCCGACATAGTCCATCTACCCTGGACTAGAAATTGGGTAAGCCTTGGTAAGTCGATAGGCGGACCATGTCACTGGAAACCTAAGGGCCCGGTGGGTGTAGAATAGCCATTTTGGCGGCTATTGTATAAAGTGGAAGAGAACGCCGTCTCAACCATCGCCGGGCAGGAAACTTCGGTGGGATAATTTCTGTGGGATGCAACCTTTTGTGGGATGACAATGGGACACTGCAGACCATGATATTGACGAAGCCATTTTCCACGTCGGCCAGAGAGGCTCGGTGGCTGTACTTGAGTTGTCTGAGTGGTATTGTGATCTTGGTGGTGTTCTTCAGTAATACTCTATGGCCACACTTCGACATCCACGCATTTGACTTGTCGGGAGAAAGGACCGGAACGCGTCCTGAGGATTCGTACAGTCAACATGTCGCAAGTAACGAGGCGGAGGAGATTTACTACCTCGGATCCAAAAAGAACGAGACGTCAGAGTCACAGAAGTTGAAGGAGTTGAAATATGCTATTATTCTGCCGACATTTGTAAGTTCTGGTCACTAAGGATGTTGAAACTTGAAAACATGGTTGCTAAAAGAATATAGAGCGGACATATGGCGCTTGCGACCGAATTCTTGCAGTCTTACATGTGCCTTTGTACAGACCAGTCGGAAATCGACTTCCACGTCGTCTTATCAGATTCGAAGGAGGTTGCAATGTTCCAAGATGCTATTAAAAACTTGAAGTCTTGTGGGCCAACCTACAGCATTTTCCCGACGCCAGCGATGAACATCAACGGACCGAAACCAAAAATTAACATCATTAACATGTTCGATATCCTTCCGCCCGTCTTCCACTCCATGACGACCGGCAAAATCACAGGCGATGACACTTCGGCGCTCCTGAACGAACGTGGAAAGTATCAGTACCAGACAATCAAGAAGATGTCGGCAGCGCTGGAACTCGACTATGACTATGCGCTCTGGCTGGACTCTGAAGCTATCGCCGTGCAGCCCTTCAGCATGCGCCAAACCTTTGATGCTTATGTCAAGGATCCCACGATTTGGAGGTCGAGAATGACCAACGACGACTTTATGCAAAGACTCATTGGTGCCGCGGCCAATGTCCTGGATCGATCCATCGACTCGTTCGGTCCCGCCTACTGGAACTTGGAGAGCGTGGAATGGATTTTCGAAAAGGACATGATCAAAGATTTGTTCCAATACGTGGCAGAAGTTCACAAGCAGGACTTTTGGACGGCATGGGTCACGCATGGCGGACCATTTGAGGTGAACCTCCTCAACATGCACATCCAAGCACGAAAGCTGGAGACTACCGACCCCTTGTTCGCCAAGTACCGAATCATCGAGACGGAACGAGAGATGCAGAAGTATGGCATGGGTAAGTCAATCATATCCACTTTGTTCTGTCCAGCCGACTTGAGACTGACTATTTCCAAAGTTGAACCAGCAAAAGCCGTTATAAACACCATGACAGGAACTGGCCTTCTAGAAAGGGGTTACAAGTTGTTAGCAGTCCCAGAAATAGTACCGAACTTTTCGTCCATGCTACGCGAAAATGGACAGAGTCTTTTCAGACTCGACGATCTCGACGTTGGCCCACCAGAAGCCATTGATCGATTCCTGTTGAAGACTCCGATAAACATATTATGCTCGGGAGCTCCGCCGTTACATAGCTGGTGGGAAGTGCGGAAGAAGAGCATTTAGACAACGAGTTTTGACCAATAATACCCCATTTTGTTTCGTTCATTCCAGGCTGCAATATTCACTACACTTGTGAAGTTCACAATAATAAAAACCCGTGATCTCACGAAAGAGACCCGTCTTATTTACATGGACATATTATCGACAATAGCATCGTACCCGATGCAAAAAAAGAGAGGAAACTGCTCTGAGGCTCCTCAAGCCTTAGCCTAGCACCTCAAAGTAACGCGGGACACATGGCCAACAGTGCTGTTGCCAGATGCCACGGCGCCTGTCACGTACAACACCTTGCGAGGCTGGTGCAAGTCAATAGCCACCGATGAAGCAGCCCCGAGGAGAGGCGAGGACGCAACAACAGTCTTTCCTCCATGTACCAAGTCAACTCCGAGAACCTCCAGAGGGCCGTTCGTTGCAACGTAGGCAGTCTTGCCGTCTCTCGACAGTGCGAAGTCGTCATCAAAGGTAATGTTGGTAGTCAGAGTCTCAACGGGGCCAGTGGCCAACCCGGTGGTGAGGGAGATGGGGACTCTGCCAAATAGGCCTTGGTCCAAGCTCACGAAATAGAGTTTGTTGCCCCGGATGCGAATTCCGTTGACAGCGACGCTGATGCTCGAACTCGATGATACCGGAGCCATCTCGGGCTCAGAAAGGACCGTCTCGACAGCTTTGGTGTTCACGTTAAGTCGAAGAACGGTTCCACGGGCAGAGTCGGACATGAGCAAGTTCTGGGTGTCGTTCTTGGCTAAGCGAGCCATGCCGTTGAGCTGAAGAGCGGACGGGATGAGCGTGACGAGCGAAAGCACAGCTGGTTCGAGCACAGTTCCGTTGTGCGAGGTGCGGAAGTTGCGGAGGTCGACTTTCCACAAGCCATTCGAGTTTTCGGTCGAGGTCAGGTTTGATCCGAGGACGTAGAAGACATCCTTCTCGCCGAGTTCGGTGATTCCGAGGAGACTGTTGACGCCGTCGATAGTGGCAACAGGGATCGGCGCATGCTTGGCTTCAGGCGACAGGTCGAAAAGGGTCGGCGAGGCTGTAGACGTGGCTAGAAGATTTCCATTTTCCCGAACGGCAATGTTCTCGAGCGACTGTGTTCCAGGGACGGACTGCAATGTTGTGACCTCGCTTGCGTTCCGCCAATCGCAACCGGTAGTGGGAGCCGATGAAGCTGGCGAAAGAAGGAGAGCTGCCAGTCCTAGCAACTGGGTAACGAACAGTCGTGACATTATTAGGTCGGTCGACTATGGATAAAACGAGAGTAAGATATCGAAACGAGCGACATTGAAAGAAGGGAATTAGAGAGTTCCTGCGGAAGTGCTGTATTTCAAGTCTTCCTGAGCTTGCCGGAGTAGGAGATAGTACTACTAATACCGAAGCTGTCAGCGCAAAAAGAGAGGTACTTAATTTGCAAAGTGGGTGGCCAAGGCCCACTGCGGAATAGTGACATCAGCTAGCTGCTTGTTCATTAATCACGTCAAGACGTGAAATCAAGCTCATGCCCCTTGCAGGCTTGACTCGGCCGAGTCGGTTCGGTAACGGCAATGAACGGGTAGATCTGAGATCTGGTCCTCAGTAGAAATGCGGCAGACAGAGGTTAGATTTCAAAGATACATGATTGTCAAGGCGGGGCCATCTGTCCATCCTGAGCTGCCATTCGAAGCGTGGACAGAGAGTGTGTGCACAGGCTCTTGAGATAGACGAGAGGCCGGACTGATACTGCATAGATGACATTTGTTAGACCACATGGCAGGCCAGGCTGTTGTTGCGTAAAATGTTTGTGTTGGAATAGGCCTACATTAGGCAGCAGGAGGTTGCTGCCGCGGTCCGTTCCAGCCACGGTGGTCCGTGTGGCTCAGCCACACGAGGGTGGTATACCCCAGACTTCCTGCCGCCGCTGGCACCTGGTTAGACTTCCACAAAAGAACAACAAGAACAAGCAATATCACCACTACAGTCGGTGATCGTTGCTACCCACGATACTCGAGTATTTTCCTTTTCCACCTGTGAATCCAACACTGATCAGTGGTTAACCTCACAGTAACCTCTACTGCGATATACTGCAGATCAGCAAGGTATTACAGAAGAGACTGTTGCGACGCCTCACCACGGGATCCCTTCAGTGCTAATCACGAAATCGCCGGCCCTCCACAACCCGCATTATCGTCAACCTTTCTTCCGCAACTACGTTGCCGTTGATAAGGGCGTCTATCACGCTGTCGTCGATCGACCTCGCAGCCGAATACCCTTCCGTACGACAAGTGCCGTTGGAGAAGTCCGTTGCTCATCACGATAATTCAACTTCGTCAACTTCGTCAATTTCGTTTCCCACAACGAATTTCCTCACGATACCTTTTTTTTTTTCACCTTCTTCAACCCACAAATTCGCGAAGATTCGCGGAAGTACGCGAAAAACACCTACTGTACCTTCCTTACCTTCTACACTTTTACGCGATATCCACGCTGTGGCAAGGCCGCAGGCTCCTACTTGCTATCTCTGCGACTACTCACTTCACTAATCCTCCTCCCTTAACTACGCTACACCATGACGGAATCGCAGACGTCACAGGATCTGCCCATCCCGTACGGCTTTGGCCGACTTATCGACCTAACGGTATGGGGAAGCAACGATGAGATCCTTTTTAGCGAGCGCGATAATAGGAAGGTATGTACACACATTGCTTACTCCATCGCTACGTGGTTACAAGAACAAATCTTTGGTCGCGAATTATTCGCCGCCTTCCAACGCGACTTCGATGGATGGGACGAAGAATTCTTCCACGCGGCAGGATCAAGGGCACTCAGCCTGCTCCGCGATCACCTCCTCTTCAATGGTGTCTATATCCCTAAGACCAGGGACAAGGTGGCTCCTAGGCTGGTGGAAGTTCTGGATCGTGACACCTTTCATACATGGACGGATGAGGAAGTCGAAGAGATGCGTCATCATTCCCCCTACTTTAACCGTCTATTAGATGAGGATCCACGTATCCTCGAGGATATCCAACGACAATATATCAGCCCGCAACAACGAACGGCTATGAGGGAGAAGCAATATCAACAGCAGATGGAGATTGAGAGACAGCAAAGGAAGAACGAGAAGGAGAAGGAGGACCGTATGAATGAGATTCTTGCCAAGGAGCTGGCAGCCAGGGCAACCAGGGGAGTTGACAACCCTCCTCTACCAGAACGACCAACCCGACAGAAGCCGACTCCTCGACAGTCGCCAGCTCAATCGGTCCACTCAGTATCTCGTCGACCTACCCCAATTACACGCCCATTATATCCTACGATAGCACCTCCCACTACGCAATCTCGTCATATCTTACCAGCGCCCCCGCTGTCGCCGAGACCCGCGATGATGGAGCACCCTCCACAACACCTTCCGCCTCATGACGAAGACTTCTACGTCGGCCCACAAGGCCACAACTTCCCTCTACAGGACTATCCCCCTGTCACCACAGGCTTCCCACCACAACCTCCTATCGACAACGTTGCTACACGAACCAGCAAGCCAACCTCTAGGCAACTTTCCGATCTCGCCAAGCTGATACCTGACGAAAACAAGTACGGTGGCGAGATGTATGATGTATTGGACATTAAGTTAACGTACCTGCATAGCGAGCGACGCATCATAGCGAGCGACGCACGTCCTCCCAATTCTACCCTCTTCATCTTTAGGTCACCTTTTCTCCACGTACGAACATGCAATCCTCCTCAATTGAAAGTCGAATTACCCTTGCCCTCCAAGCTATTGAAAAAGACCCGAAAATGTCTATACGAAGAGCTGCCTCTATCTATGAGGTCCCTGAATCAACCCTCCGCCACCGACGCGCTGGACGCGTCGCACGAGGTGAAACACGACCAAATTCGATGAAGATGACTATAACAGAAGAGGAGGTGATTCTTGAACGAGTTATTGACCTAATCGATCGAGGGTTCCCTCCGCGACAAGAAGACGTACGAGAAATGGCCGACCAACTCCTAAACGCACGCGATGGGACGCGTACTGGACCGCGATGGGCAGAGAACTTCGTACGACGCGTCCCTGAATTGAAAATGCGGTTTCAACGTCGAATCGACTATCAGAGGGCCTTAGCTGAGGATCCTACGATTATACAAGGCTGGTTTGCACTTGTGCGAAACACAATTGCAAAGTATGGGATACAGGATAACGATATCTATAATTTTGACGAGACTGGTTTCCTGATGGGAATGCTATCGCACGCAAAGGTTGTTACGACTTCTGACCGTAAGGGAAGGCCTCGTACGAAACAGCCTGGCAATCGAGAATGGGTTTCTGTCATTCAGGGTGTATGTGCGGATGGCTGGGCGCTGCCTCCGTACGTCATCGTAAAGGGCAAATATCACCTCCTCTCGTGGTATATTAATGGCCAATTTCCAGCCACATGGCGTATCCATCCAAGCGAAAATGGATGGACGACAAATGATATTGGCCTAGATTGGCTAAAGCACTTTAATCAGTGTACAAGGACTCGTACGAAGGGCTCTTATCGCCTCTTGATCCTTGATGGCCATAATAGCCATAAATCGACTGACTTTGACGAATACTGCAAGGAACAAAACATTATTGCTCTTTGTATGCCTCCCCATTCATCACACGAGCTTCAGCCTCTTGATGTTGGGTGCTTTAGCCCGTTAAAGTACTCGTACGGCAAGGAAATCGAGAAGATGATGCGGATACAGATTTCCCATATTACAAAGGATGACTTCTTTCCTGCCTTTAAAGCAGCATTCTTTACTTCCATGGGCGAAAATAACGTACGAGCTGGTTTTAGGCAGGCAGGCCTTGTACCTTTTAACCCTGAAGTGGTTATTTCTCGCTTGGATTTCAAGCCAAAGACGCCAACACCATCAAACTCACGGCCAAGCAGCCAAGGCTCCTGGGACCCAAGGACACCAATTACAGCACTAGAGGGCGTACGAAGTGCTACCTCCCTTAAAAGGAAGATCCAAGCACATCAAGGTAGCTCACCAACACCAATGTACGAAGTAATTGACTTCCAGGCCAGAGGTATTAGCAAGTTAGCCCATAGGCTTGCTATTATTGAGGCTGAGAACCGTAAGCTTCGTACGGGGATAGAGGTACTAAGTAAGCGCCGGAGGGCAAAAAAGACCCGGCTACGTCTTGGAGGGTCACTTAATAGTGCTGAAGCAGAGGCACTACAAGTAGAGAAGGGTGGTGTTAATGCTGGAGGAGAGAATAACCCTCAGAAGGAGGGTCGTACGGAAGGTGCTGAACCACGCGCGCGACGATGTGGTAATTGCGGGAAGCCTGGACATAACGCACGAACCTGTGAAGTGGTTTGGGATAGTAATGAGGAAGAGGGTGATATATAGTTTTAATTGATTTCGTACGTTGTGGCTAAGTTAACTTATACATAAGGTAGAAAGGTTTGAGAGAGTGCGTCGCTCGCTATGATGCGTCGCTCGCTATGCAGGTACGTTAATACTATTTCTATTTTGTAACAGAATGCTTAGCATAAGAAGTACAGATACTTAAAACCTTTATACGTATAAGGATGTTTGCAGCCTACTCCGCATCTTCATCCGAAGGGAAGACCTTTCTGAACGCCGTAAATGGTCCGAATAGACTGTCCGTGACACTGTTTTTGACTATTAGATCAATGCAAGAATAAGATGGGAGTTCGGTATCCAGCTATGTTCGATGATGGGACGGGCAGTCCCACTTCGTCTTAGGATGGCATGAAGGAGTTGTCGCATCTAGCGCCTAAAAGTACATGTAATCATTACATCGTAAAAGTCTACGTACTACTAAGCAAGTGCTGCAGACTGCAGCGACGGGTGAATTAAGACCCCTAGTTTCAATTGCATTCGGACTTCTCACTTTCAAATTGTTTTATAAACGTATGGATTCTTGGAACGAGCGCAGCAGCCGAGGCAATGTCCAAGTAGAAAAAGAAGCCGTGTTTCAGTGCCCTCCAGTGCCAGCGCTGACGGTCTCACTTGAAATATCCACCGCGCCGATCAACTGCTGCAAGGCGTTACATAAGGTAGAGGGCCATGCGAGCACTGAAGCGTAGGCAAGCATTGAGCGGAAGTCGCGACATGTGGAATGTTGCTCGAGGTTTTTTTCGATAGATCTGAACAGTTTTGGAAAAGGGCACCGAGTGAGCGTAACAGTTTGGAGATGACTGGAACACTTAACTATTACTTGAACGATAATTGATGGTAACTTTTATATTACGCTGTATACATGTAAGGTAGCCGACCGTATATTTTAGCACACTGGGGTATCACGCGCCATCCACCATCATCATTAAGATTACTCTCTCAAGCCTTCTCGCCCTTAATTACCTTGTTGCGACCAATTCCAATCATCTGGAGCATCTCCCTCCAGAAGGTGGTAGGGGGCTCGTGCACCATCGCGTGCTGCTCGTAGGCCTCGATGATGGGACGGTCCCACGTCAAGTCCACCTCGTGGGGCTTGAGCCAGTGGGTGCGCTTGAGGACCTTCCAGAAGATGAACAGGAGAGGCGCCACAAGCTGCATCGTGTAGTTGGAGAAGAAGCCTCCGACGTCAAACTTGGGGCGGAATGCGGACCATCCGTAGACGAGGATGACAATGGTCTGGAGGACGAGGGCAACGTAGGCACCGTAGGGCTGGAGGTATCCGCAGTAGGGCAGCGTCTTGCGGTCGAGGCCTTGGGCCTTGCACGCGTGGTAAAAGTTGATGTACGTGATGGACATGACGAGGTAGTTGATGACACCACCGCCCGTGATGAGAGCCAGCAGCCAGTTCAGCACCTTTGCGGAGCCGCTGCCGCACTGAAGGAAGGAGAGCAATGGGAAGACCATGGTGACGGCGAAGCAGTATACGGGGACACCGTTCTTGGTGGTCTTGCGGAGCAGGGCCGGGGCGCGTCCATCGAGCGCCAAGCTGTACAGGGACCGGGTCGCGCAGTAGACGTATGTGTTACCGGCGGAGAAGATGGTAGTGAAGAGCAGAGCATTGACCAAGTGGGGGAGACCCTGGATCTTGAGGTTCTCCATGGCCATGACCCACGGGGACGCGGCCGCGGTGCCACCGCTGCCGGTTCCGGTGATGTATATGTCGACGAGGGTCTGGTTGTTGTAGGGGATCACAATGCCGCAAGTCAAGGCGGCGCCCACGAAGAAGAGGCCGAAACGCAGGTAGACGGTCTTGAAGGCGCCCTTGATGTACAGGCTCGGGTGCTTCGCCTCGGCGGCGATCATGGAGATGTATTCCGGGCCGACAATGGTGAACGTGGCAGTGGCCAGAGCACCCATGAAGCCTTCCATGCGACCAGTGTTACCCTGCGTCATGTATTCTGCGAATGCTCCGGGCTCTTTCCAGTATCGGAATCCGTAGGCGTCATGGGCGGGGTTTCCTCCGACCATCGTGATGAAGGTGAAGAGGAAGAGGATGAAGATGAGCAGGACCTTGCCACCTGAGAGCCAGAATTCTGCTTCACCAAAGATGCCGACGGCAACAACATTCAGAAGACTAGAATCACACATTGACGTTTAGCATGCATACACAACAAGCACCACCGGGGCAAGAGGAGTGACAGGTGAAAAGGAGAATGGGAGGGGTCACGGGCGGGCCACACGACGAGCTCTAGCATGTCCGGTCGGTCTAGTCGCTTGTCCCTGGAATGGAAGGAAAAAGAGTCAATCGTTCCCACGAATTGGTTGTGACTTACCCGTATGCGATGATGATGGCGATGCAGAAACCCGCTGTCGGACCGGGCTCCGTGATCTTTTCGTTCCAGAAAGAGCACACGAGATTAAGCGCGGTGATTTCGAAGGGAATAAGCAGTGCCTCGTAGATGAAGTAGTTCCAGCCGACCATGAAGCCGAGAGCATCGTCAACCCAAACACCAGCCAGGCGGATGAAGCCACCAGAGACGGGCATGTAGGTGCTCATCTCGGCAATTGAGTTGTTAACGAGGGCGACGACGCAGGCGTAGAGAGTATAGGCGATGAGCAGACTTCCGGGACCGCCCTTGGCGAGGCCGCCGCCGATGCTGACGAACAGACCGGTACCGATTGTGCCTCCGATGGCAATCAGTTGAATCTGACGGTTGTTCAGGCGGCGCTGGAGGCCATCAGAGTTGTGTCGCACAGACGAGCCATAGCTGTCGAGAGAGACCCTGTCGCCAGGGACGGTCTCAACCGGGCCCTTGAGTTGCTCGGAACCCGACATGGTGAAAGAGTGAGCTAGTTCAAGCGCAACGGCTTTACTTGGACTCTTCCCCGTGGAGGTGTAGTGTTGACAGACGGAGGGAGGAGACCACTGAGTGCATGTGGAGGGAGGAAGAAACGGTTTGCAAGCCAAGTGGAAACCGTGGGCACAAAGAGAGACGTGCGGAGAGAAGAGAGGAGAAGGAGGAGAGAGCACGAGACGTTTCGAACGGAGGCACGCGAGGATAATCTCGATGGGGGAGAGTTTAGTTTTAAAGGTGGCAGCAGGCAGATCGATCAGCGTCTCGTCTGGTCAGTCGACCGGGGAAAAACTTTTGCGACCTGGGCGAACTTCTCTTTTCCCAAGGCAACGTGCCACATGCCACACAGTGTACCGAAGAGTGAGAAGAAGAATGCGCCGCGCCGGGCTACACTACACACACCCAATGCAAAAGCTTTTTTTTTTTTTTTTTTTTTTTTTTGCTGCTTGGGATTCCGCAGCTGAACAACCCACAGACGGCGTCGAACCAAACCAACCCGCGGGCTCTCGGCGTAGATTGCATCAGAAATCCAGGGACAACGACCAAACGTATCCATACAGAGGGCCAGGAACGTTGCAAGTCTGTGTGGAGTTTGACTGGGTTCGTCCCTGATTCCGTACGCAGGCGTTGTGTTGCGCCCCCCATGCCCGTGCCATCCATGGATTGTGTCGACCCCATCCCAATCCTTCGGCACGGCGCTGGGCTAAGGCAGAATATTTCCGCAATGTCGTCATTCCCTGTCTTAGCGTCCGGTTCTGAATGCATCTTTCCATTGGACGGGGGGGGGAGAACGGGGGCTTGGGGGAAGAGGGAGTGGAGGGTAACGGAATATGGGTGCGGCTAGGTATTCGCGTCGCTCCGTGCCAACATGGGAATTGTCGCCGTGTCGCCGTCTTCCGCATCGATATTTTGTCTGGGATGGTATCAGTTTGCCTTGACTAAGACGTATAACTACTACCCTAGCGACGGCTTATCGATATCAGAGTGACATAGATATCGGAACGCAGCGTTCGCCTCGCAGGATTGAGGTTGGGGGAGGCGCAATCTCCAGCTTTATCTGCAGGGACACATTGCCATCTCAGGCAATTCTATGCGGGGTTATCAGATACGTATCCCCCATAACACGGATTCATCCAGGATTTCATAATCCTCGCTCATCCCAATCTCACTTGTCAGCGCTGTCCGAAGGGCCACAAGGGTTCACTACGCTGAGGGGAAAAGAATGGGAACCAGTTGGAGTAGTCCGTGCCTTTGTGGCTGGGCGAGTTTGGCGAGGACCACTTGGTGTGTGTGTCGGACGCTGAACCGTGATTGTCGGGAGGGAGCCAATGAGCATCAGACGGACTCATCCAAAGGTCATCTTGTCGCTGCTGGGCCGTGTTTATCAGTACGGTGGCCAATCTCCCTTTGTTCTTGTGTTTCCGTGAGATGCCGACGCACAAGAATGCCTGACTCCTACAATCCCACTCGTCGCAGTCACCAGTCATCAGTGGGATGAGAAGTTTTCCTCAGGACCAAGGCACCAAGGCAGAATGGCGCGAGGCTGGGGGCGAATCCTGGGAGTATCCCGTGACACCATGTCGCCGTTAGTCGCAGTTAGTCGCAGTAGTTTTTGCCCAGCTCATCTGGGCCAATATGCCAGCGTGGAAAACGAATAACGAAAATTTGTCTTTATGTCATCTAAAGACGCAACAAGTAGCCAATCACTATTCGTCGCAGTTTCGCAGTTTCGCACAATGGTGCAAAGATGCTAAGAAACCAGCCAACGAGCGTGTCTCAAAAGATTCAACCATTATCCACTTTATATGCAGCCGCCAGTCAATGCCCAACCAAGGGATGTGGACACTTTCGCTCTTCCAACGGGGGAAATGAGGCGACCCCACAGGCTGGGTCGGTGGGCGGCAAGTTAGCGGAGGAAGGGGCATTTCGTCAAAGAGCCTACCGCAAGCGGTATGTCCCCGGTGAGAGGGTGAGAGAATGTCACTCACGATGATTGATGAGTCGTCGTTGAAAGAAGCTCATCATTCAGGGTCGACGTCGAAGGGGTCGATCATCAAGCGCGCTGATAAGGACTTGTGGTGTTTGAGCCGCAATGTCTGGCCGATAGGATAGGGCAGGTGGTGCTGGGCGTGCGCGCACGGCGCTGGGCGCTCTCATTGAGTTTTGTAGGGATCCTAAGAAACAGACCCAGGCAAAAGCCGCAAAGCACCATGGGCCATGGCACCCCAAGCAAACGACGGCGGGCGCAAGGGTGAAGAACTATGAGAGACGGACTCCCATTTGCCAAGGTCTCGTCTTACCTTGAGGAGGAATGGAGAATGGCACGACGCGCAGGACGCCGAGTCCTACGGCGTGGAGGCTACCGACGGCATGATTGGAACGGAACCGTAGAGTGGATCATTATGGGTCCCTCTCAATACCGCCCGGCCCCACCAATGCGGGACCGAAGACACCCCACTCTGCCGTTCCTCGAATGCCTGCCGCTTGACCCGTTTCTGTGTGTCTTGGCGCGTTACTGGTCCTTTTGCAGCTTTCTGAATCCGCAGCAAGGCTTTTCTCTCGCTCGATGACGTAGGATACGCGCTGCAGGCGACGAATACTCGGGCCGTCGAAGAAAAAGATCCATGCATGAGGCGCCTGTCTTGCCTTTGTCAGACGACTTATTCCCGTAAAGAGACTCGACTCATTCTCAAAGGAGCGACATTGTTCAGTAGCGAGGAATCCGCGGGCCGGCTGGCTTCGGCTACAGATACTGATTGCGCCGAAGCAATTGGATGCATTGTCCAATTATCTAATGCCAACCTGGCTGTCGGATTGTGCTCGCCATGATTGAATTCAAGGTTTCGCAGAGTTTTCGCCTCTAGCTCCTCAAATCAGGCGATGTATTCGCCATGGCGAGCACTGTGCGAGAGAAACTCTCGGGGTAATTAAAGGATTGAGTTTTTTCTGTTTGTTGCACTCAGCGTCCAATGGTTGTATTCACATCCTTCACCCATCATCCATGTCGCACCAGTGAACCTATCCCAAGTACGAATTTTTGATTAAATGTCGCAACTGCTTCTCGCCCTTGATAACAACCTCTTCGGAGGATCTCCTGGCTGGCCTTGCACGTGTTAGCCGCAAAGAGGCCTGGGCATGGGGGATCACCTGACCACACCTTGACTCACTCAATTGCATCTTCAACTGTCCGATAATTTTCTTTTTCTGCATATTTTCACCACAGGCAAGCCTCGGGTACCCAGTCGGGGGTTAGTTGCAGCCGAAGTGATCTAATTCCAAGTTCTCCATGTAGACAGACATCGTGAAATAAATATGCCTCTGCTCGCTTCACTCCTCAGGAACTTTTAGTTCTCGTCCTTGCCTAAGCGCAGTCAAATGACAACACCGACCCTCTAGAAAGAGTTTGAGATCTACGATTTTCTTTCACGGGTTAGGCCAAAAGAGCACATAAGGCCTGTCAACAATAACCGAAGACTGAATCAGGTGGGAAAGCTCCGAAGAAACATCAAACAGGGAGAGCGTTTGACGCCTAGGGTGTAGATAGCAGCTGCAGGAACATGCCGAAGGTCGCTATCAGGGCATAGTATGATCTGCGACTGCGATTTCCTTTCCAAGTTGCCGCAAATTCCAAATACCCTTGCCTGGCTTTGCATCTGACAGTTGCGGGGCCAGTGATAGTCCACAAAGCTTCTCCCCGAGCCTACCAGTACCTTATCGAGTTGACAGGAACGGCACGAACGGGTATGCAAGCAGGGACTTTGAGCTGCAACCTTCCCGTAATAGCACAGAGTCAGCCTTATCTACCACAGAGCCTACGTGAGGCTGAGCCTGATTCTTGGGCAACTTTTCGTTGTGCTTCGGGCTAGATGCCCACATCGTCCTCGGTCCTGCAGGTTCCCGTGCTTGTACTGAGCAAACAACTGACAACTAAGCTACAACTTGCAGACTTGCACCTACGAGTGCTTCAACGAATTGCCTCAAGGCTAGACAACTGCACTAGTCAGAAGTCAGGGTGAGAGTGACTCTTGCTCATTCATTTGGGCCAGACCTCCATATATCGTAATCTAAAGTTCGACTCCTCCAAGAGATCATATACACAGAAGCCAATTGTTGGCTGCACGCATCTGTCATTCTCGAACATTTGATCAACTGCAAGCCGGAAGGCATCTTGAAATTGATGATGAAATCAGTTCAAGGCGAAGGACTGTTGGTCAGACGCCAAATGTGAGAACAGAGAATTGGGTTCAGTCATAACTTGGGACCTCGAGTGATTTGTGGGTGATTGAAAATGACGCACTCCGTGTGTCTTCACATTTCGCGAACATGACTGCAATTGTTCTTTTGTGTCGCAAGGAATGTAGTTGACTTTAAGGCTGCCTGCATTAACAAACTTGCAGCTCACCATACAACTCGGGCAAAAACTAGGCGCAGCTGACCTCAACGTTGAGGCATTTCCGACATTATGCCGCACTTTGAGGTTCGGGCGAGTTGCTGACAGAGCACACGACCCAATCAAATTCTGATGTACGGGCGACGTAGCGTTTGTACCTTTCCTCTGTCGCCCGCTTACTTAGGCAGCTGACGGAAAGAACCAATTGATTGGCTATTTGCACGTGCAACAAGCACGTCTGGTCAACGCTTGCTGTTTGGGCCTGTCACGGCTCATTCGATGTTGCACATGACCTCATTGCTCAAAACCATGCCACCACGCTCGACCGCTGGGCTTCCGTTTCACTGCAATCTACTCAACCAGTATCATGTCCAAGGCACTATTCCTGCTACAATAATTTGATTTGTGCACATGAACCTCAACGTCGTTGCTCAACCAGCTCAGATAGTCATCATTGGCCATAGATCCAGAGAAGAAGAGATTGAAAGACCAGATGGCAGAACCCAGCACCAACCCCGATCTCCCGCCAGACTATACGGCGGATGCTAGCACTGTCTCGGAGAGCTTGCCACCAGACACACTCCGCCTGGCTGGCCGGTTCGTCCATTCCGCCAACACCCGGAATGCGGATGCGCCGGGAATCTTTGAGATCAACCACCAGATAGACTTCTTACGAGAAACTGATAGACTTGTGGAGTTCAGTCGCATCGACTACAGCATCAAGAAACGGCTCAATGAGTCGAGTCTTCCGCCGGAGATTGTTACCAACTCACGGCATATCTTCAACTTGGAGCGCCCACCAGCTATCCTCCAGGAAACTTTCCCGTACTACATCAAGCCAACATCTCGCAGCGGCCTCGGCAGCATAGGGTTGAGATTTGTGAAAATCGGCAAGAGCGAATGCAAGGCTTGGCTGGTGGGCCGGCGGAAGGCGAGTGACAGAACCGAGTACTACGAGGCGCGAGAGCTACTGTTTGACGTTCGCCGCAACAACGAAGTGTTCGACTGGCTTGACGGTAATGGATCAAGATTAGCAGTTGAGGAGTCCAGGAGCGGCATGTACAGCCTCAATATCCTGGTGTCCCTGGACCGGGCGATGCGAGATGCGCTGGCGGCCGTGTGGTGTGTCCGGCTTTGGTATTTGCGAGCCGTACTGTTCCATAAGAAACGTACATGGAAAGACAGTAAGTATCTATCCCTTGCGGTGATTTGAATGGCGGCATTGCTTACCAGATCATCAACCAGGGAAATACATCATGCAAACCTGCACATGGGACCTGCCAAAATGAGATTTGGGGCCAAGAGTTGAACTCAGGACGCGACTCTTTAACATTGTAACTTATTACTTGCATAGATCCAAAGCCAAGACCTTGTGATACCCCCTATTTCCCAGGTAGAAGCTCTTCCCACACTGGATGTCGTTGCTACTCCATATTGGATCGGACCCGAAGCTCTTGTTAGCGGAGACAGACCCGCTTTTCGAACCGGGGCTGCCGACGCCGATGCCGGGGCCATAACCTCCAGGTCCCACGTCACCGGATTCCGGCAAAATTTGCATCGGGAAGGCGCTTGGGAAAAGCGCGCCTACCTTAGCTTACCTTGTGGTCTGACATCATCGGCGCCATTCTAGAAACTGCATTCAACCACATTCACGCAAATTAACATTCACAAATGCCTACCACCACTACCAATCATCTTTACGGTTGCAAACATCAAACCTGCAGAAACATCCGCATCCACATCAATCGCCTGACTCATCATCTACCTACTCACCGAACCCACTCTGCACGATCACTGATCAGCGCTGTCAAATTCCCCCCACCTATCGTCGAGGCTCCTCTCAACACCACCCACCTCATCTCATTGCTCTCCACGGCAGACTCCATCACCCAGCGACGAACATGGACGGACCGTACGCCCGAGAGTTGGCAACTGCCATCGCAGCCATCCAGCACGGCGCCAAACTCAGCCGGCGCGTCCTCGTCAAAGATGACAAGGGCGTCGTCACAAAAGAGGACCTCAGCCCGGTCACCGTCGCCGACTTCGCCATCCAGGCCTTACTGACGAGCACACTGCATGCCGCCTTCCCCGACGACAAGTTCGTGGGCGAGGAGTCTGCCGCCGACCTCCGCGAAAACCCCAAACTCCTCGAGTCTGTATGGGCGCTGCTGCAGCAGGTCGAGAACGACAAGACCGCCGACTCATTATGCAAGCTACCGACGTCACCTGAGGAGATGTGCGACATGATTGACTGGTGCGGCCTTAGCGACCCTTCACCGACTGGTCGCTTCTGGGTGTTTGACCCTATTGACGGAACGAAAACGTTTGTGCGGGGCGAGCTCTATGCGATCAATGTCTGCCTAATGGAGGAAGGGAAGCAGAGCGTCGGCATCGTCGGTCTACCGCTACTCTCGGCCGACGCGAAAGCGCCCATCAACAACGACTCCATCGACCCCACCGGTACCGGCAGCATCATGTTCGCAGTCAGAGGGTACGGAACTTTCGTCCGGCCGCTTCCAGGCCCGATCGATCTCGAGCCCACAAAGATCCCCCGCCACGCCGATGTGGACACGCAATCCCTGGTGTCAGTGACATGCATCGAGGGCTCCGAGTCTGGGGCTCCGGGTATCCACCAAAAAGTCGCCGAACGTCTCGGCGTAGCGTACCCGGGCAATGACTTGCTCGGTTGGGTGCTGCGGTGGACAACCTTGGGTCTGGGCCAGGCGAATTGCACGTTCTGGGTCTATAGGCGGCGCGATCGGCTCGCAAAGATCTGGGACCACGCGGGCGCCATGCTGCTTTTTGAGGAGGTCGGCGGGAAAGTCACAGACGTTGACGGCAATCCGGTAAATCTCGTAGCGGGACGGAAAATGAAGGCAAACTACGGTTTCATCGCGGCACCGCCGTCAGTCCACGCAAAGGTCCTGGAGGCTGTGAGGGAAACGCTGAAGGAGGAAGGCCTGCATGAACTCTTGGGTTAGAACGTAGGGCGAAGGTCGCCCGTCGGCATTTTCGGAAATTTAGAGACAACTGATTCCTGCATTCTCAACGCCCGCTTGATTTCTAATCTTCCTACGCCCGCTTGATTTCTAATCTTCCTACGCCCTATAATATCGGGGAGACGAAATATGTCTCCGAAGGTGGAAACAAATTCCTAAGCGGTGCCGTTTCCACCTGCCTTACCACGCATTACGCAGAGACAAGAGTCATGCAACTTAAAGTGGTTTAAGGTTTCCACCTAATGTATCAAGCTTCACATACTCACGACTCGGCAACTACTCATCTCATCGAGTACGGAGTACTCCGTGCTTCTATCCCGCCGGGCCATATTTGGCAAGAAGCTCTTGCTGTTATATCAAACCTATAAAGTAGACCACAACTCCAAAGAACGCATCTTCTGCCCCTTCAGAATCACCAAACTTGCTACTCACACTCTTTTGACCATTCGCTTCTTCCACTCTTTCAAAAGTATTCATTCATTATCTCATTTACCATCTCATTCACCATGCGTGTCCTCGCTACTCTTCCTCTTCTGGCCATGGCTGCCCTTCAAGTCGCTGCTGGCGACTTCTCCAAGACATGCTCCGGCACGTCCTACTTCTCCACCACCGTCAGCTCGAACTGCGATGACAGCGAGGAGGGAGACTCTTACTCGACCGACCTGGATATGACCAAGTGCCTGGCCAATGTCGGAGGCAAGATTGTCGTAAGTTATCCCGAAAACTCAAGCTCTTTCGAGTCGCTGCACCGTTGAACTCAAACTGACGTGGTCTCTCGCAGTGCCGTCCTGCCAAGTAAGGAATAAGTCGTGAAGTGAATCGGATTACTATAGGTACTGACATATTGCGAAAGCCCTTCGTTTAAGTTCTGCGACTGCGGTCTTGCAGGCGACAAGAAGGTCCTGAACTGCCGCTGCACTGACTCCACTGGCACGAAGAGACCCTCCTCCCTGAACCTTGGTAAGATGATCATAGGTTGTTTATCCATGGCCATATCAAGCACTGACTTACCGTGCTAGACACGTGCTTGAGCAACATTAATGGAGACCTCAAGTGCTAAGGCTCTCACATTTGACGGGCTTAGTTCAGAACTGGGATTATTAAACTAAAGCATAGCGAGCGCACCTTATAGCTGCTATTCAATAGAATTTTCCGTGCTTTTTGATTCCACTTACGGATAGACTCGATGTGTGAAAGAGGGTGAAACGAATCTCGGGGAACAAATCTTGAAGTCAACGAATCCATTCGTACCATTGGTGTTCACAACAGTCAAGAACATGGCTCCATGCTCGTAATGCCAAGGCTCGAAGCGCCAAGGCATACTACCAGCGCTTCACAAACTGCTTTCTTGGCAATGACTCGCGTTATCAGATTGCATCTCACCTTTTTCAACACAACTAATCTCTGACGAGTCACCTGGCCGCGCGCCCACGGCATCGCCAGACCGACCGCCCGCAATTCGAGCCAGTAGCCTGACTCGCAGTACGAGTTACGGTGATTTAGGGCACCACCGAAGCCTAATCTTATTTCTCAGCGATGACGCCGGGGCCGCCGGTGCCGTAGTCTGGAACAATCAATCAAATATCCTTTTTCTGCCTCATCAGGAAAGCACAGATTTCCTCGCCGCAGCGTTCTGCAATAGGGAATTACTGAGTCAAACATGAGACGAGGCGCGCCAAAGCATCGGGTTCAATCCGAACTCTATTGAATTAGTTCGTCTCATCGCAATCTTTCTAGACGGTATTCGGGGACAACGCTGTTAGTTTGACGCCGAGCTGCTGGGATGGCTTTCCATCATGAGGTGTCCTACCGACCTTATATAGATGGGCGTTAAAAACTGACGGGATTTACACGTCAGTCTAGCCATCAACGCCAGTCACTCATTCTCTGGCTCACTAGCCACTCAACTCTCTAACTTCAATTCAGTCTTTCAAAACTATATTCCCTCCAACATGAAGTTCTTGCTCGTCCCCGTGGCCATTGCCCTCTTCTCCACTGCCTACGCTGCTCCCAGTGCGCCTGCCGCTGAGAACGTTGAGCTGGTCGCTCGCGGCAACTGCCCCGCCGCGCAGGACTGCCAGTGCACGGCGTAAGAACCTTTCCGTTCCACTAGCATGAGTTCTTGGACTGACTGTGGCATCTGGGATATAGCAAGTTTGACAAGTACGCCAACCCCATCGAGTATGGCTCTACCGTCTCGGCCCGCATCTCCGGCGCGGACCGCGGCCTGACGACCTCTGACTGGCGCGGCGCCAACGGCTACGGCAGCGCCTCTCTGTGTAGAGTTACGGTCAACCGCGTGTGCGGCGACTGCAAGGCCTGGAAGACGACGACGAATGAGTGCGGATACTATAGCTTGACCACCTTTAACTGCGTCAACGCATAAGCGACGGAAGCTCTTATTTGGGTCAATGGCGTTCTTGATGTGTAGCATTAGCATTGTATTATCAAGTGGTTGTCATTGATCAATCACGC
Source organism: Colletotrichum phormii (assembly GCF_030913505.1). Classification (NCBI taxonomy): domain Eukaryota; kingdom Fungi; phylum Ascomycota; class Sordariomycetes; order Glomerellales; family Glomerellaceae; genus Colletotrichum; species Colletotrichum phormii. The sequence continues at coordinate 211,922 of NW_026851477.1, forward strand.
CTGATCCAAAGTGCTGAGATGAGTGAACAATGCTTGTGAAGCACATGATGCATTATCCACTTACCTGCAAGATACTGATATCTGAGTCTCGGAATGAGATCCTCCCTACCTAGGTTTTTGAATGGTGTTCCTTAGACTTGCGATTGTGAGCTAATAGAATGTCAGAGAAGTCATTCCCTATGGGACGATTTGCCTCGCTTCTTATTGGAAGATTGTATCTTCCACCGGGAACGATGGAGGAATCGGCAGAGGGGAGGATGATGACGATCGGGTTGTCATTGGTAGCAGTCTATGCCTTGGCGCTGACATCTCTCGGCTATCCTGCTACCTCATTAGTGCTCTCGCAGCAGCAGCCGTGGTGGAGATTGAGCTGTCAGATAGTTCTCCGCCTTCTATGCTACCATTGACGTCGCATGCGACCTGTCCGCTGAGTGAATGGATATGCAGTATGGGATTCTGTTGACCGTCTCGAACGGATGGAACATTCAGGTATGCGCAGGGATGAATGCTGATAGGGCCGCTCGTTGGACAACAGTACGAATGCCACAGATCAGGACTAGTGCTCCCGCAAGTTGCTCGGGTAGCTTACTGCTTTCTGAACACGATCTCTGGACATAAATGCATGCGTTAAGAAGGGCTCACCCTCCATTGATATTTTGAACGTGTAATGATTTGTTACAATCTTTTTGCCAAGTTATTCGCCTTGCATATTGACATAATATTACAATGGCGCCTTCTCTTGTCGATTCATACGGCTACAAGTTCCGCCAGACGGAGCTTCACATGTCAGCCGAGCAACTTGACCCGTTGAAGGACAAGTTCGATGAAGTGGGGTCAGATGCTCTCACAGCTCTGGATGGCATGTTCCCTCCCCCTCCGCCTCGGGCTGGGTGGTACGCCAAGGGGAAGCAGGAAGATCCCCAGCCTGACCGCGATACTTACGCCCTGCTTCGTGACCATCCCGAGAAGGATGCGAGGCTCCTGAAGCTTTGGGACGAAGTCAACGCCGTGCTTGAGTGCATTAACTGGGACCAGATCAAGCGGGGGCAGGATGTCTTCTACCGCTATGCACCCGCTGCAGTCACTTGACTTGCGTTTCAAGGATTGCTTGCTACGACTGTAAGTGTCCTTTGAGAACGAGAAGACTTGGGGGACTGGAAATTCACCACGAAGATACTGATGCACTTTACAGGGAGCCTCCTACTGACCGGCAGAGACCTTGGTTCGCACTGGTGGCCACTCCGCCAAAGTTGCCAAGAACAGACTTTTCGAGACATTCCAGCTCCTTCTTCAAGTCACAAAATCCCTTGAAGATATCAAGCCCGGAGGTGAAGGCTTCGCATCAGCCGTTCGCGTCAGGCTACTTCACGCCGCTGTACGAAGCCGAATTTTCAAGCTCAACGCGCAGCGTCCCGGATACTTTGACGTCGACAAATACGGCGTCCCTATCAACGAGCTCGACTCGATGCAATCCGTGTGCGCGTTCTCCACCAACCTAGTCTGGCTGGCTTTGCCGCGCCAGGGTATCTATGTCCGTCATCAAGAAGCTTTGGATTACCTCGTTCTATGGCGATGGGTTGGATACATCCTAGGAACTCCCCACTGGATCTTAGAAACACCCGAGTGTGCACTAGCATCCATGGAGTCACTTTTGAAAGCCTGCCTTGCCCCGAGCAAGAACTCTCGAGCTTTAGCCAACAACTTGGTCATTGCTTTGGACGGCGTTCTTCCTATCCATGAGCCAAAAGAGTTTTTCGAGGCTGGAACGCGCTTCATCAACGGTGATGAGATGTGTGATGATGTTGGGCTTGGGAAACCCGGTCTGTACTGGGATGCCGTTATCAGAGGTATCATCTGGACTCTGATGGTGATCACTTATATGTCGCGCTCTATCCCTGCTTGGGATAGATGGCAGATCAAGGTAATTCCGCTATCATGTAAGCTGAATGGAGTCTTGGTTATTCCCATATACTAACGCAAGGTGTCAGTTTGGAAGTCCAATTCGACCGCGGATAAGGGCAAGAGCATGGGCCACCTCGAGGTGGTACAATTAGACCGCGACTACCCAACTAACCTACGGTTGGAATCTCCCTTTTACACATTACGCAGAATCAATCAATACAGAGATATTGATACTTCGTCACCCCCCAGGACCCTACGGTTCGAACCAACTTCCCCATAATAGGGATACCAATACAAGGTCTTCAGACATTCCGAGCTCTGTTCTGGGACTACATCGTAGAGAACAAGGATACCCTAAAGGGAGGGTACAAATATGAGTTTAAATACGTGCCGCACCATGATGCGAAGACTGGCGCTGAGACTGCAGATGGGCCACGGCTAAAGAATGGTATTGGCCATTTGGAAATCTTTGGCCTTGTTGGGTTTTCCGTTGCCGTGTTGCTCGCGACCGGGCTCTTGACCATAGTTGCTAAGTTGGGATTCTTGTACGCGGCCAACAATCCTCTTCAGGCGATCGTTGCAGGGAGTCCTCTTAAGCCTTGATAAGAGAGTTCTAGAGTCGGTACATGTGTTCATCCAATGGAAGGATTTTACTTCCGAAATGATCATGCAGTGATGAGGTATTGTTCGTTTAGAAATATACAGTTCCTGGCCTCAGCCCACCCTCAACTTCCGCTTTTCCACTGCCCCTCACTCCCACTCCCGTTTCAGGAGGTAGTTCCGTGAGACAAAGAGGGATGGTATTTGCTCCTGATAGGTGCTTGGTATTCATCGTTTCCTAGGGCTTACCCGCTTCTCAGCTGCCTAAAGGTACCGTCAATTTCAGGTGCTTGGGGAGGCCACCATCATGCATGCAATCACCTATCTCATGAGACGCCTAGCCTCGATTATTTATACATTCCATACCCGAAGCAACTGTGATCTGCTTCAAAACACCCTCGTTGGCCTCTCGAACCTCCACTGGACGCATATCATGCGTTGGATTCCTCCAGCCTGGGCTAGAGCTGTAGGCTCGAACATCGGAATGGCCAAAGCTGGCTAGAATCGGCCGTCCCCCCCAACGTGGCGTTGGCGAACTGTATTCTAGCCTACCCCAAACTCTTCGGGGCTGAGATAAAGTGCTGCTTAGTCTGACATGGAGGGTGGCTTAATCCTTGCTCGTTGCGGCTGGAGGATACAGAATGAGAATGGTTAGCATGTGCGTTTCACGCAGCCTGCTCGAGCCCTCCTCTTCACTTTCACAATACATCAAGTGTGGTTCAAGACAGCCTGGTGCTGGTAAAATACGGGACACCCTTACAGATACTGAAGAATGATAAATAATCGCTTGGCCTTTCCCATAGCTGGCTGGAACGATGTAATTTGGCTCTCTCGCGTCCTTCACTTTTTTCAGCGACGTTTACGGTTGTGACTTACCGAGACGGATACTAAGCCATAATGGGGGCTTCCATCTCGACTACGCGATGCAAGAACCACTACAACCCGATTGTGAATTGCAACACTACCAATAATCCTTCTGGAGGGCTCCGGATTATCAGCGGCTTGGAGCGCGGGTAGGTCCCCCCCGAGCCGGACATTGCGGGCGTCGGGGTGCGTACTACTCCTACCGCATACTCTGCCAACATGGGACCGCAGTGGTAAATGATCCTTGGTTTAGACCGTATCTGTCTTTCTTGTGGTCACATCGTTTGCCCTCCTTATAAGCATACTGGATGTAACCTGGACGAGAGTAAAACGTCATCGGACAGTAAAACGTGATCGGATGAAAAATGACCAGTAAGAGTGCCTATGTTTATCGCAACAAGTGCATAGAACATCGGGATTGCTAAAATTGAAGGTGGAGTAGCGATGAGAAGAAGTCTAGTCCCGAACGGCCGCGCTCGCCAAAGTTCAGTCTCTCGGATTGGTTCCAAGCCTTGGTTGTTTCTTGCAGCGACTAACAAGTCTTTACAGGCGGAGCCTACCTTATCACCTTTAATTTTTGGAAGGGCTGTTTTATTACGGCCTATCACTACGTTATAATATTGTCGCTAATTTAGTTCTTTATTAAGTAGTGGTGCTGTGTTACGCCCGCCGCAACTTGTCACTGTGGGCGCGTAGCTATATAATGCAGAACAAGGGACAATGATGCCGGAGTCATCATTATCGAAGCTTTTGCTTTGTGCCACAGTTGGTTGCCTTGACCTGCTCGTAACATGCTGATATAGGGTAAATGCTCTTAGAGGCTAACTAACTACAGTTAGGGGTGAGATAATGAATTACCAAAAAATATTTTTCCCTCGACGTAGTTATATTTTTTATATTATATAACTAACTAAGTTATGTATTTGAACTATTATTTTATTATCCAGGTCTTTTATTATTCTTAATTAAATTTTATCCGAGTAAGCTTTAATAGGGCGCCCTTTCAATTTAATTTAATTTTTAAAGTTTAACGTACTTACATAGCAATGTTACAACCCAACATGCATGACCAAGAACAGGACCTGCCCCGCAGGCTCGCGGCGGTTATAATACACCACATATGCAGGAGATAAGGGACACTAGGCACCCTCTCACGGAACGGAAGAACTATGGTACAAGTCACGTGATGATAAGATAAGACATGAGCGGCCATGGTGGGGCCATGAGCGACCATGGTGGGGCCATGAGCGCTCATGCCAAGTAATGAGCGCTCATGCCGAACAATGAGCGCTCATGCCGAACGATGAGCGCTCACCCGATCAGAGGAACTGATCATTGACAAGGGATATGTTCAGGACCAGGACTTGTATATAGGATGGACTCGAGCCGGACTCTAGGACAGACTTTCCATAGCTCTTCAGCAATTAACTTCGTATCAGGATTAACATCCGCTTTCAGCTACTACCTTGACAAGACTACGATTGATCACCGAAGCCTTACCTACCCTTACGATTGACAGACATAGTTTCCTTGAAACTATTCCACGACTACGATTACTGTTACCAGTTCCGCAGCCTCAACTTCTGCAAACTACCCCTACGACTAGCTGGCCGTAACAAGCAAGCGACGCATCATAGCGAGCGACGCACGTCCACCTAATTCTACCCTCTTCATCTTTAGGATACCTTTTCTCTACGTACGAACATGCAATCCTCCTTAATTAAATGTCCAATTATCCTTGCCCTCTAAGCTATTGAAAAAGACCCGAATATATTTATATAAAGAGCTGCCTCTACCTTTAATGTCGGTCGTTATTTATAAAGACTATTGGAAAAAGCCCTTGCTGGCGGTGCTGCGGGTTTTCTTCATCACCGCCGTATTCATTATGACCGGGCTCCTCCTGTCGAACCAGAACGTCAGCAAAGACATTCCATTCCCGACGAACGTGCCTCCAAAGAACGAAACGGACAGTCTACTCTTTCTACAGGCGCCTTGCTTTCAGTAAGGGAACGACGTGGACCAATTCAAGTATACCCTGATCGACTCAGTAAGGAATGGCACAGCCGCGGCGAGGACGTTCCTACATAGTACGCCCGGAAATTACATACAAGGCTGGAATGTCTATCTCATGATTCTCGTGTGGTATGCAATCTCCATACTAGCAGAGCTGGGCCGATGTTGCTACCGACGCAAGGGCAGGAACCGCGGCGACGGACAGACGAACGGTATAGTAAGACTCATGTACGAGCATACCTCGTCGGTGGCATTGGAATCTGCGGGACCACAGTGGTGATCTCGGGTAATTACATGATTAAATTAAGGCAATTGGTAAAAAACTCGCGATAGCTTGAACGCGACGAGGGTGGACAGAGTGAGGAAGACGACGCCACGTCTTTCATTCAACTCGTGCCTGTTATCTTGACCGGGCTGACGGCGTTCACATTCCTCTCAATGCTCAGCGGTAAGTCAGGTATCTTCCTCTCTAATGCCTTCCTGAAAGCTAAAACTTCACGAGAAATGTGTGCTAGACGTCGAAAGCCTGAGAATGGTTATCTACAGGTCGGCCAGCAGCGTATCTAAGCACAGTAACCAGCGCGCATGGAGTTAATTGGGATTACAACGGTTTCTCTCACTGCAACAAGTCTCGGTGCAGACTTTTCGTCAATCCGGAAAAGTAACGCCTAGACGGCAATTAATTCGGATAGTGAGCTCCTAGGTGTCTGGAATTCCCTTTGTTGATCAAACATTACCGGTGGCTTATGCTTCTGCGTTGAACATCTTGGCTCGTACTTTGCCGTTGGATAATTGATATGTACCATATGCGAATGGGTTGGGGAAAGTTGTCTTCTCAGAACCTCGCTCCTTTTCGCTGAGTGCCCAGTCTGTTCATATTCGCTCTTCCGCAGTTGCAGCCTGTTGCAGGGTATTGTATTCGTTCTAGCGGTACTTTAAATCATCCCTCTGACTCGGTCTCGCACCAGAGTGCGCCGCGTCCAATTCAGGCGTATTTGATGCCGCAGCATCAAGTTCGTAAGTCGGTTGCATCGCGGAATCCATTTCTGCCCGTGGTTCCGGAACTGCGAGCTCGTTCACCCCGCCACCATTTCCTCCGTATCCCTGTCCATCCTTTCGTTCGTATGCCCACGCCGAAGAGCCCGCCTCCGTTGCAGGAATTGCTCCGGCCTTTGCACCAGCCGAGCTTCTCTTCTTCCTCCGCCAGAGAAAAAAGATTCCTGCAATGATCAGGACTCCGCCAGCAACGCCTCCGACCGCAGCCCCGGCTATCGCCCCGGTAGACATTGAGGATGAATCGCTCGATCCCGACGGCATGGTGGTGGCCGTGATCGCGGCCGTGACGGAAGCTCCGGTAGTGGTGGTTGCAGCCGTGGAAGCCGCAGTCGCAGTCGCTGATGTTGTGGCAACTGTCGAGGTAGTCGATATCGTAGAGCAGTATGAGGTGCTCACTGTCTCGGCCCAGAAGATGTTTGAACCAAGCGCTGTTGCCATCGTGGGAGTACACAGCAGGGCGATGCCGTTCGAGTCATCGCGGTACGTGCCGTTTTGCCCGGATTGGCAGCACCATCCGCCATTGTCGAGCTTTCCTCCGACTCCCCAGAGAATCCAATCTGAATTAGGACACTATCATTCTCAGGATCAGCGTTGTTCCGATGCTCAAGGAGCTGGACTGCAGTTGCCCTCACCTTAGGGTATTTCAGCGACAAATCCCGGCAGTCAGAAGGATCTATTGACTCAGGATCAGCATCATGTCGATTGTGATTTCGAAACAACATTTACCAACCTTCACAACAGTAATTGCCCACGTAGTCACCATCTCCAGTGCATTTGAAGCCTGAGGGGCAGCATCTCGGCTGCGCTCCTGTGCCGCACTCGACGGGTGCGCTGGGCGGACACGATCTATCGTTTCGGAGCGCCCATCCCCCTTCATACGCGCATTCTTGCGCGAAAGACGTATGGACAGCGATAGATGCCGCGGTCACGAGAGCTCGGAGGCTGAATCGCCATCTAGTCGCGTCAAAATCCATGGTTTCAAGGCGCAATGACAGGACAAGTTTCCTTGGTGATGACATTTGGCGCGGAGAGAAGGTCGTAAAAATGCCAGGGTTCCCTGAAAGGGATCAAGATCATTAAAGATGAGCGGAAAAACAGTTCGGCAGAAATACACAACGGGATCCGCAACGCCGCGGAAAGAAGGGACTTTCGTCGAAGGATTCAGCTTATGGGGACCTGAAGGATCAGCCCTGCGGGTGGCTGCATAATTATCATCCTCCATACGAGATGAAGCTGGTGCGACGGGCCGCTGGTTCGTTAGTTTAGCGGGTTAGATTCTGGTATATGGCACCATTGGGTGCAAGGTCATTTCTTCTTACGCGCTGCCAAGCGTTGGCAAATGAGACCTTACTGCCTGTTTTGCCCAGTTGTCAGAGCCCTCCCGGATAGGGGCTAGTTAGAGGTAGTAAGGAGTCCAAGCAACAAAGGAGTAGCTCAGATATATATACAGCGCAGGAAGTACACGTCGAGGGAGGAGCAGATTTCAGTAATTCATCATTCTACCCCTAACTATAGTTGGCCTCTGAGAGCTTCCACCCTGCGTCAACATCCCAACTTGACAGTCTGAAATCTCTACCTACGAAGGGGACCAGGCCGGAAGCTCGAAATACTAGCCTAAACGAGATATAGCGAGAGAGCGTAGTTAGCGCGATAATAACATAGAAAAGAGATATTATTTTATAACCTCCTAGAACCCCCTCAAGTTCAGCTAGTAGGACTAGGTCGCGGCTCTATAGGCCGCGAGATATAATAAAATAAGAGGAGTATTATTTAGATAACTACGTTAGAGGATGACGAATATAACGATTATGACGAAGATATTAACCCCTCCTTTCCCCCTCCTTTGGGCCGTAACCGCACTAATAGCGACCGACTCTCGTAACTACGAGAGGAAGAACAACTCCTAGAGGAGGAAATCCTTATTACTACGTACAAAGAACGCCTATACAAGAGGCGCGCCGATCTAGAACGCCTCCAAAGTACTTTGGCCAGTCCGGCTCCCGGATTAAGATAAGCGGTTTCAGTCGCGCCCGCTCCCTTTTGTTTGTTTGTTTTGTTTGTTATATTTAACGCCGTGGCGGCAAGGGCGCAGCCGCCCTTGCGGCCGACCTCCCGAAGGGTATATGGCGTGGAGAGCCGTCGCCCTATAACTATTGCTAGATACAGTTCAAATCGTCCTCCAAATCGTGCCTTATGGCTACTATGCGTTCTATCTGTCCCTGGTTCCCGCTGGTGCCCCAGTTCCATTCTTGAATTTTGCGGCTTAAGGCCGGAAATGTCTGGAGAGGGCGGCGGCCTGCCGAAACAGGCCCCTCGTACATGTTCTGATTTGTACAAGACCATTCCTGCTCCAGTACTTGGTTGACGACGTGTACTCGCCGCATATCCACTTTTTCTTGGTCGGAGGGTGTGGATATGAGAAAACCCTGGCGAGGGCCCGGAAAGGGTCCTAGTCCCCGCATTGGGCTCTGCCCTACCCTTCCCACAGGTAGTTAAAGCAGTTGCCGGCGGCTGGAATCGAACCAGCGACCTCTGGGCTCCAGAGGCCTTGGCAGGTGTATGCCACTACACCACGCCGGCCGCGCCCGCTCCCGGAGTTATGTTAAGCTTAGCTAAGGCTATAAACCTCCGTAATACGGTTAGCCCCCTTACTTAGGCTATATTAGGAGCGCCGTCAGAGCAACAACAAAGCGACGAGTTCATCGCCCCCAAGCCACCTTCCACAAGCTCCTTACTAACAGAAGCGGCGGTCATAGGAGGCTCTTTGGTATTCAGGCCTCTATTCCTCCCCAGCCTATCGTACACGGGCAAGTCGGCAAGGGACTTACAGAGCTTTCTATTCGACTATTACTACCGCTTCGACTTATAAGCGCAACAGATGAAAAGCGACCGCGACAGAGTAGCTTACGCAGTAAGCTGCCTATAGATATGACCCTCATACTGATCTTCCACTTAGAGGAATCAAGCCATTTTCTACTATACATGTCTTCCACTTGCTACCTCGCTTTGTGATAAACCCGGTGTAAAATAGCATCAAACCGAGGTAAACGAGAAGAAGAGTCCAGCCTTGGCCGGCTCCTGTTGACTCCTTCTTCTTGCCACATAACCCAAGTGAAAGGGCTTTGGAAATTCCAGGTTGGATTGTGCCAGTTGGCTTGTTCTATTAAATTTGAACATCGGACTTTTTGTTCTTACTATCTTTCTAATAAAAATCTCCTCACTATTTGAGATAGGCGTGCTTACACCACCACTATACGACCGCCTGATTTTCTCTTGATTCTATTTTGAAGATTTGACTCCTGTTGCAATGACGCCAATAAACCCTCCTGCCATTTCTCTGTTCAATACGAGTAGGTCCACTTTGATATCCCATGCCACATTGCCACTTATCCATCCGTACGGTGCTGTTGCTCCAATGTGGTCTCCACGGCTTCTAAGCACTCCTGCTTCTGAAAATTGTCCAGGTCAGGCCAGCCATGTTGGCGATATATACCCTGTAGTCTTTCCACCAAGCCGCCCGAGTCTGGTATGAGCCACGCGTATACGTCGATAACATACAGTAGACTGGTGGGGATGAATTTCAGTTTTAAGGACTGATCTTTGAGGACTTCGAAGAAACCCTTTACGGTCCAGCCAGCGGCACCGCCACGCCAGTCGGCTTCGTTCTCTGGGGCCCACTCATGAGGATCGTCGAGGACTTTCGGGTGGTCGTAGGAGGGATTGTCTGAGATCTCGCCTGGGCATTCTGACCAGTAGATTATGCCAAGCTCCGTATCCAAAATGAAAACATAATTTTCGCGGCCACCTTTTGTGAGACCACAACCTCCACGAAACATCTCTCCAGCTTGGCACGGGCTGTTAGTGCAATGCTAAGGAGGGGCCCCAGTCCCCGCGGTTTGCCGCTGCGCGCTGGGGTGGATTAGCTATATGCTAATTAAACCCTTAATAACGCATATTTTCCCCTCGAATCGAGCCGACGATTATTCAACCTAACGAGCCGCCGTCGACTCGAATTCGCCTTCCGTAGGCTAGACGAAGTCTTCCTGGTAGGGCATGGAGTAGAGGTTCTATCTAGCCTCCCGAAGGAGACGGGCGACTTTCTTTCCCGGCGCAAGTGGCGCTTCCGGCCCTAGATTGAATATCACCGACCGACTTTTTGACTTCACTCTCTTAGTACCTTTGCCCCTTAAAAGATCGAAGACTCCTTCGAAGAGACGAAACGACTATTGGGTAGCGATGTGTAGCTACGGTTATATATAGCTATGCTCGTTATAGAACCTAACAGTAAGCCCTATAACCTAGTCTTACGAGGTTTTGCCCTTTGTGGTTTCCCTTGTGGCGGTATTACTTATTATGATATATTCCGGACGGTTACTGGAACGTTGTGTAAACTAGAAGCCTGCGGGCTCTGGGTCGAAGGATAGGAGATACTGGCGGAATTGCGTTCTGACGGTTAGTCAGGGTGGCCAGCGGAATATGCATATATGAGTGAGCAGAAAAGAGCGTCTATTCGTACTAAAGAGTGGATGGAATCACCACAGGCTCATGGGCCTAATGCTATCCTAATAAGCCTTGCAGAGCTAGGACCAGGTGGAAATGACAGTCTGGCCTGTTTCGTGATGGTCAGACCATTCCGAATGGGTTATGTCCATGACTCGCATAGGAGCATGCATGGATTCTGTCACGTTCTAGGAACGACCATAGTACTGTCTCGGGCAAGCCAGCGGCACCTAGAGACAGGTTAAACACATAGTTGCCTTTGGGCACGATTTGGAGGACGAGCTGGACTGTATCTAGTGATAGCTATAGGCCTACGGCCCTCCACGCCACATACCCTTCGGGAGGTCTGCCGCAAGGGCGGCTGCGCCCTTGCCGCTACGGCGTTAAAATATAACAACTGGTTACAACAATTTTGTGAGACCAATCACGTGGGATGGTGCGTTGTCGTAGATATCAGAACCCTCCGACATGATTTTTAGATCCTGACCATCCATGCCACGTTCGATACGGGCGCCAGTATGTTGCCAATCAGCGAAACGGCACCAAGGAGCACCCTGGGCCTGATTGATTGGATTACTCGGGGCACGAATGTAGGGTAGCTGGCGCAAGAGAGAAATGACCTCAGCTGTCTTATTCATGTCTTGAAACGATTCCGATGAAATGGTAGCCCAACCTCCCTCTGGGAGATAAATGATGTCCTCTTCGTGGAGATACATCGTAGCTAGAAACTTGTAATAGTCGCGGACTGATGCTATGCACTCCTCGCGGGAGTAGCTGCAATCGTTAAGGTCAGTCATTATCGCAGTCTTGAGGAAGTCACAGCCCGAGAGGGATGCAGGTCTGAAGGAAGAGAATGTTTCGAAAACAGGAAATATTTCGCTCGCCTAAGTGGCAAAGCGGGAGTGACTAGTTGGACATCCAGTGACCCCTGGTAAGGCAGCATGAGGTCAGGATGAAGGGGAAGACAGATTGCAGCAACTCGCAATTGGCGCGGCTTGATCAAGGTTCGAAGCACGGTAGCACCTTGTGGGCTGGTGGACCATCCATACCTCACGTAAAACCCTGCGATACCAGACCAATGGTCAAGGGCTATTATGATACCAGTCACCTGGAGTCTTCGAGGTCCAGGGACCCGGATGTCTGCTAATCTTACGATCAGTTTACAATTCTCGTGTGCCTTGAATAAAGGTCCATGTAGCCAGCAGAAGTTGCGTTTCCTAGGTAATTCCATCCATTGTAGTATTATCACCATAGTTTCGAGTGACACATTTTCATTTTCAGTAACGTGGTTCATCAGTCAGCCGGCCGGACCAGTCAGCCGGACGTTTTTTTCTAAACACACTTATGTCCAAACCACTTAAACCTTTGACGCGTAAAATCTCAACAACCATAATGCCAATCTACACCCAAGAAGACAAAGTCATTCTTGCGATTGAAGCGATCCGATCGACACGCGCTGCAGGTAGTAACTTGAGCATTTCGCGTGCCGCAAAGACCTACGGTATCCCGAAGAGCACCTTAGCCGATAGAATGAACAACCGACCGCGACGCGAACAAACTCAACCCCAACGACATAAACTCGATCCGATCGAAGAGAAAACACTTCTCCAATACGTTATTGAACAGGATTCCAGAGGATTTCCTTTGCGCCTTGGCGGTGTAGAAAATATGGCCAATCTCCTGCTGCGAGCGCGTAATGCCGAGCCTGTTGGCAAGCGATGGGCCAGGCGGTTTGTGGACTCACAGCCTGCTCTGAAAACCAAGTTTAATCGTCCATACGATTATCAAAGGGCTCTTCAAGAAGACCCAGAGGTTATTTCAAAGTGGTTTGTGTTGTTACGCAACATGATGATCAAGTATAGAATCCAAGAGGAGGACCTATACAATTTCGACGAGACTGGCTTCATGATGGGCATGATCACCGCGTCAATGGTGGTAACACGCGCCGATCGACGCGGCAAAGCAAAGTCTGTCCAGCCGGGTAACCGTGAATGGGCTACAGTCATTGAATGTATCAATTCGGGCGGGTGGTGCATCCCTCCGTTCGTGATCGTCAAGGGCGTATATCACCTTGCCAGTTGGACCACAGAATCAGGTTTTTCGAGCAACTGGGTCATCAAGCCCACTGCTAATGGATGGACGGATAATCAGACGGGTCTTGACTGGATTAAACACTTCGACAAACAAACTAAGAACCGAACTAAGGGCGTCTACCGGATGCTCATTATCGACGGCCATGAGAGCCATTTATCGGCCGAATTCGACGATTACTGCAAGCAGAACAATATTGTAACGGTCAGTAGTATGCCTGCACATTCGTCGCATATATTACAGCCATTGGATATTGCGCTTTATTCGCCTTTGAAACGTGTCGCAGCGCCACACGTGGCGCTGCCGGTTACTGCCGTACGATACCGCTTTCCACAAGCCCATTACCCGTCTTGTACGGTATATAGATAGGACCCTCATACGGGTCTTCCACTTAGAGGAATCAAGCCACTTTCTACCATACAAGTCTTCCACTTGCTACCTCGCTTTGCGACAGTTATGAGCCCAGGATTCTACCGGTAGCACAACCGTCTAAAGTGTAGCTTTGACGCGTACCCACATCTAAAGCCTCAGGTTCAATTCCCGCTCGGGTAGGCAGTTTTGCCGCCTAATCAGGTCTAAAAGAGCCCAAGTGCCACCCAACAAGCCCAGAGCGGCCACGGGTAAAAGCGTACAGACCCCTACCCTTCCACAGGGCTAGGATCTGAGGGGGTGTGTCGTAGGGTATATATGGCGTTAATTGCTGCCCGTAATTAACGGCGTCGTTTTTGCGACAAAACGCGCATACGGTGATAAAATCAACCTATTTATCAGAGCCTCCATAAACCACATCACCAAGTCGGAGTTCTTTATTGCCTTCTACCAGGCCCACAACAAAGTTTTTAATGAAGAAAACATTAGGGCTGCTTTTCAAGGCGCTGAAGTTTCACCATAGAACCTAGAGCATGTCATTGAAAAGCTTGATGTACGTTTACGGATGCCTATACCTCCTGTGGCCAGCCCTTCAACACCACCACCTTGGCAGTCGCAAACGCCCTCTAACCCACAACAAGCCGTCTCGCAGTCCAACTTTATCAAAAGCCGGATCTCTGCTCATAAAAGAAGCTCACCGACACCAATTATTGCTGCAGTTGAGCAATTGTCAAAGGGTGCGCAGGCAATGGCGCACTCAATCACTATTTTGACTGATCGGCTTCGTACCCTTGAGGATGCGAATGTAGCACTTGCTAAGCGTCGGAGGGCTAAAAGGTCGCGTGTGCAGCTTAGAGGGGCACTTAGTATAGAGGAATCTCAGGGTTTGCTGGAAGAGAAACAAAAAGGTAAACGTCCAGCACCTCGAGAGGATGAGGAGGGGGGTCCATCAAAGAGAGCCCAGCCGACTCGGAGACGCTGTGGTGCGTGTGGTAAGACTGGGCATAATGCACGAACCTGTTCCAAAGATGTCGAATTATCAGGAGATTCTGATAGCGATAACCAATAATTGATTTAATGCGTTGTGGTTGAGAAATACTAGATGTTGTTGTGGACGTGGGAAAAAACGTCCGGCTGACTGGTCCGGCCGGCTGACTGATGAACCACGTTAGTACTTATGAGAATAAAATAGAATCCATGGATCCTCTGACGATTAACATAGTAGTAGCATTGAATCATTGGCACCTTAGTTGAATTGACCCCATCAACTGGTAGATAGCGTTACTTCACTCGTCTCTAGTCTTCCTCTAACTCTGCTCCATTTCGTCATTATTTAGAGGCGTATATCCAATCAACTACTAGATGGCGTCATTACATCCGTCTCTAATCTTTCTCCAAGTTTGATCTATTTCGAGATTATTCATAGGCGGATACAAGGGAAATAGAGTAAAATAAGAAAAAGACTGGAGACGAATGTAGTGACGCCATCTAGCAGTTAATAGGATGAGGGAAATAGGGCTAGGTTAAAGTATTATTCGTTTATTCATGTTCTTTTCAAAAGTATGGACATATCTCGTATATCGATACCATGCAGCTGTTGATGGGACATTGTCTTATTCAAGAAGCGAAAATGGCATGGTTCCGAATCGTTCACTGGGTGATATCCCACATGAAATGTACGTACTCATATCTTATACTTAAGGTAAAGGTTGATGCAGTAAACATCTAGAGTATCAACCGCCCACATGGTGCCAATTCATCAAGGCGTGGCTGTAGCGGGATAAAACTTGAAAATTGACCCGTACCCTACAGTATGCATATGTGGTTTCTAGTCTCCATGAATGCGTAAGGACCAAGAAACTACCTTATCATATGCGAATACCGGAGGCATTTGAGCATATTTGATAGTCGTCTTCGGAAGTCATGTGGATCAGCTGGGGAAATTTGGAGATCTGATTATTGATACTTAGGTATCGTCCACCCACGCCGGATCCGAGTTAATTGAGGCTGAAAAGGGGTTACGGTGGCTAGCCGTCGTCTGCAACAATGACATAGTCCCGACTAGGCCTCGTAAGGGCAAACCGGCCGAGACATGGAGGATGCGGGGTGACCAATCCGGTTCTTTACCGCGCTGACACCGGCGAAGCAAGTGGGTCGGGCGGATCCGGCGGACCGCGCTCGAGACACGAATAGTGCGCCTTCACACAACCCCGGCAAATTTTCCTTATCTGGCCCACGCGGAGGCAATCCATTCGACATTCCAACTTCGTGTCGATTGTCCATGCAAAGATCAGTCTATCACATCTTACACACAAGCATTCGCTTCTTCTGCTGCCCATTCCATTGGGATTGGTCTAGAACTTTGCCTCATTCGCTCCCACCTTCTATCGGACGACGGTTCAACTATCGGGCTTTCTTGGCGCTTTGTCTTTCCCCTCCCTCATTCACTCACTCACTTCAACGGGTCCGGCTCTCTCAGCCATGTCAACGAAACCCCGCCGTACCCTTGCGGGGCCAATCTTCCGCGTCCGTACGGGGTGCCTGACGTGCCGCGGTCGCAAGAAGAAGTGCGACGAGACCAAGCCGCGGTGTCGCGGCTGCGAGCGGAACCGCCTAGAGTGCCGTTGGCCCCCAACGTCCTCGTCCCAGGCTGCCGCCTCCTCTCAGGCTTCGCAGAGCGGCGGCAACTCGCGGTCGCCCCGCGAGGCAGTAAACTCGCCAGAGAGCACGCGGCAAGACGATGTCAAACCTGCTGCTCCTTCACCGTCAGGGTCCACGGTGGCGTCCCAGAGTCCCCAGCATCTACCAGATCGCTCAGGCAATTTCTCTTTTGCATCACATATTCAGTCCTCGGAATCGCCAAGTGCTGCCACAACGGACTCGAGCCCGAGCCCGGCAACTCAGATCGTCACGACGGACCATAGCAGCGGAATCATCATTACGCCCCAAACACCAGAAGAGAACACGACGACTGCCATCGGGCTTCAAGACCCATCCGCCTTTTCAGTCTTTGACACGGAGGACCGGGACGATGGCGACACCACGGATCAGATGGTGCACTCACCAATCCAACCAATGTCGATGTTCAGAGATCACCATGTGCCAAGGTCGATGAACCTGCTGGCTGGCAATCAGGACAGCAACTCACTAGAGCTTCTCAGTCACTACCTCAGCGCAACGTCGCTCAGTATGGCCAATGGGTCTACGGCAGACAACCCGTTCACTGCCCAATTGATTCCTCTAGCATTCAGCAGCGATCTCGTCTTACAATTACTCCTTACCCAGAGTGCCGTTCACCGAGCAGCAAAGTCTCTAGTCCCGACGGATCACATCGCGACAAAATATTACAACCAGTCTCTTCGACTCTTTCAGCAAAACATATCGACCTACATGGGTGGGCAGCATGGCGAAGAAACGTTGATCTTGGGCATCGGTGCCCTGATCCTATGCTTGGTTGAGGTATGTTGTACTGTCATGCACGCAATTCAGTTCATGGTGATGTTGATATCCCCTGTAGACTGCCAAAGGTGACGTGAACGGAACCATCTTCGACCATCTCATGGCAGCCCAGTCCTTGATCTTGCCCTTTTTATCCGCAAACAACACTTTCCTACACAAGACTTTGAAAGACTTCTTGACCGAATACTACATCTACACGGCAACCGTCAGCGTGATATCCATAGACGCACGACTTGGTGATCAATTATTCCTCAGCAACGACCTGATCCTCCTTGCGACTGAGCTCGTGGCATCCTCGTACATTGGAAGCTTGTGCGGATGCTGGCTGGATTTGATCCTCTTAGTGCCTTCAATATTCGACCTGGGACGTCGGATCATGAGCCACATGGACGAGCCGGACTGGCGTCCATCAGCTGATGACTTTATTCTGTTCTCACAACTACAAAGCCAGATTCTCAACTGGCAACCAAACCCCATGGTGACTGAAAATGTTGCCTTGGCGGGATACATATACCAGAAAGCCTTGTTGCTCTATCTGCACACGGCATTACACACACTCTCGCGAAAGGAGCATGGCCTCCAGGCAATGGCTATCCAGAACGCTCTCAGCGGAGCTCTCTCACATCTAGCACAACTAGACCCGAGCGTCCGTATCAACACCAGTTTATGTTGGCCCATCACTATCATCGGTTCTTGCGTCACAGACAAAGGACAGCAGGAGTTCTTGCACGAGAGATTGGGCCATATGTTCGCTACCATAGGTCTGGGTAACATCCGACAAACTTCAGTAGTACTGCAGCACCTTTGGGACCACAACGAGGCCATGCCGGCGGATATTGGAGCAGGTCCATGGCAGGTGTGTCGGGTCATGAATGAGAATCAGATTTGGATTTCTTTCGCGTAGACGGACTAGGGAAATGATTGATACGACTAGCGGTGGCGTTCACGGGGACAGCAAGTAAGCGAGCGAACGAACGAAAGATGATGGCGACTGACGGGACCGGGGCACATTCTTTGACCAACATGTGTGTACAATTATACACGGGTTTCATCAAGAGCGGGCAAATATGATACCATGAATCTTTTCTTTACACTATGATCGGCGAGAGCCTCTACTTTTTGAATATCGGAACATTCACCATTCACCATCACCACCCCTTCCACGGAACCCAGGTATCTATCACGACATCATTCTCATCCACAACATAGTAAACGTAGAAGGCCGCAGCAGTTATGCAAGCATGCTGCACATTAAGGAAAACCTTGTCGCCAACATCGAAATTCGCCTCGACATCTCTGCGCTCCGGATCAGCAGTCTTTGAACCTGGGGTCTGGACTTCGCCCAGAATACCGTGTTCCTGAGACATTCGAACAATAGCCCAGTCAGGCTTGCCGACAACCTTACCGTAACCTGGGTCCGGGCCAGCTTCCTTGGACAAGGCGATCGTCCCGGCGTTGATGAGTGCCTCGTTGCGCTCCGGATACACGCTGCAGACCTCGGAGAGAACGCGGATGGCCTGGTCCTCGGCCCCGATGACGCTGGTTGCGACTTGTTGGAGGTCATTCGTCGGGAAGTTTCCTAGAAAGGCTTCGTCTTAGCCTCAATGTCTTTGTGGTCATTATTGGTGAAGGATACATACCAGCGTGCAGCTCCAAGGCGACGTTCTCGGGGATCGCTGCCTTGAGAGTGCCAACGACATGAGCAGTCGGCGTAGCACCAACAGATAAGGTAAGCTTTTGGTCACCAGTAACCAGCTTTGCGGCGCTCAGAACGCTGTTGATCTCAATCGTGAGGAGATCTTCCACTTCCTGTGGTGTGCGGCACCCGTAAGAGTGACCTGCATGGCAGTAGAAGCCTTTGAGAGTGACTACGGATGAGCCGTTGACGCGCTGAATCAGCTTCTGGAGACGCTCGCTTCCCAGGGGAAGACCGGCGCGCTTGCTACCCACATCGAGCTTGATGTAGATGTCCCAGGGCCTGGTCGTGTTTTTCGTGTTCTTCGAGGCAAAATTCTCCAACAATGTGAGTTGCTTCTCATGGTCGATCATGAGCTGGACGTTGATGGACTTTCGTAGGTCTTCTAGCAGAGGGATAATGCTTGCTGGAGGAGGGAGCCCGTACAGCACCTAAAAGAAAATGCCTCAGCTTTGCAACTTCTCGTGAAATTTGAATGGTGAATCATGACAAACCTCCTCGAGAATACCCTCTTCTCCCAATGGCAATAATCCACGGATTTCTGATAATGTTGATGCCACTGCTCTCTTGTACTTGCCATTCCCAAGCATCAACCGCGTGACTTCCAGACTCTATGAGTGAGTTAGTCATGACACGTGTGAAGTGTGAGAAACAGATCAGGTTCCTACCTTGAGAGTCTTAACATGAAGTCTAAGTGTAACTCCGGCCTTCTCAACATCTTGGTGCAACCTCTCAATATTCTTCTTGATGGTCGGCAAGCTGAGCACAAAAGAGGGCGTAGGCAGGTCAGTGACCTTGGAGCCAATGAATGTGCGGTGATTCTGCAATGAGTAGTCCATGGTAACGTGGGCAATTGTGCGTGCTGCGACGTTCTGCTCCTAGAAAGACTGCCAGCGACTGGAAAGACGTGCGGCGTGCTTTTCTCCAAACCTTGTCACTTTCCCGCGCGGACCAGTTGGAGTCGACCTCTTTGACATGGGCAACACTCTTTAGGGAGGGCGGCCCAGAGGGGAGCAATGGGTGCGACCGAGATAGCCGAAAGCGGCGCTGGGGCACTTGTGGAGCTTCTTCCCCCCGCTCCGGCGCCGGCAGGATTCAGCGTGGAAAACGTCGTTATTGGCAGAGTTGCCCGTTCCCCGTCGTCGCTTATCGTCGGTTGCTGAATTCCGGAGAGATAGACTGGTGTTGAATCAACTCCTTACAATGCATACCTTACCTAGTACATTGGTTACTGAGTAGCTTCTCGAGTTGACTAAGTTACAGCTTGCAACTCGCCAGGGACACTGATCATCTGAATCGTTATTGGTCTTTCGCCGATAATATTCTCACTCGAAGATTCGGCTGGGTGCCCGATTGCGAATTTTTGGCATCATCTACGACTTGCACATACGAATTGATCTAGGCAGGAATCGGTTCCCACCTACTTAGCCGCGAAAACTCGCTACCTCAACAAGACAACGTATAGAGGAACGACGACTTTCAACGCATGCTACTCCTTCCGCCTTCTCAGCTGAACAACAAACCGTTCGTTGTACGCAATACCCCCGACAACCACGAACTTTCCCTCCTCCTTTATGTGAAAGTCAAACTGCCGAACAACTTCTGGAAGCAACTTATACATCTCCATGACTGCAACATCCTTGCCCAGGCAAACTCGTGGACCAACGCCAAACACAAAAGCAGAAGCATCCATCTCGCTTATATGCTCCTTCAAATTCCCCTCATCCTCAAGCCACCGCTCGGGTCGGTATGCCTCTGGATCCGGGGCATATAGATGAGGATCTCGCTGGACGACGTACGCATTGCTCGTGATCTCTGCTCCGGCCGGAATCCAGGTGCCGTCAACGACCTTGCCGTCCGGCGACGGCGCTACTTGGCCGAAAAGGTTCGTCGCGGGGGGGTGGAGTCTCAGAGATTCTTTGATACATGCAATGAAGTATGGCAACTGCGCCCTCGTCTCCTCGAATTGGATCGGCGTACTCAAAAGCCTTGCATCGGAAGCAGCTTTCAATTCGGCTCGTACGCGTGCGAACACTGGCGCATGCGTTAGAATAAAGCGAAGGGTGCTGTCAAGCGCCGTGCCAGTTGTGTCTGCGCCGGCTTGTATTAGCAACGTGACGTGCGCCCGCTTCTGCATCGCCGTCAATGGCTGTCCGTCCATCCGTGCCTCCAGGCACCTGCAGCAAGATCAGTATTGTGCAATGAGGAAACGTAGGAGTTTGATGTGACCAACAATTGCAAGAAATCTGGTCTTTCTTGGGAAAGTCCTCTTGCGACATGCGCTGCTCCCGACCAGAGACCTCTCTGTCTGCTTGCCTCATCAAGTAGCCCATGCCGTTGTCGTCGCTTGTCCCTGGTAGGAAGTATTTACTCAACGAGCCTTTCAAAATCACATCCCGAAAAAAGCGGAAACGACCGGCGAAACCGAAAAAGACTAATCCCTCTCGCCAGCTCTTGAGCATGTTGCGCTCATCACGACTGTTGTCGACGAAGCCCCAAGGGTTGGTGAAACAGACTAGCGTCATGATATCGGCTGCAAATTCTCTGAGTAGAAGTCAGCTTTAACCGAGGACATGCGCGCAGATGAGTTACTCACGCTACTTTGTCAGACAGAATGACGGGCTGATTCTTGTCTGCAAACTCGGTCATTCTTTGCACAAAAAGTTGAATGTGGTTGTTGATTCGTGGTTCCCAATTGTTTTTCAACCCCCCAACGGACCACTGTAGATTCAGTGTTAGTGAAGAACCGCGCCGAGAATGTAGTTAGTCAGTAGCGAAGAACTATTAAAGGAACATACCGACGGACCACCTAGGGCTTTTCTCAAAGACTTATGCACACCCCCATCAATAGTCGAGAACAGGTGTGGCGGGCCAAGTGCGCTGGAGCCGTAGAGAGGTGCTTTGTTATTGCACTTTGAATCCCAGTAAATGTTCTTGATAGCCTTGGACTGAGGGAACAGCAGAAGAGACGGTGCTATTCGGATAGGCTTCTCATCTTCGTCGAGGGGTCAGCATCATTGACTTCTCAAAAACCCGGTACACGAGCTAGTGATAGTCTTTGGTGAAGGAGCACAGACAACAACTCACATCCATATCGCTTGGCCAGGTACAGCATCCAATGTGGCTCCAGCCCAACGACGGAAATGACAGCGGAGCAAAGAGAGAATGAGGCGGCGTACCACGGGCCATGATACTTGGACAAGGAGTGTAAGTACAAATTATAAAAGATAACTACGTAAAACTAGCGACGAAATCGTCACGATGGAAAAAAAAGCCCCGGCCGAGGCCAATGAAAGCTCTGGCACATCAAGTAGCACCATAATCACAGAGCGTTATTGAGTATGGTCAGTGAGATGCTGTGATTGCTAAGGCAGTTCCCGAAGCCTATCAGGTATATATATACTACTAATCCAGCACGCCCAGAATTTGTAGATCCCTTCTATTCTCTTAGGCCTTGGTCTTAAAATGCCTTAGAGCAAGATCATATACTTACGTATCCTAACCACCTCATTCGTCTCAATCATCTGGCCTGACGTGCAGCGAATGCCCAGTCCTACTCTTACTGCTGCTTGATACTCATTGTACAACATGCCCCTCATCTATGGCCTATCGGCAACGCGCGATCAGCTCTTGGGTGTTGCGTTGAGTAGGACGGATAAGCATAGTGCTGATTATGAACGATGCTGTATGGATGATGCAACCCTGCAGCGGTTATTGACTGCGACCAAATTCTATTGAGCCTGCAGACGTGCCGAGCCGAGCAAAGAACCCATCGTTTAAGCACGATTTGCCGGGTGCCGTGTCTAGACGCGAGAAAAATCAAGTCGCATGTGCGTTGGCAGCTCGGTTTGTGGTGTGTTCATGTGCGCTGTGAAACATACATGTTGACCGAGATGCAGAGCGGACGCCATGCCCCATACTTCAACTCACCTTGATTTCACACATGAACATATTTCAGTAGGGAAATGAACTTGTTGATCAAATCATGCTTTAGGTATTCCGCGGACAACCATACACAGATTGATTAGTCACGCCGTTTCCGACGCCGGAGATCCACCCCGAATCGTCTTATCTCGCTCTGGGGTTGCCGACCCCGCAGCCTATCTTATGCTGGATCTTGGAGTCCCGTGTTTATGTCAACTTTGACATTTGCCAGATGTTCACTTTCACAAGTCTATGCAATTTCATCTTTACAAGCTAAACAAAATCACCGCCAGCATGTACACCGTCAATGTGGGAGACGGGCTAGACAGCCTAGACACACCTTCCATGATCGTGGATCTCGACCTCATGGAAGCGAACATCAAGAAGCTCTTTGACAGCCTACTTCCCACTGGCGTCAATATCCGCCCTCACCTCAAGACAACAAAAAGCGCAGTGCTTGCTGGCAAGCTTGCCGCCGCCGGTGCCAAGGGCTGCTGCGTAGCCAAAGTGTCAGAAGCAGAAGCCATCACAGCGGCGGGCTTCGACGACATCCTCATAACCTGCGAAATCATCGGCGCCCAGAAAGTGAAGCGTCTTGTCGAGCTTTTCAAGAAGAACAAAAAGATTAGAATCGTCATCGACAGCGAATTTGGCGCAACGGCAATCAACGACGCGCTAGATGGGGCCGGTGTGGACGAGCCAATTACCACGCTGATTGACTTGGATGTTGGCCTGCATCGGACCGGCGTGGCTGCAGGCGAGCCCGCCTTAGCTCTGGCAAGACACATCGGAAATCTGAGGCATCTGAAGCTTAGTGGTGTGCAAGGATATGAGGGCCACCTACAGCATCTTCACGACCGGGAAGATCGAAAGAAGCAATGCCTCGAGTCCATGAAGACGCTCACCGAGACAGCAGAGGCTCTCCGCAAAGGGGGTTTCGGCATCGATGTCGTCACGACCGGCGGCACGGGCACCGCAGAGTTCTGCGTTACGGTTCCAGGAGTCACGGAGTTGCAACCTGGATCCTTCATCTTCATGGATACGGACTACCGCAACGCCGTCGGATCGTTCTACTCCAACAGCCTATCGTTACTGGCGACCGTTGTCAGCAAGCAAGGCGAGCGACAGGTGACGATTGATACGGGACTCAAGTCTCTGACGACGGATAGTGGACTGGCTGAGTGCAAGGATCGGCGCTATGCGCACGTCAACTTGGGAGACGAGCATGGCTCCCTCAGCTGGGAGGAGGGAACTCCGGCTTTGGCTGTGGGCGATAGGGTTGAAATGGTTCCGAGTCACATTGACCCGACGATTAACCTGCACGACTGGTACTATGCCCATCGAAATGGTGTCATCAAGGAAATCTGGTCGGTCGACTCCAGGGGAAAGGTTCAATAGTGAGACTCAAATTCGCATTCGTACAGACTTTATCCAGTAGCACCTTGGAACACTGAAGTTCGAAAGGTACCATAACCGGACGGGTTTCTCGCAAAAGAATAGGCAGACAATGCAACATACCAAAGTCGGATCAAATGTCATGAGCAACATGAAGCGACTTGTCCGACTTCCGGATTCCAGGGGTCTTCTCTTTCCTAGTCGAGCCGGGAACAGCAATGTGAAAGTGATCCTTTCGAGTGCCTTTCGGTTGCTCTTGAATACTAAGGTAAGGTAAGTCAATAAAGATAATGAATTCTCAATCCACTTGCCGCTGAAAGTACGGGACCTAGACGCCCTGTGGTCGTAGAAATGTTTGGTATTTGAAAGCCAAGAAGTAATTCGAGTTTATGTGGTCGTCTAGAGCGTGCTCTATATCTTTGCTTTCGAATGATTCCTCTCCTTCAAGTTTCTTTCGGCAGGCAAGACCATGTTTACATGTGTACTAAGGGCAACGACATCCCCACCCTGATCTAGAACAATGACCTCAAGATCTAGTCTGCCGTTTCGAATAACCTTTGCCATTGTCCGAAGGAAGAGCCATTCCGCTCCGTCCTCAGGTAAAGCCTTCTTCACGTCCAAGTTCAGAGCAAGCGTCGGATACCAAAACATTTCATTGGATCGAAAAGGTGTCTGCTCTTCATCACGCTTCGGTCTCCAGGCCTCTATAACCGTCGGGTATGCGTCCACGACATAGCCGAGTGAAGCGTTTGTGAACCTCTGGCCTTCCTTGAGGCGTAGCCAGAGATCTACGATGCCACGTCGAGTGTCTCCGCGCGGGACGTAGTACTCCAGGCTGTTATGAGCGCGGGCGTAAGACGTCGCGCGAGCGTTCAGCTTGAGCTTTCGCACCCAGTGAGGGTCCCTGTCCTGACTAAGGAGGCCAAAGTCGACAGGTTTGGCTGGCGGAGTCATCGCCCAACCGCTCTCTAGCGTGAGGCCCTTTTCGAGAGTCAAGCGCGTGTTGATCAAGTAGGCGACGACCTCTTTTCTGGAAGATGCCGTGAACCAGGGAGCTGAGGATTGGAGGTCATGTTGATAGAGCGAGACGTGCAGGGTTGAAAGGTTGCGGCCGGGTTTGACTTCATCGACGATGAGAATCGCAGGTCCGATTTCGGTGCGGTTGACGTACTCGAAATGCGCTGAGATTGAGTTAGGTTGGCCCCGCGCTGTGAGGTGCAGTGATGCCGCGCGAAGAATTACTGATGCAACATAGCCACCATTTGGAACTGCGCGTTGTCAATAATGAGCCCAATGGAGTAGAAGATGAATATGCCACGAGGGATTATTTACCTGAGCCAGTGCACCAACTAGGCACCAAGTTGGCTCCGTACACGTTGGGACCAAGTTTTGTTATTGTCGTGGCATTCGAAAACGATACAAGCTCCTCAGACGTCATGGTATCGACAGGATGGAACTGTCTCTAAAGGTCAAAGTCTCGTCTCCTTCGCCAAGAGATTCAATTGCAGGGATGCTGGTTCGCCTCTACGAAACAACTGGCCAGTGATTCGATAAGCCCGTTCAGTAGACGAAGCAGATATCTGAGTTCAGGATCAGTAATACATCAACAGAACATGGAGGAAGCTGAGCAATTCTCGCGTTGCTGGAATCCAGGGAAGCTCCTGGGGTATCGGCGATGTGGGCCCGTTTCTCGAACGCTTGTTGGCTCTCACTTTGTCCATCCTCAAGACGAGAGGGCGGGCGGAATTCATGCCGATTCCCGGTCCTGAGTGAGCCTCGGCATTGCACATGTCACCTGACTCAAGACAGCTTGTTCTGCTCACTTTTGGTCAAGCCACAAGGAGCTTTGGCGTCTGCCCACTTCTTACCAGCAGAGCTTTTTGCCTCGGTAAGTGGACCTAAATGAGCCGTCAGCTCACGCCGCCAGGCTCACTTTCAATAACCTAGCGTTGGTGAGATGAGTCTCACTCTCACTCTCAGTGGCTCAAGCTTATGGCTGAAAGCCCCCTAAAAAGCCCGTCTAGGGCGCCATGACTGGTGTGAGATTCGAGGCACCACACAACACGCAATCCGATCCTCCCAGGCACGCCAGGTTAGAGTGACGGATCCTCCGTAGACTATGCCCAACGTCGGCCGTCGTACGGTATCGAGGCTACTGCTCCGATGCGAGTCCCAACAGTTAGGTTCCTGGGTCTACGGCGCGTCCCAACAATGGCGTGGCCGCGGGACGCCTACCGAGTCTCCGGGCCTTTGATAAGATTCTATCGCCGAGATGAGATCAGTCATCAAGAAAAGGATCTGACTTGCAAAATATGAAGGCTGACGCTCCCTCTTTGCGAATACTAAGCTGATACCCAAATCTTCTGCTTAGTTTTTTCTTGCCTAAGCCTGCAGCTTTTCTTTCTATGTCTCACTGTTAGTGTAGTCTCATCGCCCGCGGTGCATAACCACGAAGCCATCGAAATGACACCTAAATCGGACCCGTTCCCGGGCTTCATAGCCATAACCGACCAGATTTTCTTCCGAGAAGGCGAACAGGTAACAGAGGGGACTCAACCACCAGCAAGCCACCCGAGAGTCGTCATCATCTACAGTTGGGGCGACGCCGTACCCAAACACGTCTCCAAATACGCCGACGGATTCCGCACACTATTCCCGCACGCAAAACAAATCGCCGTGCTCTCGCCCATCGTCAAAGCGATGAGGGAGGACCTCCAGACCCGCTCCAACAACATGAAGCCCGTCATAGAAGCCGCATATCCCTCAGCAACGTCCGGAACACCAGACCCCGACGAAGACGCCGTCCTCATGCACGTCATGTCCAACACGGGCGGCATCAACTACGCCGGAACGCTGCACGCCTACCAAGAAAGGTTCGGCCGCCCCATGCCGCATCGCCTATCTAGCTACGACTCTACGCCCGGCAGCGTAATCATGACCTGGAACAACCTCAAGCGCTGGTCTCTGGCCATGACCCTCGGCACCGCAGGCTGGTTCCCCTGGCCGTTTGTCGTGACGCAGTGCATCATGGGTGTCTTCCTCCTTCTGAACCACAGCTTCGAGCATCTCACCGGCCGCGAGAGCGCACCGGTCTTCAGTGTCGCAGCAATTGGCGACACGAAGTATGTTTCCAAGGGGTCACGCAAGTTGTACCTGTACAGCAAGGAAGATCGGCTCATTGGCTGGGAGGATATCGAGAAGAACATGGCTGAGTCCAAGGGCAAGGGCTACGCCTACGACGCGGTACGATTCGAAGGAAGCGATCATGTTGGGCACATGCGCATGCATCTTGATCAGTATTGGGGCGCTATCGCATCGGCATGGAAAGAAACGTGAGATTCTCCAAAGATTGGAAGGGCTGACCATGATGTGAAGAGGCTTCGCGGTGTGTTGAGCAGCTGTCTAAGCGTAGAAAGAAGAGACTTGTGATGATAATGAAAATAGATAAAGTAGATGCACGCGATATGACGTCAGCATTTCTTCATACGTTGCTAAGACCAGCCCTGAGCTATTCAATAATTACCTGTCTTCATTGTCGACTTTTAGCTTCTTTCCCTCTTACATTTGCTCCATGTCGTCTTGCAAGATCGCAAACCTACAACCCATGCCGTAGCAGATCACCGATGAACCACCTCGAAGGAAAGACCTAATCTGAGCACGAGACCATGGGATCAGAAGCCGGCCTGGCGCCCCTGGCATCGCTACGAATTTCCAAACACTTCATCCAGTCACATGGGCTATTCCCCAACACAAGCATCCAGAATAAGCCCCTGGTGATCTATCATTCCGCTTTCTCGTCAGCAAGTGCACCATTCATCGAGTCCCACCTTACCTCTGTCGGCGTCGTCGAGCCGCAGTGGCGATATACCATGTACAGCACGAGTCACTTTCACAGCACGACACATGAAGTCTTGTGCATCAGTAACGGACGCGCAAAGCTTTGTTTCGGAGGCGAAGATAACGAAGGCCGGGTTGAGCCTCTAGTTGAGAAGGGCGATGTGATTGTTGTGCCGGCGGGGGTTGCTCACCGTCTGCTGGATGACTTTGGAAGCGGGTTCGAGATGGTTGGAAGCTATCCAAAAGGTCACGACTGGGATATGTGTTACGGTAAGAAGGGGGAAGAGGGAAAAGTCGATGCTATCGCCAAGATACCGTGGTTTAGCAGAGATCCAGTGTATGGAAATATCGGGCCGGCACTAAAGGTCTGATATTTTGTGGTCACAGTTGCAGGCTCGCGAACATCAAAAGTTTTGTTCACACATCTTGGCGAGTCTTAGTAAGTGATGCGCAGTACAGGGGCTTGATGCTGAACTTGCTACCGACTGTTAACGAAATTCCAAGAGAGGTATGACAGGTATTAAAAAGAATATGCAACTCAAACACAGAGAAGCCCTTGAACTCCGCCAAGTATGCACATGCAGGATGCAGAAACATTTGACGCCAAGAGAAGTGCACACAAACACGCCAACATTCCGCACCATCATGACAACATGCTCTCATAACACATTACAAGCATCCCAGAAATGACACTGAACAATGATCATCGCCCATAGATATCAAACAACCATCCCATACTCGGCCGTCTGCATCGCTCTGCTCTCACTTCCGTACTGCGGACCAAACACCGACAAAGCCAGCGACCGGCCACGTGATCGCAAGCCTATCTTTCAGCGACTTTCTCCTCCGTTCTTTGCTCACATCAATCGTAATCTTGTCATAAACCGTCGGTAAACTCGTCGCGCTGTACCGGTCTCGCAGCTTTGTGTACCAATCCTTGTCGTACACCTCCCAGAATTGTGACTCGGTGTAGTACGCGTGCGAGTACAACACTTTGCGTCCGCCCAGCTCCATGACCTTCGCCTCGAGATCCCGGTTTTGACGGACGAACCTGTCAATCTTCCTTGACGACGCTCCCCAAACACCCACATTAAGCATCGGCTGCGGCGTCTCCCCGCCAGGCTCCATCGTGTAGGGGTGGAAGCCGACGGTCTCAGTGGCACGGAGGGGACACAACCAGAGGGGCCATATTTCGAGGTTATCTGCCACATAGTCGATGAATTCTTGGACTGTGGTGTATGGCAGCGAGAGGTCGTGGATCGTGTATTTGAATGTCATCCGGCTGTTGCCGCTTAGGCCGGCCTTGTATAATGTCCTCGTGTCCATAAGACGGTTTAGAGCCCGGCGAGTGAGTCTGTTGAACGGGACAAAGCCGAAATATTTGAAGGCTAACTCGCCCATCCAGAATGCACCTCGATCATATCGAAAAAGGTAGTCCTGAAGCGGCACATAATCTGGCGTTGGTGTGCCATTTGCGATTCGTTTCCGTGCATGCAGATAGAACCAAGGATCCTTGGACCTGCTGAACGTCTGGGGCTGGCACTTATCGGGCAGATCATCCGTCATATGACCCGTAACAACAGCGGCGCTCGTCCTCGAAAAAACCAGTCCTTCAACGTAGTCATTGTGCGCCAGGTTCGTCTCCCGTTGAATTGCAGCAACGGCCTCCGGAATCGTCGAGTACGAGTGATAGCTGAGCTTAACGAATTGCTTGGCCTTGAGCAACCTGAGCTCCAGTTTTGTGACGATGCCCAGGGTCCCCAGGGCCCCTGCCGCACCCTTGAAGAGATCTGGATTCTCCGTCTTGGAGGCATTGACAATCTCTCCACTCGCGAGGATCATTTCTACAGACTGCACCGTCTGGTCAAAGTACCCGTAGCGAAACGAGCTGCTCTCTCCGGCTGACCCGGCGAAGCCGCCGCCGACTGTGATGCCTGGGAATTCCATCACTACGGGCGGGACAAACCCGCACCTGTAGGTAGCCGCGACGAGCTGGTCCATGGGGACATTGGGTTCAACGATGGCGACGGATGCCGCAGTGTCGATATGTAGGACATGATGCAGCTCGCTGATGTCGACGACGCGCTGGCGGTGGGCGGGCCGGGTGCTGCTTGTGGAACCGTGGAAGATGCGGAAAGGTTCCCGGCGGGAGTGAAAGTCCTTAACCACTTCGGCGATGCGCTTGACCGCCGCGTTGTGGTCGTCCATTTCCCGGATCTGACAGCAGAAAAAAGCTGCAGAACGGAAACTCTGCTGAAGACGAACCTCGAAGCTGCGATCCGACGACAAGCTTGGAGATCTGGGGTTCCGGGGAACGGGAAGTCAATTGTCAAGATGTCATTGAGAACGGACGGATACAACGCTCTGTGGCTAAGCCAAGTTGTAACGGGGATTGTCAGAGGTTGACTTGACCCACTCCGGAGAGCTGGATACGCCGTCATTGGACCTTTGCTATGTTGCATGGACGATGACTAAGACAGGGATTTCTCAAATATTGACGCTAGGGTCCATGATTGACTGACAACCCTAACCCTGCATGATGTGGTAGATTAGACCGAAATTCACCGCCTCCTTTTGCGGGTTATCACTGAAGTCTGTCGTCATTGAGGCTATGTATTGGCAATGCTAGGTAGACATCTTCTCAGCGAAAAGTGGTT
Source organism: Colletotrichum phormii (assembly GCF_030913505.1). Lineage (NCBI taxonomy): Eukaryota > Fungi > Ascomycota > Sordariomycetes > Glomerellales > Glomerellaceae > Colletotrichum > Colletotrichum phormii. The sequence goes on from NW_026851477.1 coordinate 242,285, forward strand.
ACTGACCCTCGGTATCCTTTTTCTCGTCGCCCTCACTCGCAATATTCTTTAGTCCGACGCCAGCAACGCCAACGATACTTGCCGCAGCCATAGCAGCAGCCACTATGTATGTCCTTGTGATGGCATGATTGTATACCTGCAGTAGTGTACCGTACTGTTCTGGAGACACCAAGTCCTTAAGCTGCGTAGCACCCGAGTTTCTGATTGCTTGGGGATCGACGCCTGGGATATCGGAGGTTATTCCCGACGTTAGTATGCTCGCAAACACGGCCTGAGCAACTGTGATGGCAGTAGTAGGACCGAAGCATTGAAAGAAAAGCACAACTGCCACCCCAATAGCTACATCAGCCTCTTTCAGACTGCTTTGGACGGCGACCGCTGCTTGCTGTGTTGAAGCGCCAATGCCAAGCCCGGCGATGACTTGAAAGGGAATCCAGAGATTCGCTCCCGAGGATACTTTGAGTGTCGAAAGAAGGCCAGAACCAACGGAGACGAGAACAGTGCCAGCAAGCATGAAAGGCTGGTAGTAACCCAACTTCGTGACACCCCAGCCGCTGAGGAAAATGGTGAGAATAAAGGCTAGGCAAAGGGCCAGGTATCGAACACCAGACTCCTCGGGCGTGGCACCCTGGATGGCCTGGAACCAGAGAGGCACCTATAACCAACGTTAGTTGTTAACTCTTGGCTGGAAGAAACGTAAAGAATTCGGTTGTCATACGTAGTAAACGAGGGTGAAGAAGGCACTGTCCAGGCAAAAGCCGAAAAAGGCCCCGAAAATGACCACGCGCATCTTAGCCAGGCGCGGCGGCACCAATGCCTTTTCACCCATCCACCACTGTTCGGCCACAAAGCCGATGACGAGAACGCCAGCGACGACAAAGCAAGCAATGGTCCGTCGGTCGCTCCACGTGAACAGCGCGCCTCCGAATTGGAGAGCGAGGAGGAATGAGGTGATCCCTGGCAGTAAGAGGAGCATGCCAAGATAATCCAAGCCCCTGATTTTCTGCAGCCAAGGCTGCCGCTGCTGTTCGGTTAATGGGGACGACTTGACCAGAAACAACGTCGCGAGAGCGGGTGGTGCCGCGATCGGGAGGTTGATGTAAAAACACCTGATGGCGATTCGATATCAGTAGGCGATGCATTGGCGACCAGATCAAGGACATGGGATGCTACTCACCATCTCCACGTAAGGTAGCTGTTCGTGATAATGCCGCCGACCACCGGCCCAAGAACTGCGGCAACACCATAGACCATGCCGATGGCACCTACATACATCGGCAGGTGTTTCGCAGGCAGGGCTGCGGAGATGAGGACTAGACAGCCACTCTGAAGGCCGGACGCACCGAGGCCAGCGATGGCGCGTCCGACGACGAAGACTGCTGAGCTCGGGCTCACTGCGCAAATGAGGGACCCAATCTCGAAGATGGCGAGAGAGATGACATAAATGATCTTGACGTTGAATTGGTTGTACAAGCGTCCGAAAATGAGTTGAAATGCGCAAAGTGTCATTTGGTAAGCTGAACCATACCACTAGAGACTTGTTAGACAGAGTTCGCTGATATGGGATCTGTCCGTAAGTAGTATGCGACTTACACCAACATCGGTAAGAGATCCAAATTCGTCCGTGATACGCGGAATAGCTGTCGCAATAATGCCTTCATCGAGAAAAGTACACAATACACCAAGTGCAATTGCTAACCAGATGACGAATATCTTCCATCCTGGAAGGTTCTCACTTGGCTTGGTTTGTGTCTCTTCAGTGTGGGATTCATCAGACTGGGTGCTGCTGTCGAGCACATTGCCCTTCTCCTGTTGAGAATTCAGGTCCATACTGGCATTGCCTTTCTCAAGAGCATTCGAATTTTCAGGAGCCATTTGGAAAAATGGGAATAATTCTGCACTTAGGAGACCGTAGAGAATCTTAGAATGGGTAGATGCGATGGGACCATCTGGATAGTAACTACTCCTTCGCATTCACTTTTCCACACCAGAGAGGTCCGGAGTGCCTAGGTCTATTTCGAGAGCAGCACGGCGGAACCTCCAAACGAACTCGCGTCGCCCCGCTGCACCGGCTGACCGCCATGAGAGGATTCAAGCCTAGACATGGATCCCATCACACTGCCCCCAACCCGCATCTGGAAGGCCAAAACGAGCATCATGGGTGAATTTTGTGGATGTCTGAGGGGTAAAACAAAGCTTGACATTTTCCATGTTCGCAAAATCATGATATCGGCCCCGGGACGACTCCGCCGCTGCCTTATCGCTGACCACCCCCATCGAAATGGTGACCACCCCTCTCTCGATGGAGCCGAAGGATTCGCGAATGGCTGCTAGTCGCCAGCTTCTAGGCACCTGCGTCAAGTGCAAGTTCTTTCAAGCATTTTTCGCCATGGGCAATGAGGCCGATTATTGGTTCCCGAGGCACGGGAAGAATCTATGCGAACTGGGAAACCCGGAGACCCGCATACGAACCCATGCAAGGCACAGTATGCAACCACTTTAGAATGCATGCACTACAAAAGAACCGATGGGGGTCAACAGGGCTTCCAGCCTTTCGGCGTGGCGAGGCATCATCACATCACTGACGAATTATTGGAATCACGCGTCCAGTAACTGGGGGTGTCGCAAGACCATCCTTCTTTTACTCCATATTACTGTGAGACTTAGCTTTTTGAGTCTTGATAGAGACATATGATTCAGCGTGGACTCCGAATCAGCCAATCGGAGCGTGCCCAAGTCATTTTCAAACGACAAAGAAGGCGCGTAACTGTTGTACAGATTCAACTGATTGCACTTCGAGATTTATAGGAACGGCAATGTAATGCCGAGAAATGCCGCACTCCACATTCTTTGATTTGTGATCTCAAGTCAGACGGAAGAGACTGGTTGATGGCTGCTGTTCTGGACTCAAGCGGAGGAGCTGCAACACCCCGGTCTTGTGGGAGTCACTTTCTCGGGCGAACACAACCTGAGCATCCCCGTGATAAGGCGCAGCAACGAAGGATTGACGGTGTGAGAGGCCCCGGAATCTTTGCCTGTTTGGGGAGGTTGTAGAAGACCTACGACCAGTCTAGAATACCTGATTTGGAAGACCCGATGATTGCTTGGTCTGAGTTTTGATCTATCCGAGAAGGCGTAGTCTAGGCTGTTCCGTTGTACGCGCGGTTTGAGTATGACGCCATGAACGGGAACTATCACGGGAGCCAGTTGGTTAGACTAGCAGCTAGGGTACCACTTGACATGGAAGGAACTTTATGGTCTCATGTCCAACCTCCTCGGACTGGAGATATGAAGGGTCCGAAACGGTAGTCCGAAGGAGTGATGCCAGATGTTCCAGTATGATTCATACATGTACGAAAGACAAGTGGTAAGCTCCTGCATCAATGCAAAGATACTTTCTTCATACAAGCAACGTATACAAACACCGCTGTCCAAGACTTTCCCGCCTTGGCGTCACGCTTCTATGCTGACATCGTGCATAAATCAACATTACCTGCACCACTGCAACCAAGCCAAGTCGTCAACATGTTATCGACAGATGGAAAATGGAAGCTCATACCCCGACTTCACTCTGTCAAGTTCGTCTTCGATGATCCCATCCCGGCAGACGCAAAGACGCCAGAAGAAATCGTCTTTGAAAATCCATTCCCTGCCGATATCCCGGGCGTGCATCAGCGGTTTGTTTTCAAGGCGGCCACGGCTCATGCTGTCGGTCAGGATGCTACCGGTCTCCAGACATCAACAACCCATGGCGGAGATGGCCTTGATACCGGTGTCTCAAACGCGACACAGGCATCTGATACGCCGGAAAAGACGAGAGGTTCGATCACATCCCACGACAGTCGAACGAAGATCGCGTCTGGGGAACCACAGAGAGAGTCCTTCTCCCATATTCGTGGTCCTACTTGCGACTCACCAGATGGCGTGGAGTCAATCGTGTGCGCAGCCTGGGCCTTGATACTGTCCTCACTCCACGACAGCGAAGTAGTCAACTTCGGAGTTTGCGTTACGAGCAGTGGAAACCCCGATCCTGTGTATAGCGTGACATCGGTCACAGCGTCTATTGACCCCCAATCGTCGGTTGCGGCATTTCTGCAGCAAGTCAAAGACAAATTCCTCCTGCCCGAGACCTCCAGTCAAAGGGTTCAGGCAATGTACGAGGGCGGGGGAGGATCATTTGTCAACACGCTTGTCAACTTTTCAACGACTGTTGAACACCTGCAGCAGCGAGCCGACGTCTCCATTTTCGCTCTTCAGCTTCACTGTGTCGCCGAAGGTCAAGATCTGCAGTTACATGCGACGTTTGACGAGCGTTCTATCTCTGGACCAAGAGTTCGGCTTCTGCTGAGTGATTTGGAACAAGTCATCTGGCAGCTGGCGAACTCAACGGGAGAGCAGACCGTTCTTGCGGACGTACAGATCATGAGTCCCACCAGTCAGCGGCATCTCGTTAAGCTAAACAGACCGTAAGTTCATGTCCCTTTCTTTGCACAATCTATGATCGTCCCCCAGTGCGCCTGTCTAACTTCAAAAAGACTTCCAACAAGGGAGGAAAAGGTCGTCCAAGAGTCGATAGCACAGTATGCCAGAACAACCCCTCACGCTGAAGCTATCTGCGCTTGGGATGGTAGCTTGTCGTACTCCGAGTTGCACCGCTCTTCCGAGATTCTAGCGACATATCTTGCAGGTCTTGGAGTCGGACCCGAGGAGGTGGTACCGATTATCTTCGAAAAGTCCGTATACAGCATCATTTCTATCCTGGGTGTGGTAATGGCTGGAGGTGCGGTTGTGGTTTTGGATCCCTCGCTTCCCGCAGCCCGAATCAGCATGATCGTCAAAGATGTTGATGCCAATGTCGTTGTATCGTCTGTCTTGAGCAAAAGCAAGATCCCATCCCAAGTACAACACGAGAAGCGGGTTGTAGTAAATCAGTCTCTATTCGACCATCTCTCAACCAAAAGGCAATTCCCATCCAAGCAAATCTCACCGTCTCCTACCAACGCGCTGTACGTTGTGTACACGAGTGGTTCTACCGGAAAGCCAAAAGGTGTGGTAGTCACTCACGAGGCATTTTGTTCCAGCGCGAAGGGATATTCCAAAGCAATCCGCCTCAATTCTACCTGCCGGGTCTTGCAGTACTCCTCCTTCTCCTTCGATATTTCCATGCTCGAAGTCTTTACTACCTTGATGGCGGGATCATGTCTTTGCATCCCGTCAGAAGAAGACAGGATGAACAACCTTGCTAGCTGTATTTCTAGCATGAAGGTCAACTGGGCAATGCTGACACCAACTGTTGCAAGTCTCATGACCCCAGAAGAAGTCCCGAGCCTCGAGGTCTTGTGCCTCGTGGGAGAAGCATTGCCGCAGGCTGTCGCCGACGCATGGGCTGATGATGTCAAAACCATCAACGCCTACGGCCCTGCGGAGTGCTCAGCAATCACCATTGTCAGTGAGCCAAGGTCTAGGGGGGTGAAGAGTATTTCTCTTGGAAGACCTGCCAACTGCGCCGTTTGGATTGTCCGAGAAGATGATCAGCTTGCGTCATTCGGTGCTGTTGGAGAGATTGTGATTGAGGGCCCGCCCGTTGCGCGTGGGTATCTTGGTGACCAGGAGAAGACGAATGCCGTCTTCTTGGATGATCCTAATTTTCTTCGCGGTGTAGTGCGACGGCCCATGCGATGCTATCGAACCGGTGATCTGGGAAAGATGAACCATGATGGGACTATCGACTTCCTCGGTCGGAAAGATACTCAGGTCAAGATCAATGGTCAGCGTGTCGAGCTCGGCGAGATTGAGCATCAACTCGGACAAAACCTGAATTCCGAAGAGAAACAATCATCTCCTGAGACTAAGTGGGAGTTGGCTGTCGAGTTCTTGCGACCCATGGGAGGAGAGCAAGGTATCCTCACAGCATTTGTCGCTCCCAAGATAACTCCAGAAACCTCTTCCAATGGAGCAGGGCAGCATCTTATCGAGAAGGTGCACCCTTTGTGGACAACAATACATCAGAAATTCCAGGCAGCTTCGACAGAGCTCGCTCACTCTCTTCCTGGGTACATGATCCCACGGGCAGTCGTACCATGCTACATGCTGCTCCTTTCACCTTCAGGCAAGGTCGATAGAAAAACACTACGCACACACGGAAATGCAATGACGGCGCAACAACTGCTGAGATCGCCAAGCGATGTGGAAATTAAAACTGCGCCGACTGAGGTTCCTGGAGCACTTTCGGCTGAGTTCCCCGACAGCGAAGAGGAGTCCTCCGTCGGACAGCACACGCTGCTATCGGACGCATACCCCTCAACAGAGGCGTCGATGCCACTCTCCGAGACTTCACTGCCTAGCCTTACACTGATTGAGAAGTCCCTACGCCTAGCTTGGTCAGAGGTTCTAGGGCTACCCGAAGACTCGATCCTGCTCGAAGATGACTTTTTCAAGCTCGGTGGAGATTCTATAGGGGCTATCAGGATAGTGGCGGCTTGTCGTAAGCAGTCGCTCCAGATCAACGTCGCGAACATCTTCAAGAACTCTGTGTTGGGCAAGATGGCACTCGTTTGTAAGAGTACGGCATCTGAAAACCAGGTAGTGTCTCCTGTTCAGATCGTTCCATTCCAGTTCCTGCGGCAAGAGGATATCCCCGAGCTGCAGGAAGAAGCCGCCTTCCAGTGCGACGTCACTATCGATGGAATCGAAGACTTGTACCCTTGCACGCACATGCAAGAAGGTCTGATGGCGGTCAACCTCACGCGACCAGGCAGTTACACGGGTCGATGGATCCATCCCCTGCCCCGGAACGTCAACCTCTCGCGGTTCAGACAGTGCTGGGAGGATATTCATGCCGCATCATCAATACTGCGGACCAGATTCGCAACGACTTCGACTGCTGGATCTTTGCAGGCTGTTATCAGAGAGAATGTCCAGTGGCTTTTGCACGACGACCTCGAAGCGTACCTCGAGCAAGACGATGCAAATCCAATGTTTCCCGGAGACTCGCTCAATCGCTTTGCTCTGGTCACATCAGAGTCTGGCGATGGAACGTTTGTGTGGACCATACATCACATGCTCTACGACGGCTGGTCCCTAGCGATTCTCTGTGATCGACTCAATGATTCATACCACGGCCGTGCTATCAAGCCAGCGACCGACTATCGCAATTTCATTGCCTACACGCAGAGATTGACGTCAAATACATTCGCGGACTACTGGAAGACAGAGCTACAAGGAGTGCATCCGTCAAGCTTCCCTGCGACCCCCAAGCCCGGCCACCAGTCCTTTGCTCGAGCTGTGGTGCGCGATGAGCTTAATATACACATCGATCCGTCTTCTGGCATTACGATGTCTACCATCGTTCGGGCAGCATGGAGTCTCATGATAGGCGACCTCTCAAAATCAGACGATGTCCTGTTCGGTGCAACAGTTTCGGGTAGAAACGCACCCTTGGACAATATTGAAAGCATCGAGGGTCCGACAATAGCCACAGTGCCTGTCAGAGTTCGTATCGACAGAGGATCCGATATCCTCGACTTTCTGCGAAAGATCCAGGACCATGCCACTGCTATGATACCCTACGAGCAGTCCGGAATCCAGCAGATAAAATCACTTAATCAAGACACCAAGAGCGCTTGCGAGTTTCAGAACTTGCTCGTCATCCAGGCAGGTGGCGGTTGGGATGAGACTGGACCCGGTCCGCTGAGAAAGCCGATCTATCGCGAGGAGTTTACGACGTTTCCTGTAACGTGCGAAGCATGGATTCATCCCGATCGGATTGAGTTTGCGACGCACGTCGATGAAGACGTGACAAGTCGTCTCTTTGTCGCCCAAGCAATTGAAACCGTCAAGGGTATCATGAGCCAACTCGCATGGGCTACATCTCACAGCTACAGTCCTTCCAAGGTTGCAGACTTGGCCCTTGAACCAAGTTCTGTGCATATCCAAGATCAATCTTCCCAAACTTTTGAGGCAAAGAAGCTCTCGGCTACGCTTCATCAACTCATCACAGGAATGAGTCTGTCACAACCTCAGAGAGACGCAGTGGTATCAACAGCCGACTCACTGTCCTACGAAACGCTGGAAAAAATGTCATCTGCACTCGCTGTCCATCTTATAGATACTGGCGTCTTAGAGGGAGACAAGATTCCACTGTGCTTCGAGAAATCCGTCTGGACTGTTGTTGCGATGCTTGGAGTCTTGAAAGCCGGCGCTTCTTTCGTGCCCCTAGACCCGGGCCAGCCCGTATCTCGTCTACGAAAGGTTATTGCGCAGGTCAAAGCCAAGACTGTTCTTATGTCTGCATTCCAACACAAGGCAACCGATCTCGGTGCTATCGCGTCCATGATCATCGACCGGGATGCCCTTAAGAGGTTTTCCAAACTCCAGCATCAACTCCGACCACCATCTCGACTCAATTCCGATAGTGCTGCCTACGTCATCTTCACCTCTGGGTCGACAGGAGATCCCAAGGGCATTGTTGTCTCTCATACTGCGTTTGCTTCCAGTGCAATGGCCCACGGTCCCGTTTTTGGCATGAACAATGAGCACCGTGTCTTACAATTCTCCGCCTACAGTTTCGATGCAAGCCTGTTTGAGATCCTGACGACCCTCATACATGGCGGGACAGTCTGTGTCGCCACCGAGAAGGAGCGCTTCGAGAACCTCGGAGACTTCGCAAGTCACACAGGCGTCAACCTTGCCCTTCTCACTCCATCTGTGGCGCGCATCATCCGTCCCGCAGAGATGCCGTCGCTAAAAACTTTGGTTCTTGGCGGAGAAGCTCCTGACGAGATCTTGATCAAGAAATGGCTTGATGCTGGAGTCACCCTATTCAATGCGTACGGGCCGAGTGAATGCTCTGTCATCGCTGCTTGCCATCCGTGTACCTATGATGCAGACCCGAAAACCATCGGGTTCTCAGTCGGTTGCTCTGGTTGGGTTGTTACCTCAGACGATGACACGATACTCGTCCCGGATGGTGAGGTTGGCGAATTGCTCGTAGGTGGTCCGACTCTAGCCGACGGCTACCTAGATGACTATACGAAAACACATGCCGCTTTCCTTTCAAGACAGTCTTGGGTATCAAGGAAGAACCCTTCAGGCACGGGTCGGCTGTACAAGACAGGAGATCTTGTGAAGAGAACAACCGATGGAACTCTGGTGTACGTGGGGCGGAAGGACCTTCAAGTCAAGTTGAACGGCCAACGAATCGAACTCGGAGATATTGAATCGCACATTTCTGTTTGCGATCTTGTCAAGCGTAGTATCGTCGTCTTCCCCTCGTCAGGGCCTTTCGCGCACCAACTTGTGGCGGTTCTGGAGCTCGAAGAAGACGTTGGCCGGAGACCGGCTGGTCTACAACGGATCATTTCTCGCTTTAATATCGTTGCAGATAAAGTTCGGCAAGAGTTGGCCGGCAAACTTCCAAGCATCATGCTTCCAGCACACTTCGTTGACGTTGCGACCCTCTCTACGGAGAGATTCCCGCTTTCTTCCTCTGGCAAGGTCGACAGGAAACAGGTGACGGCATGGCTCCAAAGGTTGTCTGTCAGGGAATCCGAGATCCTCGACACTTCTGCGCCGATACCGAGTACAGTGGCAACCATTCAATCCCACGAGCTCCCTGCCTACGAGCTGGCACAGAAGATTACGGATTTGGTATCTCATAGAACGCATTCGTCAGCACCCCGGCTAGACGGCTTCAACGATGTCCTACTGCATACTTCGGGCCTAGATTCTCTCAACACGATGTCACTCATGCACTTCATCCGCCTAAAGTACAACGTCAGAGTTAGCATGCAGCTGCTCATGGACGAGCACACGAGCATCAGGAGTCTGGCAGCTTTCATCACCTGTGCTGCTTCCAAAAGACCAGTCACGTTGACATCTTCCACTGTCAACTCGGAGACTCGAAAACTCGACTTGATGGCTGAAATTGATCGTCTGGATGCGGAGCTCCAGAGACTCCCAGGCATACTACCACGAGATATCCAGGGTAGTTTGACCAGGGAAACAGACAATCTCAGGGTTTTCCTTACTGGTGCAAGCGGATATCTGGGCACTCAGATACTGCGACAACTTCTAGAGCGGCGCGATGTTGCCTGCGTCACCACTCTCGTACGCGGTGCAACGCCTCAAGCAGCAAAATCTCGTGTGATTGAGGCAGCGCAAAAGGCCCTTTGGTGGACCGAATTCCATGACGAAAAGCTGGACGTCTGGATGGGTGATCTGGCGAAACCCGAGCTCGGCCTTGGCCAAGAACAATGGGACCTGTTGGGCGATGGCCACACTTACGACGTGATCGTTCACAACGGTGCTGTCGTACATTGGAACAAGAGCTATGCAGCTCTAGAGGCTGTCAACATCCATTCGACAGTCCAGCTCCTCGGTATTGCTGTTCAGAATCCGGCTTTGCGATTTGTCTATGTCTCTGGCGGTCGGCAGTGGAAGAATGCCGAAGAGCGGGACGAGGATGTCGCGCGCGAACTTTCAGACTCAATGGGCTACAGCCAGACAAAGTTCGTTGCTGAGGTTCTTGCCAAGAGAGCTGCGGAGCGGTGTCCGATCGACCAGAGGAATATTGGTGTCTTCAGGCCAGGGCTTATCATCGGGACCCCCGCTGAAGGGGTAGCAAATATGGACGACTACATCTGGAGACTTACGGCTGCGAACATTAATATGGGAATTTACAATGCAGACGAGGAACAGGCATGGCTGCATCTCTCAGACGCTGCTACAACTTCAGTGGCTGTCATTCGCACCGCATTCAACCCAGAGCCATCGGGCAATCCGGTGGCACAGCATGAAGAGGGAATGACTTGGGGGGCGTTCTGGACTTTGGTCAAGGGGATGGGTTACGACATTTGTCCAACGCGCGCTGCTGAATGGCTATCGACAGTTAGAAATGATATCTCACGTCGGAAGGAGAAGCATCCCCTATGGCCTTTGGCCCACCTACTCGAGGACGGCAGCATGGAATGGGAGGAGACGGCAAATGGCCACGATAACTGTCCGCTGCATCTCAAGGTAGCCGTGAAGAAGAACATGGAGGCTCTTGTGAGTGTGTGTTTCCTGCCGGCCGCGCGTCAGCGTCAATCCCAACAAGCCAGTCAAGCTGCCTTAGGCATGTTTTCTAGGACTTGAGTGTTCTAAAGGCCAGGAGTTATGGGATGGGTTTCCTTCCAGATTTTAGGTAGTATTGAGATGCCTAGAGATATGCAAATTGTCAGCACTATGCGTTGTGATTGTTGCTTAAATCGGCTGCTTATTGTTCCACGTCTGTTGAGTCTTACTTGAGCTGTATCTTGGCGCGTAATGTAGATGCTGAAACGAGGCCCTTGAGCGCGCCGCGGTGACGTAGGTGGTGCACCATCACGAAGCGAGATTTTTAGGTTGTCATTCACGCCCTTGTACCCCCCATGGCAGCCTAAAGTTTTTTGGAGGAGATTGAAAAAGTCATTGATATCTTTCATCTAGTCTTCAGAAACCTTCGACTTGGTTCATCCCGAGATCACAGACTTCCCGAGGCTCACAACCTTATCTGCACCACAATGGAAGGCCTCATCACTATCAAGGCACAGTGCATGTGTAAAGCACACACATTCTCCGCTTCACTGGCTAAATCTGAATTGCCGCTCAACGCATCTTGCTGCCACTGCACATCTTGTCGCCGACTCACTGGATCCCTCTACAACCCTGCCGTCGCGTGGCCAAACGCTTCTGAAGACCTATCTGCTCTGCGCAAGTATGCGTTCTCTCAACACCTTGACGTTTACTCGTGCAGCACTTGTTCATCACAACTCTTCGCCCGTGGCCACAATCTCAGTATCGCTCCATACGTCACGACGGGTGCTTTGGAGAACCTTCCTGAGCTTGTCAAATATGACATTCACATGTTCATCGGCGACACTATTGATGGCGGCCTCGCGCCATGGCTTCCGAAAGAAGAGGATGGTCGCCCGGTTCAGCGCTGGATAGGACATCGCAACAGCGAAGAAGTTCCATTCGACTGGCCAGTCAGCAAGTCTACCCCTGCCTCTAGGCTGACTGCTAGCCCCTCCCCATCCTCGACGCCATTCCACTGTCACTGCAAGGGTGTTCAGCTATCACTGAGAAGCGCCGCCGACTTGGAGGTCGACCCGGCCAAGGAATCGACTTCGACGTGCGTGGATCCGAAGACACTCAAGTTCAAAGCATGCTGCGACTCGTGCAACTCTTGTCGCCAACATTTTGGGTCAGACATAATTGCTTGGACATTTGCTCCTCTCACACACATCAATTTCCGCTCTGAACCCGAGTCGGCATCGTCCCAGTTCCCGCAGACAATTATTGAACTCAAAGAAGCAGTTCTATCCAAGACCAAAGACCTACGCTTTGGAACGTTGGCGGTTTACAACAGCTCTCCCGAGGTAGAGCGATATTCGTGTTCAGTATGCTCAGCCAGCATATTCTACGCTGTCTATGGCCGCGAAGACATGGTTGATATCGCGGTTGGTTTGTTAAATCATCCTGATGGTGCACGCGCTGAAGCATTGTTGGCTTGGAATTATGGGCTGCTTGGGTGGGCGATGGATGCAGCAGGCGGATGGCGAGAACAACTAGTCGCGACGACGAAGGACTCCATGAAGGAGTGGGCCCAATCCATGAACGAAAATCAGAGTATCGTCGACTAAGGGGCAGCTCAAAACCACCTGAAGGGAGTTAAGGGCACTCAAGAGCCGGACGAACAAGACTCTGGCCAAACTGAAGGGTTGGCCTCGCGATCGCGAGAGCGAAAAAAAAGAACAAAATCGCGTGTCGCCGTCAATGGCTTCAATCAGAGCTTCACGACTACAACAACCAATCATCAGCGTCGATGGTTTAGTGGTAAAATTCTCCGTTGCCATCCAGCAGCGTCGGGGAGCCGGGGGTTCGATTCCCCCTCGACGCAAAGTTTTGCTTTTTGAGGCTGAGAAAGCTTTACCTTGCGAAGACTATGTATGTATGATCTTCGTAGATCTCATGAGCTTGTATTTTTATGATCTTCTCCTCTTGGTGGCTCTTTATAATCGAAATACATGTCTCAAGCTTTTCTCATTATCAACTACTTGTTGACATCTACTACCATAAGCGAAATACAGAAAGCTCTCGATCCGTTATTGCATAATCACTTGGAACTGCCATCGTCGACAGGAACAAATTCCCAAGACCTTCCGTCCCGAGTAGTGAATTGTAGATAATTCCGAGAGGTGATGCAGCTAGCATGACTGAGGTGCCGTTACTGGCAGACAAAAGCTTCGGTGCTAGTCTCATGAGCCTCAGACCCTCCATCGATGGCTGCCACTTATGTTTGACGTCGTTTGGTGTGTAGAGAGGATCTCCTGCTGGCTTGAGCATCGACTCTCCGATATTCCCAGGGAATGGCTGTGGGTGCCGCACGCCCATGTCCAACAAGACTTGCAGGTTGATAAGTTGTGTGATGGAAGCGTTGTAGATGATTAACTCGGCAGCCTGTTCTGGAGTCTTCACCTCAATTGGCTTAGACAGCAAGGCCTTGGCCCAGGGCAGTAGAATATTTTCTGCTTCTCCTTCGAGAGGCAGATGAATTTCCCTGGCAGCACCTGGGTTGTTGTATTCCCAGTGCCATCTCCAGGCATGTAGATCCCTGAAAAGCCGGTCAATTCTGGCATGCGCAGCATCTTTCTCATCCCCAAATAAAGATCGATTTTGTGACGCGATAGAAAAGGTTAGGCCGGGAATGTCGACGAAAAGATCCATCAGCAGGTCGTGGGATGTTTTGGGTATGAATTGCCACGGAACAGTTTTCCATCGCGTCTGTTCAAAGAACGAGTGATCATGCTGGTTGAACGAATTGCACGCCTAATGTCACAGTATTTGCTATTAGTAAAGGCCAGAAGTACTGGGGGGAGGGTGGCATCAAAGTATCAGGCCCAAAAGTCTCTTACGTGAAGCGCCCTAATTTGGCGCAAATAGGTCAACATCGGCTCTTGCTGAAAGCATTCAGGTCCACACAATTCTATGATTTTCGACATGCCATAATAGTGAGGAACGTTGGGCACGTTCTCCACTGCATACTGTAGTTGTCAGCACACTCAACAAATTCGTCTGACCAAAGTTCCTTTCTAGAGACTTACTTGGTAAAGACTAAGGATGATGATTGTAAAGGCCCACCGAGCCAGTTCCTGATTGGACTTCGCTGACACGGCGTGGTGTAATGCTCTAATTACCTTGCCATTCAACTCGTAGCCCTCGGCCAACATATTCGGCTCGTTGACAGAATTGCCCATGAAGCCAAGCGCCGTCGCCAGACTTCCCGTGTAGTCGGCCTTGGCCACGTCTGAACTTGACTCTGCGTCCAATGACATTCGTAGGAGAGGTTTCCAGAATGGGGCCCAGCGGTAGTGGGCCACAAGGTGTGAAAATGCCATCCGGTCACGGAAAGCTGTAAACGGAAGCTCTGGCACGATGTTCTGCTGAATGATGGTACTCGAGCTCGTGTTTGACACTCTAACTAGTTGTTGACTGCCACCTGCATCGCCAGAGGCGGCGAAATTTTGCATACGGAGCGGCATCTCGTAGCCTCGGCATTTGTGGCCGGACTTGAGACATCTCTCACAAGCGGGTCGAGCTTTGTCTAAGTAGTTCCATTTGCGTGTAAGTGAGGGGATTTTTGTTCAGACTATAATACGGGCTGGAAAACTTTACAGCAAGAAGGCGAACATACCACATTTGACCCGTCTTCGTCGGCAGGTATGACAATAGCCGCTAGTTGGTGGGCGTCCCATGGTGGAATCTAGTTGCGTAGGTGAACTTTGTGAAAGTAAGAATGCTCGTAGTAGTAGTAGTAGTAAGTAAGAATGCTCGTGATCATTCGATTCTGAGGACTCGTCACACCGGAACAGGCCGCGAAAAGAGAATGGAGAACTCGTTGCCGCAGGTGTCTTTATCATGGGAGGTATTTATAAGAGAACTGGATTTTTTCCAGTCCATAGAAAGGCCACCGTCTTGAAATATTGCCGAATAGATGCGATCATGATATCCCGTCATCCAAGTATCAGAATGCCTACCCCGGTCCCAATGCCGGACATTACGGAGACGTGGGGCAAAAGAGATTGAGTAAGCATAGCGAGCGGCAAAGTCCACTTGGTCGCGCGCGCGCTTGCAGATAAGGCACTTTTTAACTCTTTAGTCATCGCAGAAGATGTAGGTAAGCCGCACTCTAATTCTCTTCAGTTCTAATGCATCACTTGGCTTAAAGTCCGAAGCCCCCACTGGATACCACGGTATCCCTTCTCATTGGCCGGCGTCATGCTGACTGCATCTTCATTTGGTTATTCGTTTTCTACTCCAATCATAGAGACGTATCTGAACATGCACGGAACGATCGTCACGGGTACTTTTTCTCTTTCCAAGATAATCACGAGGATTATATGCCGAAAGGAGGCACTGGTCTCATCGGTGTCTCCAGTCGCCGCGTTGTCTTGATAGACAATGGCAGCATCCACACAGAAGCACTACTCACCTGCTCCTGTGGATGGGTTAAGGAGGCAGACCATCTAGTCTACTGCCGAAAGACCCTACTGAGGAGGCAACAGTGGCCCACCCTCTACCCCTACAGCCGCCAGGAGCCCGTAGGACCTATAGGGTCCCTCGATCGCTACTTCAAGGGGCTAATCACTGACTCTCAAGGCTTCCAGGCCTTCCTCTGCGTGACAGACTTCTTCCAGAAGATCTGCCCGCAGTACTAGGAGATAGGTCATAACCTATCCTCCAAACGACAAACTACCTCTATTAAGAAACCAGATGGTTATAACGGAACTAGGGCACCAGTGGGAACTAGGGATGGATAGAACACATAGTAGCTCACGAGCAAGATTTGGAGGACGTCAGGATACGGCGTGTACTATATAGTATATACCTAGAGCCTGCGACCCTTCACGCCACATACCCTCCGGGAGGTCTGCCGCAAGGGCGGCTGCGCCCTTGCCGCCATGGCGTTAAATAGAACAACAACAACAACAACAACAATGGCAGCATCGTTGTGTTGTGAAGGATCACAGGCTTATAATGGCTCATGTCTGACTATTTGCCTGATGCGTGTTGGCGTTCTTTCGATGGCATAGTAAGCCATGTCGAGGGTTGGTCGATAATTCGCCGGAATTCATGATGCAGAACTTATGATGCACTCAAAAAACATTGGTCTTAACGATCTGCACCTTTGGTCGTAACACTCATTCACCGAAGGTATTGGCTTGCTTTTGCTTCTTCGGAAGGTCCTTAATATACAGGCGAAACATTGAAGGAATATCTCATAAGTTATTGAACTTCACCTGATATTAAGGTTGAACTCAAGGCCTGTTAAGCTAAGGTAGTCGGAGGCCGGGAGCAGTGACCAATGGACTTACCTAGGTACCTTAAGTGTATATATACCGTCGAGGCACATACACTGAGTCACGGTCAATAGTTTCCTTCAAATAATACCCTAACAGTACGACAATCTTTCTGCATACATCCTCCGCAACCGACACACCGGGCGGCAGGTTGATGTTGACTGGGGTCAAGATCCTCCGTACTTGCCGTACCAGCCACGAGTAGCCGGAAGTACCCAAGTTCAGCAAGAAAAGACAGTATCCAAGCATGGCTGCATATACCTGTGGGTGTTACTCTAGATAACATCTCACATGTAGCATAGAGGTAGAGCCCCAGTAACATAGTCCATCTTCTGAACGCAAACAATGCTGGCAGCTGACAGCTAAGGCCATTGAAGTGGAGATTGTGGACTTTGTCACGGTAAGGTAGTCTGAGAAAAGATTCTTCCTAATTGGCCAAAAATAAGAAATACCAAGAGTCTGGCTGATGTCCGTTAGTCACCTAATAACGGACAAACTCCAAGTCCATATCAGCGCTCTCGTGCTCAATTGTTATGGCAGAGCAGCTTGAGTAGCGGGTTGATGTGAGCGGTCTGTTCTTCTCAGCAAAATCTCGGAAGCATCTATCTGTCTGATCGACAGACAAAGTAAAAATAGAAAGCGTTCACCCCCACGGTGCTGCCTTGGGGGGTACATCTCTTGGTGCTCATGCTCGGATTCGAACTCGGGTACTTACTAAGCCGATCCTCGAGTAGGCTGGTTGATCTATAGTTTATTAGCCCTAAACCACTCATTCACCCAGACAGTTTGACCTGACAGGTCGACCTAGACGAGCGCCTCTTGGCTGGTGACATAAATGGATTTGAGGGGTGTTTCAAAAGCTTCCTTTATATTCGGGTGGTAGAATAAGAATCGGGTGAGGGTTTGGTCGGCAAGGTAGGTGCGATCGCCACCTCTTGGTCTCCCTCCCGAGCCGGATTTAAGGTAGGGTGGAGTGGCACGCTTTATTCGTACAGACCCTTTACTCCCCGGCCAAGGGAATGAAAATTAGTTCGAGGAGCCTTATCCGTAACCTGGTATTACTCCGTAAACCAAGATAAAATGCAGTCACAGTTCTCGTTATCGAGGCAGGAATGCCGTCAGTGGGCTTCAATAATCACATGCATGTTGGACTTGGTGAAGGTGTCTGACTCTCAGTTAGTGATAACTATGAAGCCGCCGTCATGATCCCTCGATTCTACCCAGGTGCGTCTGGCTTCGCTCCAGGCACCAGGTATAATTGGAACTTGACTTCAACCCCGCAAGAGTTTCTCTCCAAGCAGATCATCAACCTCACTCAACGACATACGATTGGTGGGAGTAGTACGGTCAATGCGATGATTTTCGATCGCGGGATGCCTTCCAACTACGACGCCTGGGCCGCTCTTGGAAACCAGGGCTGGAACTTTGCGGCTCTACTTCCTTACTTCAAGAAGGTGCGCTTGGAACGACCACTGAGAAGCATGAGTGTTCACTGCACTGACGCATGCCTAATGTGAAGAGCGAATGTTTTACCGCCGCAACACCTGCGAATTCCGCGACATATGGCATGACTTTTGATGCCGCTTGCCATGGTTTTGAAGGACCTATCCAATCAAGTTACCTAGCTTGGTCACATCCGAACAACAGCAAGTTGATCCCACACTCGTGAATCAGTACTTCTCAAAGTAGACTAGTCATACCAAACTTACAAAGCGAACTTCCTTGATGCCATGCACGGGCTCGGAATCAGTACGCCGGTGGACCAAGGCTACAACCCGCTTGGCGCATACCTAAGTACTCATTCTATCCATCCAAGAAACCAGTCAAGATCAAGTGCAAGAACAGCTCATTATGACCAAAGTGTGGACAGAGTCAACCTTGACATTCTCACAGGGCACTAAGTTACAAACCTGTTGTTTAATACTGATGGAGAAAAGCCTAGAGCTACGGGAGTCGAGGTAGACTACTCTATAGGCCTGGAGACGTCTCGATGGAAATAGTTATGCTGACTTCATTTGGCAAAGTTTTCAGCCGGGCCTGGTTTGACAGCTGATAAAGTCGAGGCTTTGAAAGAAGTCATCGTGTCGGCAGGTGCTCTGAATACCCCGAAGCTCCTGCAGCTGTCCGGCATCGGGCCAGTATCCCTCACGTCGAGGCACGGCATTCCCTTGCAAGTCGACCTTCCGGGCGTTGGCGCGAACCTGCAAGATCATCCATTCGGATTGACGCTTGCTTCTTGTAACTTCACTATCAATGCTTCAGCTGCATGGAACTTGGTGCATGACTAACTCGACATTTAGTGAGTGCTGGGATACCCGGAAACTACGACTTAGAAAACGCAACGTTTAATGCTGATCAAAAAGATCTCTACTACTCCGAAAGAAAAGGTCAGTCCAGCACTCAAATGAAGAGAGGTTCTTCTTAATCAGTTGTTAGGGCGTTGGACGGATACTATTGCAGAGGCACTCGCATTCATACCTCTGTCAAACTTCACCCAGTCAGATGTTACTGGCAAATTGCTGTCTGTTATGAGCAGTGCCGGCGCCGCTCAGTATCTCCCACAAGATACTGACCAGACTGTCAAAGATGGATATTTGAAGCAAGTACAACAAGTTCTAGAAATGCACCAAAATGGCTCCACGGCCGGCATGGAGCTTCTTTACGTCGACAGTGGACGCTCCATAGTAAACATCCTGATGCACCCCCTTGAGCCGAGGAACTGTTGCAATCAACTCCACCGACCCTTTCGCGCCGCCGGTCATTGACCCACGCTATCTTTCCCATCCTTACGACGGTCAAGTGTTGGTCGAGTCAATACGGTTCAACCGAAAGCTTTTGGCCACAGAACAAATCCAAGCCCTCGGAGCAACAGAAACGCTACCAGGGGTCGGTATCACGAGCGATGATGACCTCCTAGAATTCATCAAAGGAGCCAGCTCTACAGAGTATCACTATGCTGGGACCTGCGCTATGCTTCCGAGGTCACTTGGTGGTGTCGTGGATTCCAACCTTAGCGTGCATGGGGTCGATGGCTTGAGGATAGTCGATGCTAGTACTATGCCTTTACTTCCGTCAGAGCATACCCAGGCGACGGTTTATGCGATCGCCGAAAAGGTAAATCATGCCCCTACACATTAAATTTCTCGACTATGAATGAAACTAGTGCTGTAGCTCCAGTGCTGACAAAATTCCCTTACACAGGCAATCGACATTATTTTACAGCAACGTTTTTGATGCATACGGAAAGAAGTTGGATTCGACGAGGACTTCACGAGGAACGATAGACGTTGGATTGCTGTCCGGTCTGAATACTCACTGGCAGACGCTCTCTTGTTCAAGCTTCATACATTTGGTGGTGCAGAAAGTTTGTTTTACTTCTGTGACTGGTGCAACCTGCCGTTACATTGGCAATGACTTGACAACCCTGTGGATTGCAGCAAACGTCGTATTTAAGGAGGTGCTCGCCCACTCTCCCCTGGAACATCTTGCTGACAAATAGTTCTCAAGCCTTGAGTGCCTCAGATGCCCAACATCATCACTTCTCAGAAAGCAATGGCAGGCACAGCCCGTTCCGACTCGTGAGAGCCACAAAGGGATGGCAGGCAAGAGAGGGAAGCTGAGAAATTGTTGTGTGGACCAGAGGGCTGGGCCGGAATAGCGGTGCCGCCTCCTGCATGTTAGCATGTCCCGCCGCAAGGATGTGCTACTCGAGCCAATGATGGTCACTACCGATTCTCGCGAACAGGGGACTGGGGCCCCTCCCAAACCAACTCAACCAACCAACTGGGACGATGACTTCAGCCAGCTGGCCGTTTTGCCTAGTGCTTACCATGGCGTTGGAGTTGCTGGAATATGACTTCCAAGCCTGCTATTCCAAGTTCGAGCGGTGTTTTGATATTGGAGGCTGGCCCTGACTCTTATGATGAAGCAAAACTGTATCTTGGTTCAAAAACGATAGGGTTTGGAGCGCGCTTTGCTAGTTCCATTAGATCCAAAGACGGCGTCGGGGCGAACCTTAGTTCAGCCATATTGTGGCACAGATGATGAATGAGATGGCAACAACTTTCAGCACTAGCATATCCGCTAGACGTCCATATGACCACCATGCTCCATCAAGCTGGAGAGCCTTGCGATCCTGGTCTTCCAAGACAATTTGAATCATTTGTCGTAGCTGTTCCATTATGGGGAAGTGCAGGGGTTACACATGATACTTGAGCCTGTGCAGGGGCTGATTCTGGCTGCCTAGCTCAACATGCATTTTGTCTCAGCCAGGCTCGCATCAGGCTGGCTGCCAACACATACTTAAGAATATCATTGATAAATCGGGCTTCCTTCTAGCCTTTCTCCCTTTCAATATTTTAAGAGAGATTCAGCCTCCGAGATCACTGGCTCTAATTACCTGTTGGCGGCTCAATGTCGGCCTTTACAGCCGTTCCGTGTGCTTAGAGGAGCAACATCAACCACCTACATCTAGGGCAGCCCCATCCGATCGCCAGCATGTCATCTTCAGACTCCACGAGCTCATCCAGCGGCGACAGTGGCAACAACGACAACCAAGTTGAGTTAATTGTAGCCGTTGTTGCCTTGGTGATATCAGTCCTCGCCTTCATCATTGCAATTTTCCAAGCACTCCAACAATACTACGCATCGGCAACCGGCTATTCATCATGTACCCCAAAGGTAATGGGAGATTGGGCGAGGTTCACACGTCGACGATTCAGATGGTATGAATTCCGTTTCGAGGTGGAGTTCGAAGTTCCTGTCATCTTCGTTGCGCCGCCGACAAACCCAAGGGGACCCCTCGGCGTGCACGACGACAAGGAGATCACCTACATGACCGGGACGACAGACAGTTATAAGAAGACGTATACCTGGGACCAAGAAGAATACGACAAGCATTCCAAGACCTTGCGGGCCGGGATGACACGTCAAGCTATCCACACCGCCGACAACGAACTCGCAAACTGGACGAGTCTGTTGATGGCTATTCAGCGTATGGAAAGGGAGTCGCGAACGTGGCAAGATAAGGAGTATTTCGGGTACAACCCTCAATGGGAAGCCCAAACACCATGCCATCCGACCCAATCCAGCACTCCTGTACCTTACACTCTTACCGTCGGCATGCAGAGGAAGAAGAAGTCATGGGATAGCATGCCAGACAACATGAAGAAGCCGTACGCAACAACAACGATCTCGCACCTAGTAGAAATGGCAGCGATGTTGGGTGTTCACTGGAAAGAGTTCAATCGCAACGAGGACCGTTACCGCGGACAGGGTAACGGATTCAGCATCACCGGATATGATGTTGACGATCTCGGCATCGTCTTCACCTTTGAGAAGACTGGACCGACATGGTTTCACGAGAACAGGGTGGTGCCGAATAACAAGGTCAAGGAGCTTTGTTTTGGGTACTGCCCCACGATTTTCCGTCAGCAGAACAACGACAACTACAAATACGCCGACGAACCGAAAGACATCGGAACGCTCCAGCTCGGTAGCATGTCAGCTATCGCAGAAACTCTGGTCGTGATCGGTTGCAACACTAATACTGTCCGGCACTTCCGAAAGTCAACTCCAGATACACGGCACATCCACCTGTTTCCGAGTAGGTCTTGTCCTCATCATTCCAACCAAGCTTGAATACTGACTATGATGTAGTTGCTTTCGAAATGCTAGGTATGGTGGGTGCCGTCCTACAGATTCCCGGCACGGCTTTCCGCATGCTCCCTAACCCAACCATCTGGCATTGGGACCGAAAGTCATTTTCACTGAGAACCTTTCTCAGCGACTACGTCCACATCATGGGCGAGTCGTCAGAAACCGAAGCCATGCTTAAAAACATAGAAGGGTCTCGAATTAGCGTGATTCTCAAGGAAACCGGCAAGATTGAAGACAAATTCGAAGAGCTCGAATCTCGAGACGGCCCAGAAGCGATCTTGAGACGCACAAACAACACTGAGGAAAGAATTTACTCTAATGACCTAGTCATGGCTTTGCACTCAGCCATCTCGAAATGTGATGAGTTCCTTCAGAGTCAAGAGAGGATACACCTGGTACAGAACGTCCTGCGCGTACACCTGCAAGAGATTCTGCGTATTCTGAACGATAAGGAAGGGGAGTACAAGACAGTTGTGGTTACAACAGGAGATCCTACCCGGTCAAAGAGGGACTCGAGACACGATCTCGTTGTTCCCGGCGCATCCCCTATCCCGAAGACGCGAGAGGAACACGAGGAAACCGAGAAGGAGGTATCGCTCCTCCAGAAGCTGGATGCTGCGTCTTCGAGCGAGAGACACAGCGTTTTAGCCGAGATTTACCTTCTCTCGGTGCGCAAGCGGGTCATCGATGTTGTTTGCAAACAGCTGCGGGCTGAAAAGGCTCGCAAAGGGCGTGGGGCCAGGTCGATCATCTCTGATGCTTCTACGGACGTAGTTGCTCACGACCAGCAACAGCAGATTAATGATGTTTGGTGCATGCTTGTTTTCCGAATGGTATGCTGGTTGCTTCTGCATGATTTCCATGGCAAGGATATTCAAGTCGAGAAGAGCGAGGTATTTGGAAGCCGTTTGCCAGTTTACATTACATAGAGGGGGTCCAACTGGCGATGTAACGACTGACTTATGATAGGATGGGAAATGGTTTAATAATGACACCGTGCATTGCATCACTACTTAAGCTTGTCCGCAGCTTTTGATGGCTCCTTCTGAGGTTGTCATAAGTCTCCTGATATTTCAACTGCTTTCTAGACTGGCTCACTTCGCATGCCCACAAAAGCCATGCATGCGATCTCAAAAAAATACACAAGCGCTAATCATCAAACATTCAAGCCCCATTGCTGCCATTGGTACCGTTCTCACGCTTCTTCAACTCCTCGCGAACCGCAGGCAGGATATAGCGACCGTAATCAATAGCATCGTTGAGGTTGTCGTAACCGCGGATCGAAATTAAATCGGCACCAAGGTCGACGTAGTCCAAGATGGAGTCATTGATAGTCTTGGGAGATCCAACCAACGCTGTAGAGGCTCCACGGGCGTTAGTCGCAGTGACGGTGGGGTACCACAGGGCCCGGTCCTGGACTTCGCCCTTCTTGGCGATGTCAAGCAGACGCTGCGAGCCGACGTTCTGAGGCTCGGGGCCATTCTGGCTAGGCTTACCCTGTCCGGCAGAAATATTGCCCTTGAGGGCGTCGAGCGTGCGGTGTGCCTTGGCCCACGCAAGTTCCTCCGTCTCGGCAATGATGGGACGGAAGGTAACCCAGATGCGGGGCCGGTCCTTGCGGCCGGCCTTCTCGGCCTCGGCGTAGATGCGGTCGATCTGCTCTTTTGTCTCCTTCAGCGGCTCACCCCACAGTCCGAAAATGTCAGCGAGAGAGCCACCAATGCGGTATGCCTCAGGCGACGAGCCGCCGACGGAGACGGGAATTGTGCCCTTTGTCGGGCGGACACTGCTGTGGAAGTCTTTAAAAGTGTAGTACTTGCTCTCCCAGCTAAAGGGCTCCGGCGATTCCCATGCGCGGCGGAGGATCTTGATATAGTCCTCAAGGCGGCCATACCGCTCGTCCTTGGAGAGGAAGTCACCCTCCTTGGCTTGCTCGGCATCGCTTCCGCCGGCGATGAAGTGCACGACGACGCGACCCTTGCTGAGTTGGTCCAGCGTTGCCAGGGCTTTCGCGGCGACGGTGGGGTAGAGAGTGTTTGGCCGCAGGGCGATAATGACGCTGACGTTCTTGGTCACTGCTGCGATGGTCGCGCCGATTGTGAAGGGGTCAAACGAGTTTGAGCCATAGGGAACGAGTGTGTAGTTGAAGCCGTAGTCGTCCAAGTTCTTGGCGTAGCGGACTAGGAACTCGGGGTCAACGCCAGCACCGGGGATCGGGTTGATCTCCGTTGAGGCGTTGGGGAAAGTTACGCTGATGAACTCGGTCGGCATTCTTGCTATGTGATTTTTTGGGTTGGGTATCAATACTGCTGAATTATATTCCCCTAAGACCGTTGCTATTCGTGAGTTATGTGGCCGCCTATATACATCCATTGCACGATATGGCGACAACTGCAAGATAATCACGCCTTACACCCCGAGCCGATTTCGGCAAGGGGTTCCCCAGTGAGATGTCACCATAACCCCATCTAAATCCAGAACGTTTTATCAATGTGGAAAAGAGCAGCAGCTTTCTCGTTAGGTGTTTTTGGATAGCCTCAAGAGAAAATCGTCGGTTTTTCAACGCACCTCAGTTTAATGTCGGGCGGGATGCGATCGGTGCGCGGATACTTGGCGACGCGGCTCCAGACCGGGGCAAGTCCGCCGAGACACGACAACCGGGACTTCACATCAAGACGAGAAACCACAACCAAGATTGATCTGTTGATTAACAGTATCTGAAACTGCCGAAAACATTCATCGGCAAAAAATTACCCCGCTCGTCGTCAACACGCAATTCTCAGGATCAGTTCCACACACCCACAACTTGGGGCCAACGTCGGACATACCCGCACACCTGTAGCCCCGAACGCTTGACATTGGCTGATTCAAGAAGCGCAGTGCCTCCGACGCGGATCTTATCGTGCCATTTACTTACAAATCAACGATTGTGCAAGAGGCGAATTACTATGGTGATTTGTCAACAGATATGGAAACATGTTCCGGTCGCACCTCCGCAACGTTCCCCACGCCTCAAGCCGCAATTGCCTCAAGGGCAGGCTCCATTGAGGGGAGAGAACTCAGAGTTACTCCACCTATTGAGTGTTAGGCATGTTGTTTATGATAGACGTGTTCTTATGTTGAACCCATAACGAACACCCCCCAATTTCTTTAGGCAGTAAGAGAATAGGTAATCTACAGTGCTTCACAATTATCAGACGGGTAAGGAATAACATCGACTCTTCCGGTTCCGTCGCGTGATGGAAGATCAAGTGCCCAATCTTGCAAGCACCACAGCAGTTGGTCAAAATGACTGCAATTCATGAAACGTAACAAACGTTCAACTTGAACTATGTTGGAATCTTCCGCGTCCAGTCTACCCTAGTTGAGGAAACATGCAGCCTTGAACGGGCTTCTCTTCCCAGATGAAATTGGCCTTGTCAATATCGACGTCCATCTATAATACAGCTAAACGAAGTACCATGAGTGAAGAGGAAACCTTTTCCTAGTACTCTATGGGATACTGGAAGAAGTGAACAAAAAAGTAAACTAAGTTGTTGAGTAGTAATAGGAATTACATGTTGAAAATCTTGAGCCTTTCAAGATCCTAGAGACACTCTTTGGCGGCTTGAATCCCTCGATATTTGAAAGTAAGAAATATGAGCTCCGTGGTTCATGAAGATTTCTTCCTCCAAAGTTGAGCGAACGAGTGTTTTTTCGGCACCCGAGCCAACCAATACAGCGACAGAGCTGCGAATAGGTTGAAGATGATGTAGACTGACGGTTAGTCAGGGTGGCCAGCGGAATATGCATATATGAGTGAGCAGAAAAGAGCGTCTATTCGTACTAAAGAGTGGATGGAATCACCACAGGCTTGTGGGCCTAATGCTATCCTAATAAGTCTTGCAGAGAGCTAGGACCAGGTGGAAATGACAGTCTGGCCTGTTTCGTGATGGTCAGACCATTCCGAATGGGTTATGTCCATGACTCGCATATGAGCATGCATGGATTCTGTCATAGACCCACATCAGCCCATACGACCGCCATCGTCTGCCGTACGACGTAGAAGTGGTAGCCAGGAACGCATCTGTCGTGGCCAGTGAGCAGAACTGGCAGACGTCGGTACTGTTGGGGTTGAAGACATTGCCGCCGGCCATTTGCATGTACGGCGCCATGTAATCACCACACGCGGTTCCATTTGCCGGACTGAATTGTAGCAACTCGAGCTGAGAGCACTCGACTTTGTTGTGTGCTAGTCCCGTGGACAAGAGACCTTCAACGAGGTATGTCAAGGGCGAGACGCGGTACATGAACTTCCAGAAACCTGGAAGGGCGTTGACCGGTACAATGACACTTTCAATTTGTTAGTTTCAGATATGAGGCAGGCCGAATTGGTGATGGACTTACCCGCAAAAGATCAGACATAGGGTAAAGAGCAGAAGAGAAAGAGTTGCGCCAATCTCTGCCGTCGGCACACCAGCGACAACCATATCGGCAAAGGTAGACTCGAAGAGCATGAAAGCCCAGATGAGTAGGAACATGAGGCCGCCACGTTCCGTAACCGCATCCGTCGGAATAGTATTGCGATACATGCCAACGAGATAGTAGAACGGAAAGAAGATCACGATGGCAGCCAAAGTGTTCCAGGGAAGCTCGACAATGATGTTGACCAGTACGAACACGTACCACGAGTACGCCCTGGAGGCGCGCTCTCTCGCCTCGTATTGTTCGCGTTGTAGAATAAAGTTGGGCATCGTTTGGTAGACGAGGAAGGCAAAGACCACCAGCAACATGAAGATAGAAAACATCTGGCTCTGGAGGCCTTGCATTGTAAGTGGTGAGTTGTAGAAAGATACGCCGATGAACAAACTCTGTACACAAGTGTTAGTTGGAATCTCGCGATGGTCGACGATTAAAACAAGTTGAGACATACCGTGCCACCAGACAAGATTAGCTTGGAGTAAATGTACGACGGCGTGCGCCAATACTGCTGAAAGACTCTCTCGGTGCACAAGGCAAGCTGAACATGGAAGGGCGCAGCATAGGTAGACATCTCATCGGGACTCGTCGTTGAGCCGTTGGGCGCCAGGCCTTGCTCTAGACGCTCAAGCTCGCGGCGCATCTCGGCACACTCGTGACTCTCCTTCCAAGTCTCGGGCCAATCCCTCTCAGCCTTTGCGCCAGGCGCAGCGCCGATGACTTTGAGCATCCACTCGGCGGGGTTCTCGTCCTGCCCGCAGGGCATTGCTCCGTATTGCTCAAAGTAACTCGTGAGCACGCGGGAGTTCTCGCCAATGTCGCCAAAGTAGACTGTTTTTCCGCCGTGTGCCAGGAGGAGAAGTCGGTCGAATTGCTGGAATAATAGAGCGGAAGGTTGGTGGATCGTCACGAGGATGGCTTGACCGTTCTCAGAGAGCTTTCGGATCAGTGATGAGATTGACCATGCTGTCTGGCTGTCGAGACCTGAGGTTGTTCGTCGAGGAAGAGGAGGAGATCGGGTTTCGCGGCGAGCTCGACGCCGATGGTTAGTCGTTTTCTTTGCTCAACATTCAAGCCTGGGACCATCAATTAGCTACGACTCTTTGGAAATGGAATATCGTAGTGGGCTGAACACTGACCTTCTCCAGGTACTCCAACAATGGCATCGGCGTAAGCTTCCATTTCCAGAAGCCCAATCACTTCTTCAACATAGGCATACTTCTCTTGCTTGCTGACGAATGCTGGCTGGCGCAGCATGGCACTAAATCGTAAGGCTTCCCTGACAGTGGATGTCTCGAGGTGGATATCTTGTTGCTGGACGTAACCGGCCTTTCGCTGGAAAGACTGGTCTCTGGGAATGCCGTTGACCAAGACATCCCCAGTCACCACACCCATGGTCACTCTGTTCGCCAGCACGTCGAGCAGAGTAGTCTTGCCAGCGCCAGTAGAGCCCTGAAATCTTCGTCAGTACTGCAGATTCAACACCAGAACGTGCATTCACTAACCATCAAAGCAGTCAAAGTTCCTGGCTTCACCCATCCGCTAGCCTTGTCAAGAACTCTGCGGTTGTTGCCCTTGATAGAAATGTCGTAGCAAACATCTTTCCAGTGAAACACCGATTGGCTCTTGTGGATCGCGGCTTGCTTGACGCCAGACTGAGCGGCATGTCCCTCGGACTTTTCGTGTTGATAGACGCGTTCAGATTGGCCGGCCTCTTCGTCGGATGAGTTCTTTGATAGTTTCGGGGTCGAATGCCCGCGCTTGAAGATCAATACTTCGCCCTTGGAGCGGTCTGTAGTGATGTACTCCGCTGCAAAGAGGTAGACGCACATGAAGAAGACGATGAATGCGATCAAGATGCCAAAGTTCCTGAGCGAAACGTTAGAAAACTTCATAACAAACTTTGACAAAGAGGGCGACATACCTCCAGATGTGAGACTTGTAGTAACTGAAAGTGGCATTCATGTAAACGTCGCCATCGACAAAGTCCGCACCGGGAGCAGCGCCAGCAACAGAGCACGTTCTCTCATTCGGCGCCGCTTTCAGGTAGGCCGGGACAAACGAGATACAGGGAAATTGTCGACCGTTGAACTCGTTGGCGACCAGACTCTCAACGCATAGGCAATGGGGTTGATGTAGTTGATCCAGCGAAGCCAGCCCTTCATGTCGCGAGTCGGAAGGATGAAGCCGGTGTAGATGACGAGCGACAAGATGAAGATCGCGGCCGGCGTCAAGGCTTGGTGAATGGTGCGGGACGTCTGGCCAATGGTTCTGATGATCATGGACATTGAGAGTGTGGTGAAGCCGAAAAGGAGGAAGATGAAGAAGGCATCGGCCTCTTGGCGGAGCTTCGCCATGAAGTAGAGTGGAATGTTGAAGGCCAAGGTCGACAGAATCTTGCTGGGAAGATCGCAGATTGTCGAGGAGATGGCTTCGGATGCGGGGTGGTATAGGGCATAGCGAGCGTGCTTTTCGACAATGGGTCTTTGGACATATAGTGTGAGGATCTTGATATCGGCACGTTAGCTTGCGCGCCCTCGTCGTAGGCCATATGGCGGCAGAAGAATGACATACCTCAAGGGCACTGCTGAGTCCGTTAAATAAGATAGCAAAGAACAGAAGAATGCAACGAGAATTCATGCTCGATGCATCAGACGGCAGGTCGAAGAAAATACTTCCAAGAACCAGAGAGATAACCAGGTTGCCACCAACAGTGACAACGAAGAACAGCCAGTCACCAAGGAGGCGCTGGTACCCACGCGTCATGCAGAGCCAGATTTGCATGGGCATGGAGATAGTGTAAGGTGATTGCGGTGTTCTTCTCGACCGTTAGCGAATGATTCTTTTCCCCTCGTTCATTAACATTCATCACCACTTACACAAGAGAGGCTTTATGAGCCTGACGCGTCGCGACAAACTTGTCGACCACTGAGCCATCGAGGGGATGTTCCTCCTCGAAGGCAAAGATCTCCTCCATCAGGCGTGCCCTGGAGTCACTCCCCTTCCACACGGTTGCAAACTCGTCTGGCGTTCTGGGAACTCTGTTTTCGAACCCTTCTCGGACGATTCGCTCTGCAGGGTTCGTGAGGGACGTGAGGGAGTCGGCGGTGGCTTGACGGTCGGGGCAGCGGTAGCCCATGTCGATGAAGTACTGCTTCGCCATCACCGTAGAGCCAAAGTAGATCTGGCGACCTTCGTAAAGGACCGCAACTTTGTCGAATACCTAGACAAGTATGAGCCAACAAGGATGAAATACGAGTTTGTGTAGGAGAAACTGACATCATATGCCGGCTGTGAGGCGTGATATATCGCAACAATGAGCGAAGTCTTTGCCATGTCTGTAGACAGCTGCAGAGTCCGAGCAAACTCTAACGCAGTAGCACTATCCAAACAACGAGTACTGTTGTCCCAGCACTGGATCGGACTCTGGCTGAGCGTTACCTCTGCAATACTCACGCGCTTGCGCTCTCCTCCGGACACACCTGTCAAGATTCATGTATGCTTAATCGAGGTTGCCTCAAAGTTATCAACTTGTCAAAGGTTTGAGCCACTCACCACGGACGAAGTCATTTCCGACCTTTGTGTTAATGGTGTGGGAGATGCGAAAGACAGCCATCACGACGTCCCGCAAGTGCTCGGCGTATCTCTGCCTACTGACACCGGGAAGTCTGTTCTTAGGTGTTCTTGCGAGTGAGGCGAAGAGGAGTGTCTGTCCGACTGTGAGGTGGGGGAAGTGGATGTCGGTTTCGGCTTGGTAGATGACTTCGCCGCGGAAACGCTTGTGCATTGTTTCCATTGGGATGCCTGTTGATGATTTTTGTGACAGTCAGCTATCGTGAGGTCCTACATGATGTCCCCAATAGAGTCAAAACGGTGCTGTCACTGACCTTGATAGCTGAAGTGTGAGTGGTCTCCGAGATGAAGTCCCTGGGTCTCACCGGCAATCGTCTTGAGCAGGGTAGAGACACCACTGCCGGGGCGACCCAACACCAAGAGCATCTCACCACTCTTGATGATACCGTCAAACTCCCTCAAGATGTCAATCTTTTGACGACGGTTGCTGAGAGCCTGCTTGATCATCATTGGTGCTTGCCAGAGGATATTGAGAACATCCTTCTGGTAATCCGTATCAGTACCGTAACCGTGAACACTCAAATTACGATACGCAACTCCAGCCTCGAGTCTAGGATAGTCCTCGGGGGGTGGTATGAGTGCTGGAGGAGGGCTCGGGCCCATTTCTTGGCGTTGAACTCTTCGCGACAGCTTGGGTCCAAGGCAGGATGGTCTGACAGAAACGGGTTGATACCAGGGTCGAGTCTTGATGCTGAACGGATGAGGTCGAGACTGTAAGGCCGGACAAGCGCATTGACTTGGGCATCGTTGGCTTCAATACCCATGTCATTTCGGTGGTGGTCGTGCTTTTGACTGGCTTTGGCGTGCAAGGTGTCGTCCAACGGCTTAGACATGACGTTGCCACTGTCACCCTGCGGGCGATGCATTTTGTGACTTGATATGCTGATCACACAACGTGCAGATAAGAAAGAATCTGAAGATCGCAGGAGAGAAGAGGCTCAAGCAATGTCACCCACCGGGGATCACGGAGAAGTTATATCTTGACAAGCTTCCCAAAAGAGGCACCCTCCTCGTTAAAAATAAGTTTTCAATGGTCAGCATGAGGGAGACATGTGAAAATAACAACACATATACGCATTTTCAACGTCAATATACGCATTATCGGCGAGTTGACATGGGCAGAATGGACCCGAAAAGCAGGGTCCAGATCACTAGCTTCACGTCACGCTGCCGAAGCTTAGATTTCGCGAGCCGAGCCTCACGGCCCAATTTCCATGTTTTAGATGCATATTGTGCGGTTTTATTAATGTAGGGCAGCCGTATGAATCATGTCGGCCCGAGGGGGGGGGCTCAACGCAAGAAAAGTTGACGATGTTGACAAGAAAGCACCCACACGCGCCGCAGAGATCTTGATCGCAGATCCCGGGATGGCGGCGTTCTGAAGTGGTCCGATGCTTGCGTACAGTTACCCGATTCGGTATCTCGGGCGCGAGACTCTACACCCACATGGCGGCCGAACTTCTCCAAGTCTCCATCCACTCTCCCAAAAGGCAAAAAAGGAGCCGAGCTCCTTTCAACATAAGCTGAATGTCTTGGTTCCCTCCCCCCATGCGAACCACATCCTCGCATATTTACAGATCTCGTCTCCGACCTACTCGTCTTCGTCTCTCGGTGCTGTTTTGTTTCCAGCCTGCATTTCATCTCATCCTCTGCGAGCCGAGACGATGACTGCTGATAAGCCCTCGCCCAGTCCTACTGGTGTTGGTGCTGCGTCCCGAACCCACAAGTCTTGCGATGCTTGCAAGTCACGCAAGGTCCGCTGTCCTAGTACGTGACTTGAGAGAGCTTATTGCCATTCCGTTTCCTCACTCAAGAACTGACGGGTTAACTTTGTCAACAGGTAACGGTCCGCCTGGACCTTGCGCGAATTGCATTGTGAGTAGTAAAACCTACTGATTTCCCTTCCCCTGGCAAGACATGCTCGTTTACTCACAAACCTTGAACCTGTAAGCGTCGAAAAGAAGAGTGTCGCTTTAGTGTAAAAAGGCTAGCCCACAGGCGCAACGGTAAGCACGAGCAGCAAAACATCCGCCATACGATAGTTACACACTCTGAAGAGCGAACACAACAGCTTTGGACGACTTTCTATGGCGAAAGACTGCAAAATACTAAGTAAGTCCCCAGTTGCCGGACAGCTTCTGCCAACGAATTACTCGCCCTCGAGCAATCGACCGCCCAGTCTCCCAGACGCCAAAGCCGTGCTAGACTTGTTGACATCAGATGGAGAAACCAAACCATTAGTTCTCCCGGATCGCACGTCGCCAAAATCCCCTCCCCACCGCATCCAAGAGCTCCACGTCGATCGCGTCCTTGCACGAGCACAAAGACCAAAGACCTCTACCGGAAGAGGCCAGGAAGAAACCATGTTTGTATCAGTAAGCACCATCAGCCACTTTTTCAATGTCATTTGCACATTTGAGTTTGCTGGAAGCTGACAGAACGTCAACAGCGCAATGGCATTTTTGGTATTGAAGAGCCACATGCCCTCAGTGGCCTGCACGTACTAACAGATCAAGGGGGCCGGAACAGCCTCACGTTCTTCTCCGACAACAGGCTCCTGTCCCTGTCGACGCGCCTCCAGAATCAAAAGGTGAACGAGCTCGTCGGGCGGATTTCCGTCATTGTCAATGGGCGGTTACGTCGTACTGACTCGACCACCACGAACCCCCGGAGGACGCAACCTCCAGACTTGGGTACCGACAGGGCGCGCGCCGCCTTGTACATTCGCCGTAATTACTTCCCGTTCCACTTCCTGTAGTCTCGTTGAGTGAGGCAGAAGCTAAGCATGGTCAGTTTACTTCGAGCGGGTGCATCCCATGTTCCCGTTCCTCGACCGCACGACTTTCGAGACGACGGTGTCAAGTCCCAACTTCCCCAATCTCCTCGAACGGAGCAAAACGTGGTGTTGTCTCTACTACTGCGTCCTTGCTTTGGGATGTCAGTACGCTGACGGTGGCACATTCGAGCCTGGCAAGGGCGAGTCTTGGCGGCTGTTCTCTGTTAGCTTGAGTGGCTTTTCGGAGCTGCTGTTGCTTCCCGATTCTCTGACCACCTTGCAAGCACTGACGGCCATGTCTATATATGGCTTAGGTATCTCAGGCCTGGCGGTCGAACCCGTCATCATGTCAGAGGCAGCAAGACGGGCTCAGATTATGTCGAGTCATAGCTTCACTGGCCCGACCGCCCACGCCTACCAGAAGTCCTTCTGGATCCTGTATGCCATCGAAAAAATCACCAGCTTCCACTTCGGGAGGAGTTCTGTAAGTACCTTGAGGCTCTCCCCGTCACTACTTTGATGTCCCGTTCCGACGGACGCCCACTTTCCTTTACCCTTCGTCTTCTAACACTGCCAAGAGCTTTGTGGATAGTGACATATCCTGTCCAATCCCAGTCGTTCCCGAAGCAACGTCAGGAGACTTTAGCTGGTTTCTGCACTTGGTGCGCTTTGCTCGCCTCCTTTCTCGAGCATACACATCGCTCTTCTCGGTCGGCGTGTCGGGTAACTCCGATTCGTATTACCTCGACGTGATTGACCAGTTGAATGGTGAACTAGAGGAGTGGAGGGCATCTCTGCCCGACAATGGCTTTCGCCCGAGCGGAATCTTACGCCCTCAAACCGTGTCCGGCTCCAATGCGAGATCGCTGGCTCTCATCCTCAATTATCTCTATTACAGCATGCTACTGACTCTCGCGAGAACCACGCTGTGCTATCTGCCTGTGCCTGAGACGCCGGCGGTTACAGCGACAAAAAATGACAGGATGAAGACTATTCTGAATGCATCAAGGGCTATCTTGGAGCTGACTACAATGATTGAGGTTGAACCATACACGGTGACATGGTGAGTAGGAGGGCATCGCCCAATATCTTGTTTTCTCCCCCGTTGTCGTTGTATGGGTTGCTAACAGTAACCCCAGGGTCCTTGCGGGAATTCCCATCACAGCGCTTTTCGTCTTATTTGACCTCGTAATTCATGATCCTCGGCAGCCAGACACCGTTACCAACCTGGCTCTGCTCGACATGGTTGCTGGTCACTTCAGTCGGATTGAGTATGCCAGCGGTGGCACTGTGCCCGGTTCTTTGATCGCCGAGTTCGCAAAGATTGCGCGGGACTACGTCAACGAGATTCAGCATTCCGAGGCTGGCTTGACGAATCCTGCGAGACCACATGCACCTCCGAATCATTCCGCGATGCAAATGGTACAGCAGTCATCAGAGCTCGATGGTGGAAACAACAACCAAGTGGCTAGGCCAACTCAAATGACTCTGGATCTGTCTGATGTAAGTTTCCGGCCCTTCATATTCGGCATTGAAAAAGGGGCTTTTCTAATCGTCATTGGTACTGGAGACTATGCCGATGTCTGGGTCGATGCAACAACCAGGGTACACCGACTTTGCGTTCGACAGTGGGATGGGTCAGGTGTCTCCCAGTGCTCTCATGGGGACCGACGTGATGGGAATCTTTAATTATTTCCTGCCCGATCTGGACCCTATGTTTTACCAGGGTATGATGCAGGAGTACGATCTGCTACCGCAGCAGCATGGAGGGACCGTCCAAAGCATGGACAAGTGATTTGATGCGGACGGGGTCCAATTCTTAATTTCCGTCCGTTGACCAGGCCAGATGCAGCACGACATAACCTTATTTTTGGAGCTTGATGCGTGGCTCCCAACGGATACTAGCAGCTACATTAGTTGCTACGCCCAACAGTCGAGATCATTGCTAGGCATAATGACGAAATGCTTATAAAGAACAGAATCGAATGTTCGCTGAACCTCCTTCCAGGATCGAAAAGCAGGTGCAGATGGTGTGTGTAGGTGGGAGAGACTTGGTCTTCGGTGGCAGTGAGCTCCAGGATCCCGGGCTTCGCTCCGGTCCGCTGCAAGGATCAGCCGGGTCTCGGACGGTCTAAAGCAGCCTAGCGTCTCCATTAAAGTCCGTTCTGGTGGATCCTCAAATGTCGTGGCCCCCTGTCCTTTTTCCCGCAGATGTGCGCACGTTTAAAAGAGTCTTGCCGCCAACAGAGCAGAGCTCAGAAGAGAAGCTTATCATGCGATGAACGACAACTCACACACTTCTCTGATCTCTAACGAGCCCCATATTTCCATCTGTAGATCTTGATGGCATCCGAAAGCCCAGCTTCGCAGGCGAGTACTCCGGCAGGCGACAAACCACGCAACGTCTTGGCCTGCGTCTTTTGTCACCAGCGCAAAATCAAGTGTGACCGCAAATTCCCCTGCGCGAACTGCATAAAGGTTGGTTTGTCATCATCTCATTCGACCCTTCAGCCGATGGACCCGAGGTCGACACACCCACATCGATGCGCATGCTCACTGACCACCATAGTCTGATCAACCGTGTGTCCCGTCGACACGAGCACCACCAGGAGCGGGTAGAAGACGCGTAGTGAAAGACCTGTTGGAACGATTAAATCAGTGTGAGAGTCTGTTGAGCCAGGTAGCTCCGCGCGATGCAGATGGATGCCCCGTAAATCCCGATACGCCGGGTTCCTCACGCGATGTGGCGGACAGCCCGGCAATGTCCCACATAAGCTACGAAGAGGCCCGGAAACAACCCAGCTCGAGACCAAATGGCAAGATTGTCTGCGATGAAGGCCGACCAACTTTTATGGAAAACCCATTCCGCGGAAATGTTATTGACCACGTGAGTACACTTCGATAAGATCTCAAGCCTCAGTGAAGATCTAAGTGAGATCCCAGCTCCATTTCTCCAAGCTCAGTCTCTACGACAATGACACCGAGAAATCAACGAATCCGTCAGGTTTTACCAGCGTCTCAGAACGCGGCGATGTAATTCACCAAAAGTCTATGGATTTTGACATATTAGCCCTAGGGCCAGTTGAGATCCTGCGCCTGTGGCAAGTATTTCTAGAACGAGTCAACCCCATGATCAAGGTCATCCACGTCCCTAGCTTGGAACCTCTAGTCTTCGAAGCAGCAACAGACCGCTTCAACCTGAGCTCGAACCTCGAGGCTCTACTCTGTTCCATCAACGTCGTTGCAATCATGGCTCTGTCGGAAGCAGAATCAATCCAGATGCTCAATGTCGAAAAGGAAAAAGCATTGCGGAATTCAATGTCTGCACTAAAGAAAGCCATGTCCAAAGTGGACTTCTTACGAAAGTATAACATGACCACTTTGCAATGCTTAGTGCTGTACTTGGTAAGATGTCTGTCCTGCGCACAAGTTCTGATCTAATCGCAGGCTAGGTATCTCTCCAGGGGCAATTCGATCGCCATGCCGCTTGGGTGTTGACCGGCATGCTCGTCAGGATAGCGCAGAGAATGGGCCTTCACCGTGATGGAGATCTCATAGGTCTGCAACCCTTCGAGACCGAGATGCGCCGCCGTATCTGGTGGCAGATCATCATGCTGGAAACAAAATATGCCGTCCTCGCAGGCTTTGGCGACACACTCCTCCCACCCAACTGGGACGCAAAACTGCCATCAAATGTCAACGACGTCGACCTGCTACCCGGCTCAGCAGAACCCGTCAAGTCTCGTGACGGAGTAACCGAGATGGCATTCTGCCTCATGCTCTACGAATCGCGCGCCTTCTTCTGCGACAACCCCATGCCCGAGTTCGAAGCAGTTATCCTCAGCGGGGAGAAAATCAGCCCAGAAACTTCGAGAAAGTTCTCCGGTCAGCCACTCGACAAGTACAGACTTCTCGTCGACCAATACGACGAGAGGCTAGCTGCGGCGGAACGGCGGTTCTGCAATCCGAGTGCTGGTGGGATACACCTCGTGGCGAGCAAGATCCGATCCTTCACGGCGCAGAGGCTGCGTGACATGATCATGCACGCGCGGGAGCCCTGGGACGAGAACAAAGACGGCGGAGCGAGCCAGCAATCCTTCTTCCGCGCGTGGGTCATCTCCTTTGAGAGCGACGTCAGCTGGTACGACACGATAGACGACAAGTTCACCTGGTACCTGAAACTACACTTCCAATCCGACGCTTTCTCCGTCATGATTGAGCTCCTGCAGTGGCAGCCTGTCGGAACCCTCGTCGATAGGGCGTGGAAGGCGATTGACCGGCTCTTTCACCACCACCCGGAAATGTACGACATGAGCAGGAGGGACAACATGTTGCGCGCAGAGAACCTGCTTGCGGGTTGGGCGAGACGGGAGCTTGCGTTCCGGAACCTGGGCATGTCATGCGACACGCCGCTGGTGGTGGCGCGGTTCCGGAGCAGCGAGATTTTCAAGCAGAAGCAGCCTGGTGGTGTCCCTGTCGAGCAGTGGCCGGCTCCGACGCCGGATACTGCGTTGTTTTCTGATATGAGTCCATCTGACTTTGAGACGTTTGATGGTGGGATGCCTGGAGACACTCATGGTCCCAATTTCAGTCTTTGGGGTGGAGGTGGGCCGTGACAGCATGCTTTATGATGAAGCCTGGCTGGTTTGTGACGACGGGGTGATGACCAGAGGGGGCGGGGTCGTGCATTTAAAGCACTCGACCATGACTTTATGACATTCATGACGGCTCAAGGGTAGACTGTACCCAATACGGAGTTTATCCCTTCACTTCGAGCGTCTTTAGGGCTCTTGGGCTATGCATCACCTCTCAAAATTCACTGATAGACTTTGTGTGTTCTTGGCTTGACTCATCGAGATATCATTGTGAATTCATGCGCGAGTTCCACGAGCTACTGGCTTCAAGTAGACATTCAGCGGAATCCTATCCCACAGGCCGAATGCTCTCTGCCTCTGTATCCAGGACCCGTTTCCTTCTGCAAGTTGAAGATCAAAGTCAAAAACGATTCGTGCCAGGATCAATCTCATCTCTGCATATGCGAGACTGTTTCACAGAGGTGTCAATGTTAGTGGCAGTGACTGAATAGACGGACGAGGAGCTCTTACTTCTTCCCAATGCAGTTGCGTGGGCCAACGCTGAATGCTTGGAGGGCATCCAAATGGTTGTGTTCCTCTTTGTTAGTTTCTAAGAAGCGCTCCGGTCTGAATTCCCAGGGCTTGGTCCAGTTATCCGGACTGTGGTTCGCGGACCATTGTTGAATCTCGACAAAAGTCTTGAAGGGGGCGAGGTTAGCTATCGATTGCAGTTTCAGAAGGCAATGTGATGCGTGAGATTGCTTACTCCTTGAGGGACATGCTCCGAGCCAATCTGACACCCAAATTCCGGCACTTCTCGAATAAGATTTGACGTCACCGGAGGATACATCCGTAAAGCTTCGTTGAGAACAGCGAGCATGTATGGCAGCTTGCTCACTGAGTTGATGGTGATCTCACTAGAGTCAGTAAAGCTGGCGCGGACCTCTTCATTGAGCTTTTGCAGGACCTTGGGATGTCTCAACAGAAGATATGTCGTGCCGGCTAGAGTGGTAGCCGTCGTCTCAGAGCCTGCAAGGACGAGAATGAGACCGTTGGCTGATAGTTGTTCAAACGACAGGTTCTGTTGATACCAGATCAGCTTGCATTACTTCCCTCAGGCAACAATGGGGATCATTCATACCCATTCTTCCTTCTTTCTTAAGAGCCCCTCAAATAGGTCCTTACGGTCAGGATCCATGTCCAGACGCGATTGCATCATCTTATCGGTGCTCTCACGCAACTGCATCATCGCAGCAAGACCGCCGATCCTGAAGAGACCCTGGACAACAGCGTCGAGGCCAATGTACTTCATCGCCGTCATGATGGCGTTGTATCGGATCGTCTTGAAGATGAAGGCAATCCACGGGTGGTAATTCGACCGATCGAGACAACCAAACGATTGTGCGAAAATCAGATCACCAGCAATATCGAATGTGGTCCAGTTATACCAAGCCTCGACATTGATCGGCGCATCCTTCCCATCGCAGTTCTCATGCAAGCGCGAGATCAGTTTATCAATGTACTTCATTATGATCCCTTCTTGCGCCCGCATGGAGCTATCCGAGAAGCCATGGGATAGCGCACGCCGGTACCGCTGATGCTCTTCGCGCTCGGCGTTGATGATGCTTGTGGGAAGCTCCTTAATCGTCGTGGAGAAGAGTCGCGACTTGGGGATCTCGTTCTCAGTGAGCTCTTTGCCGATCTGGAAGCCGTAGATGTCCTTCCAAGCCTTCACGTCGGTGAAGGATAGGTGGTTTGGGCTAATTCGGACTATAGGGCCATATCGATCGTGGAGGAGCTGGGTTCGGAAGGCCTGGTAGCCGGTGGCATGTTGCCAGGCCCAGATTAGAGGTGAAGCTCGTTGGAGGACGGGTCCGGGAAACCTTCGGAGGGGATGTAGGAAGAGGTTATAGCCGGCTAGAAGGAGTTGCCAGAGGACGGCCTGGCAAATTAGCATCGTTATACATTCTGAAGAGAAAATCTGCTCTAGTCATGTGTGGGAATGTATTTCACTCACTGTCCCCAAGGCAATAGCCAGGATATGAGAAGGATGCTCCGAGAGAATCGTCAAAACACCCGCCATTTTCGTAGTCAAGTCATGAAAATATCAAGCCTTGTGATACTGTCTTGCGACTACAATAGCAACCAACCCCGCGTTGACGTCGAAGCGTCGTTTATGTAGATCCAATCCCATGTACGAGCCTTTACGAGCTCCCCCTCGGCGGCAAACATATTCGCTTCTGGCCCAATGAACACACCACTTGGTTCTGCGTCAAACGGTCAATCACCTTCCATTAAGGGGACGGGCTCTCTCTAGGCGCAAGAAGTTTGGGTTCATCGGACGGTTGTTTCAAATACCACGTTTTCTACGCGGACCAATCCACAGTCCGGCTTTGTAACATTCATGCATGCAGCAAGCGTAAATATGCGCGGGGGAGGTTGGGATGGTTGGCCATCGGCGAGTGTTACTCCGCATTGGTGTTCCACTACTGGATATCCTGGTCATGTCACTGTCTACCAATATTGAGTGTTCGTAGCCTTGGGATCCAATCTTCAAAGTCGCGGGGAAGTCAGGGCACATATATTGCCAGTAAAGACCTTGAAATTGGGACGGAAAGCGCCCTCGGACGAGCATTCAATCCAAGACATTATTACATCGGAACTTACATGGTCCAGATTTGGTCACATTTGATGAGGAACGACAGAAGGCAAGGCCACATGGAGATCTTGCTACAACTATGGGCTCTTGAGTTTGGGTTGACTTGGATTGTCGTATTGCTCATCTAGCTATATTGTCTTTTAGTGACTATGTGGGACTGTGGATACCTGAGGCAGTGGCTGGTGCCCCAGGCACCAGCTGCCTGATCCACCTCCTGGTTGATCCAGCCCACCGCAGCCACCTTCACCACAACATCACCAACCAACCGTCAATACCAGTCGTATTGCCTCATTGCTTGCCTCGTTGGTCCAGATGTGCAGTGTGTACTGCCCACAGACTATCTACTAGCCGTCGATCAAAACTCCGAGATCACAGTACCCGCCCTCTTCTTCTCCGCCATGTCTAAGATAGCCGTTCCAATGGCCAGGTCTGTCGTACTTACACCGATACTCTTGTACTCGTGCCCGCCCCCACTTTAATGGGCATTCGACACTCACCACCCACTAAAGTGGGTGCTTTTCAGCCAAACGGCCGCATCGCCCAAACGGCCAGATAATCGTCGTAATTACACCATTATACTACAGCCTCAACTACACCCTTTTCAACAGCCGCCCGTTGCCTGGACCGTCGACTATGTACGCAGGGTGTAATTGGCCACTATTCCTCATCCTCCTGGCTTTTTTTCCTGCCTCGGAAGCCCCTTTTTTGATAGCAGAACGGATCCTCGCGTTGGCCGCCTCCACGAGAGCTACCGCCTTGGCCATCTCAGATGCCTGCCTCCGTTCGACCATACGTCAACCGTCCTTGACTGTGATGATGCCCCCTGTCTGCAGTTGGACTATTCTTGCCCTGCCTACGGGCTCTGCTGACCTGTTGGGCAAGCTGGGTCAGCCCGAGGTCTCTTTTCGTCTGGAGCAGCTCTGACCCCTGTGTAAGTGCTCCTCGAACAAACCGCCCGAGATTCCGCTCAAGCGGGGAGGCCTCGCCAGTCAGCTGCTGAATCTCCCTGTTGAGGTCGTTCATATCATTCTGTAGACGCCAGGCCACGCGACGGAGCTTCCGAATGGTGGTAGGTGTGGCGAATGGCGATGAACCTGGCCCCTGGAAAGGTGGTGTAGTTGGTTGAGAATCGTGGCCACGATCACGGATCTTCTCGAGCACGACTTGTGGATTGTATGGGTAGATACCAGTCTTCTTGAAGGCTGAAAGGATTGTGGAATGTTTGAATGCCTGCTTGCGAACAGACTGTATAAACCCGAGGAATTCTAGTTTGGTAATGTTGGTACAGCCTTCTCGAACCACGAGGTCAAGTGCCTTAGCGTGGTAATGCTTAAGGGGCTGGAACACCACAACATCGAGAGGTTGGAGGATATGGGTGCTGTGTGGTGGAAATCCGAATGGGATTATGTCGTTCTCATTGCAGTACTTAATGAATTCGATAGTATGGTGAGATCCATACCCATCCATAAGTAAGAGTCTCTTTGCTCCTCTGGTTCGAGCCCTCGTGTGAGTGTCGAAGTGTTTGATCCAATCCAAGGTCATCATATCATTCGTATACCCAGTGGGTGAGACTCCTATGACGGTATCAGAGTCGAGCTCTTTAATACCATACCACCTGGCCATGTGAACAGAGCCGCTAAGGATGAGGAAGGCTGGCACGTAATCTCCAGCGGCAGAGATGGCCTCCACGGCAGTGGCCGACTCTCTGTTGGTTGGAAGGGCGAAGTAGTGAGCTCTGCGTCTCTTCGTAATCACTATGCTGGATTTCCCAACCCCAATTTGGAACCCAGTCTCGTCCATATTCCATATATCACATGGCTGGATCCCATACTCCTCGACGACCTCTTTCAGCTTGAGAAAGTAAGAGTTGATGGCATTCTTGTCTTCAGATTTGCGCCGCTCAGCTTCCAGCACTTTCTCCTTGACCAGAGAGTACTTATGCCTTTTGATAAATCGACTGGCCCATTGGGAGTTGATAGTTGGAGGAGGAGGGCTCTTGGCATTGGATTCAACTGGCGGGTCCCACGACTCGGCAAGTAGGTAATTGGCAGCGCTGACGACCAGCTCTCGCCTCACGGGCAGGTTAATTCGATCCATACAGTCAATATAATTGCAAATCGCCTTTTCCTGGTCCCAAGAGAGCTTGTGGCCGTGGCTGGCACGCTCTTTCAAC
The DNA here is from genome assembly GCF_030913505.1 of Colletotrichum phormii. Classification (NCBI taxonomy): domain Eukaryota; kingdom Fungi; phylum Ascomycota; class Sordariomycetes; order Glomerellales; family Glomerellaceae; genus Colletotrichum; species Colletotrichum phormii. The sequence continues at coordinate 284,595 of NW_026851477.1, forward strand.
GAGGCTCTGCCAGAAATCCTCTGAGAGAGCTTCCGACGTGGTACAGAGTGCTGACGAGCCGCCGCTGCGATTGACAACTCCGGGTCTTCGCGAATAGCTGTAATGGCTGCTTGTATACGCTCCTCTTCAACGGCATTAAATTTGGCCATTGTGGTGGATTGTTGTGGTGGTGGCGATGTATGGTGGTAAATCGGGATAATTGTGGTCGTTTGGGCGACGTGGCCGTTTGGCTGAAAAGCACCCACTTTAGTGGGTGGTGAGTGTCGAATGCCCATTAAAGTGGGGGCGGGCACGAGTAGATGATCAATCCATCCTCCAGTGTCGATAGTGATTCCAGCTTCTCTCCTTGTTTCCGTGAAATCTCTATCTCCCCAACCTCCACTATGCACTCCGCCGCGACTTTACTCTGAATGATCTCGCCAGAATGCTTGAGTGCATTCTCGCGGTCGTCGACCAGCACTGTGACCTTTGAACCTTGCCCGCGCAGTTTCCCACCAGCGACACTGGTCGCCTGGGCCAGCAGTTCCGGGTCTACTTCCAACATGTCCGCCTGCCAAGACCCGACGGCAGAAATGTAGGGGCTTCTTTCCTTTCTCCCGTTCGTGACATAGTGTGCCGGAAACACTGGGCTCTTGGTGCCGACAGTACAGAAAATGGCGTCTGCAACGGCAAGACGATACTGGAGTTGAGCATCATACTCAGAGCTAGAGGAGCTGACATACTCAAAGTTGGCAGTAGACTTCCAACGGGCGTGGTTCTCTTCCTTCAATCTCGAAATAAGCTGCTGCGCCCGCTCCGTAGATCGATTCACCACGGTGATGGACTTGATCTCCTCACCCCTCAGCGAAAGTGCGAAACGGAGATGCCACAACGCCTGCTTACCAGCGCCGAAAACCACAATGTTGTCGGTATGGCGCCGCCACAAGTACGGCACAATGGCAGAGAGCGCCGATCGGTATCCTGTGACTTCTTCCGCGTTGATGACGCCTAGGGGCAGGCCGTCCTGGTCGCAAATGGAAATGATGCCATGCAAGCTATTGGCTGCCGGTGATGAGGGCGCCGGGGTGACGACAATTTTGGTTCCGAAAGCGCTGGCGGAGCTGAAGGGTCGGAAGAGACACTTTGTGCCTTCAGGTCTGTTTACGATTGATGCATCGGGCTGATGGTCCCGCTCTGTACCCTTGGAGAGTTCTACCAACGCTCCCACAAGCCGATCTCGGAGTTGGAGGATTTCGACTTTCGGGAGGTTAAGCAGGATATCGAGCACAGCCGCGTCGCTGAGAATTCTGAATTTGCCCATGGTGAATAAACGTGAAGATGCTCCGGTTCGTAAAGGGTTGTAGACTGTCCAGATTGTGAGGTGGTCGTGCGGGGAGTTCTCGTGGAAGTAAATCAGCAACTAGACCTTATCGGCAGCTTGTCGATTCGCAATAGTCCATCAAGATAACACATGCGAGAAGATGCATCGATAAGCCCCGAAGCTAAGCACGTCACGGCGGATAAGTTCGTAAGGTATGTAAAGGTCAGACTCGGCGAGACCTACCGGATACTTATCCCACCGGCACGGCATCCGATGCGGGGAAATGGGCCGCTGCGGCGGCTAGCTGAGCCGCTCATCGGGGTCCGTGGTGGGCTCCAGTTTACCGAATGCGAACGGCTTATACGAGATTTTGGGCCGTTAAACGAGCCGGTGGCTAATCCGTCGACGAGGCTTCATTACATCTCTTCGGCACAGAAACCGTTCTTTTTAGTACCCGCGAGTCTACGAACGAGGAGTCATTGGCTTTTATCAAACCTACTTATAGGTCTAAGAAGAAATACGCGGATATCCAGATCGCGATTCTATTCTCTTCCTCATCTATCATACTTCAAACTATTACACCATGACAATCGGCCGAACCTTCAATGTCGTTGGCGCCCACTGTGGCGGCGAGGTCTGCGACGTCATCGTCGGAGGCGTCCTCGACGTCCCAGGCAAAACAATGTTTGAAAAAATGATGCATTTCTGGAAAAAAGCAGACCACTTGCGCAACCTGTTGATGAACGAGCCCCGAGGCTCGTCGTCAATGTGTGTCAACTTGGTCCTTCCGCCATGCAACCCCGAAGCCGACGCGGGGTTCATCATCATGGAGCACGAGGAGTACCCTCCCATGTCTGGCGCCAATACCATCGCTGTGAGCACTGTTCTGTCGGAGACGGGCATGGTACCGATGCAGGAACCCACCACGACACTCCGTCTGGATACGCCAGCCGGTCTGGTGACGGTCACAGCCGAGTGCAAGGACGGCAAAGTAACATTTGTGGAGTTTCAAAACGTTCCGGCTTTCGTCTACGGGTTGGATTTGGATATCAACGTCCCGGGCTTCGACACGCCCGTCAAGGCTGACATTGCATGGGGAGGAATGTGGTATGCGCTGGTCGACGCGAGCTCAGTGGGCCTACAAATCAAGACGGAGAACGGAAAAGTATTGGTCGGCATAGGCGAGCGGATCAAAAGAGCCATCCAAACGCAGACGAGCCCGGTACACCCCGAAAACCCAGAGATCCGAGGTGTCAGCGTCTTCGAGTTCACAGAGCCGCTGTCGCCCTACGCGCCAGATGCACAGCAGACTGCCGTGAACACCGTGGTAGTATCCCCGGGAAGACTCGGCCGGAGTCCGTGTGGGACAGGAACATGTGCGCGGTTGGCGGTTCTCCACAAGAGAGGTCAGCTCGCGGTCGGAGGATCATTCCGACACCGCAGCGTGATTGGAACCAAATTCGTCGGAACGGTGAAGAGCGAGGCAAAGGTTGGGGACTATGATGCTATTATTCCCGTGGTGAAGGGGACTGCCTGGATAACGGCTTTCAAGCAAGTCATCTTGCACCCCACAGATCCATTCCCTGAAGGGTTTAGGGTTGGAGATAAGTGGCATGTCAGTTAGAAGATTCGGGTCCCGCAGATCTTGGCTACTTTTGTACATCTTATTTAAGTGATCAGCACAAGTCATTTTGCCCTCCTTCTCTTCGAGAAAACTTTTTGTTTCAGCCGCTTCTTCAGCGGCGTTTGACTCGGTCCGTAAATCCGCCCGTCTAAATGTACGTCAGGGGCGCTTTCACAGATGCCGTGCCACAGCCAAGCCGGGATGTCATGCAGGCATATCACAGCATTTCTTAAGGTCCAGAGACTTGACAGGAATAGAACATAGTGGGTATATTTCAAAACGCGTGGATCTAACTGGATCGTTTCCCGCGGACAAATCTGCTCGCCTAACCCATTTGATCATGTGAACATGACGCTTAATGGGCCTAGGACACAGAATTCGAGTTGTCGGCGCAGGAAAACGCGGCCGAGCCACCAGACTCCTTGTAAGTATCCATGATTCCAACAATCGAGCCGTAAGCTCCGGCAATCATCAAAAAGGTGCCGCTGACAATGACGAAGCAGCTGAAGCAGACCATGGCGATCCATCTGGGTCTCTTCTCAATCTTGCCCTCGGCCCAGTGGTCGTACAGCCACATACAGCCCATGGGCTGGAAAGACAACAGAGTGCCGAAAAGAGCACCGACGAGAGACACCAGGCCATCAAAAACGGGGATGGAGCTTGCGATGATGTATGCAATGATGGCGATGCCTGCAGTGCAGCCGAGCCAGATGCCCCAGTGCTTCATCGTGTTCTCGGTCAAGTGACGGGATCCACGTAGCAGGCGGATGAAGATGTACTTGGCAGGCAACTAATAACACACACGTTAGTATCAATCAAAGTGACTGGAGAGTCAGGGGAATACTCACGTGGATAACCAAAGTGGTGGTAACAATCAAGCCGGGGAAGGCAAGACCGTAGCAGACTCTCTTCATGGTTGCACCGGCAGAGCCAAGAGCGGGAGAAGCGACGTAGGAACCGCAGAAGTAGTACACAACGCATCCGATGGCAATGTAGGTAGCAGTCACGCCACCCTGGCAAATGACCAAAGCGCGCGTGTAGTGGCGAGGGTCGCGCATCTCAGAGACGATGGAGAAGAAGGCAGGGGTACCAGCGAACGCAAAGACGAGGGTCGAAAGCGCCGAGGAGGCCTGGGCAAAGGTCGGGTCTCCGACGACCTTGTAGTCCGAGGTCCAGTGGCCAGTCTGGGGAGCGGCAGCAGGTCGGTCCTGGACACCCACAGCAACGGCAACGGTGAAGACTGAACATGCATGGTCAGCGTCTGGATTCCAAGTATCCTTGCAAAAGGGAGTTGAGCGGCACTTACTGGCAGACATGATGCAGATGAGACCAATCCACGCAAACCAGGTAATCTTTCCGAGGGTCTGGATGCTACCGAAGCAGAAACCAATGGCTGCGGCAATGGCGACGAAGCCTGCTGTGCATGCACCGTGGAGAGAAACCGAATTGAGAGCGATCGAGGCACCGAGCATGCCAGAGCCGGCAACGAAGATCCAGTCTGATCAGAGACAGTGGTTAGTTTCTGAGTTACGATTTGAAGTATTGAACCAACTTACAAAGGCAGAAGACAACGCCGAAAAATTCACGGCCAACGCGGCCAAAGAGAAGGCGTCCAACGTCGTCGATACCGTAGACCTCGGGGTGGCGAAGCTTGAAGACACCAACAATGTAGTCGGACCACGTGGTGATGGCGGCGATGCAGCACAGAGCGATCACGCCTGGCACAATTCCGAGGACGTCAAAGACACCTGGTATGGACAAGACTCCCAGGCCAATTTGCGTCTTCATCATCAGGGCGACTGTTCCTTTCCAGCCAACCTAATTGAGGGAATTAGTATCCGAAGAGAGGTAGGTTTAGGCGTTCCTGGCCGAGAGATTTTCAGGATCGCTCCTTACATTGCGGTAGTTGGGACCGCCCTCTTTGATTTCACCAAAGACAGCATCGTAAGACGCATTTGGGTCTTCCAAGACCTGGCCTTGTTGTGAATGTGTTGAGACGGGTCCCAATCCCTCGATATCCTCCTTGTTCTTCTGCGTCATCTTGGCAGTTGATGAAGGTATTTTCACGTGATGTTGGTCCGTATGCGGTCGATCAGTCAGATATGACTTTAAAGTCTTCGGAGACACAGGTCACACGAGAAGTGGAAAATGCCGTCGAGACGATTCTTTTGACTAAGGTACTGAGTCCGGGTTGGAAGGACAACCGAATTGAAGAGTCAAGAGTTGTTGTCGTTGGTGATAGTCGTTGACAGCTCAAGACAAGGAATGAGTGGCCAAGCAAACCGTAATATGCATTGACACTGAAGCGAAACTGATAGCTCACTAGAGAGATTGATAGCTTAGAGGCATGATGAGAAGACCCATTCCCAAGTTGGGACTGGGAATGATGCGCTTTTGTACAAAACCAGCCCAAGCGCGGCCTTCTCTACAGCCTCGAAGTCCCAGCCAGGAGGAAAAGCCGGCAAGGGCTGCCAAGATTTCCCTCTCTATCAGCCTGACAGGCTTCCTCCTGCAAGAGTACCAGATAGCCTGCTATCGCTTGAGTTAGATTACGCACCGGTTAGGTAGAACATACCCCATAGTTTCCCCAGACTGCCTTTCAACGGGGGGGGGTCCTACGTCACAGCGGGACGATTTCTTTTCTAAAGGGTTCAGGGGGAGGGAAATGACTCGCGCGGCATTTCTCGGTGAGTTGCCTAGGTTAAGACCACGGTACGCGGTACTGCACGCTGATGCACAAAAAAAGCGTTGGCGTGGGAAATATGCCTCACTAGGGTTGATAACTCGATCAACATGGGATGACCGGGTGTCATCCCGATATCTTCCTTCTAATCAATAATGCTTGCGTTGTTGTAGTCAATGTTTTCACCTGGTATCTTGTGTATCTTCAGCTGAGGGAACCAACATTCCATTACCTCGCGCCGCACGCCTGTGGGATGGAATATCAGACGGAATGGCCGGATAAGAGTTATCCAGGCCCATGGCCGCACTTTCGGATTTCCACAAAACGCCGCAAAGAGTCAAATGCAACCGTGGAGTTGTGATAACACACAAATGGGCCAATTCTTTCGCGTCCCTTGTCCAAAGAAAAAAGTCGCTTTTGCCGTACAAAGTCGCGCCGTCGCGAACGCTTACCCGCTCCAGCGCATACAAGCGGAGGCGCCGTCGGCACGACTCGCGGTCAACTTCCTTGAGCAAGGATTCTTTCGCTGCATTTACCCCTGCTTAGGCGGAGCCTCCGTTTCAAATTCACACCATCGGATGCTCACCCGGCAGACCTCCCGCCCCACCTTGACAAAGTCGGGATGTCATCCCGACGGTAGAGAGTTGACTTGCCCCCTTCGAAATCAAGTTCCTCTCATGTCTCGCACACACCACCGCGCCACCACAAAACCCGGCACATGAGAGGGCGTGAGACTCGAGACTCCAGTCTAGAGCATGGTTCCTTCCCCAAAGTCAAACTCACGATGAGTTTCTCTTAGTCACTCGTGCAGCACTAAGGTTGCCAATGATGGGGATTCAAGCCTCGAGACGTTGGGTTGACTTCCGCTTCCCCATGGGGAGAAGGTAAGACCACATGAGATGATGATCGCATCAACCCCGTTAGCAATTGGAACTCATGGGAATCCATAGTGCTGCCACCATGAACCCGGAGACACGGAGTTTGAGATTTCTCGGATGGCGGGAAAACCTGCATTTCGGCGACAAATTAGCCATCATTCGACAACCACTTGGACCCCCAAAAGCTGCATCAGACTAAGGTGCTTTGTAGTCGGACGGCCCGTAATTACTGATGGACTAGCACAGAGCATAGAGTATGACAGCAGGTAATTGACAGGCCTAACCAGAGACTCTCTCGGCGTGAAACAAACAGCACAGCCCTCAGCCGTCTTTCTCGGTGCTTTACTATCTGTACGAAGTAGAGACCCACGGGCTATTGATAGCGTGAGTAGAATCTTCCGTCTTGGTCACTTTGTATCGTCGTATCCCCCGTAGTCCGGGAGGAGAATGCTTCTGTCAGAGCTTGTCTACCATTGGCAGAGGCTCGGGATGTCCACCGACGGGCAGATACCTATCAACACAACACGACGACTCGACGCAACCATGCATGTGAGGTTCCCAAGGTTTGCAGTGCATCTCATGTGGCATCCTTCTGGAACGTCTTAGCCTTCATCCAGCGCTGCTACTATCAACACGGCATGTGTATGGAGTACGGTATTATCTCTTAGCCAAGTGCTCCGCAGGCCGCCCAGCGTTCCGGCATCGGTCCTAGTCTACAACTCCGCATACCATACAGATAGCTAGTATAGAAACCGAACACCTACTTATCGCCGGTGCCATCTCGTGACATTTTTCGGAGACTAAGATAGATGCAGATAAGCCGTGCCCCCCTGGCCCGAGAGCCCAGAGCCCCATCAACTCGGTTCCACCAGGACCTCTGCTTTGGCAAAAAAAACGTCACATCACAGTTGAGGCTCGCCGGGTCCATACAGCATAGCACGCGATTTCCGCAGCCAAAGAACACAGACAACCCTTTTATGCCTGTCTAATTGCTCTATTGTCTACCAGGTAGTTTGAGTATAAGCCTTCCTACAGTGAAATGGAACCTGGAGCCGGCCGAAACAAGGTATCCAAGCGGTCGTCGAATGCGTAAGTCTGCCCGAGCCAACCACACCTCAATTTCCCTCCCTTGTCAACTGGTCGCAATCGCGCACGACTTACACCATTCGATCTGTAGCTGTGTGCGTTGTCGTCGACAGAAAATCAAATGCTCAGGATCTCAGCCGTGCGATGCATGTGGCAAGCGCAAACAGTCCTGCACCTTTGACGAACGAGATCAAAGAATCGTCGTCACCAAAGGGTAAGTAAACGGGCCTGGCCTTTCTGCCAAAGATTAGATCTTGCCCATATGTCCGGCTCACCATCTGTGTTCTACCTACATCATCGACCTTCAACAGAGAATCGAACGGTGGGAGCGGAGCCGAAGCACCAATGAGCCAGCCCAAGTGTCACTCGAGGGCAGCCAGCGTCCCGATAAAGCAGGAAACTGTTAGTTATCCCTAATTATCCTTACTTGCATTGCAGAGAACATGTCTGAGCTGACAGTAGGAGATGAGAGCGACGGTGATTTGCCCATGAGGGATGAATCAAGTGGCCCGATCATTGCAGATGGTACGCATGAAAAGGAAATCCAGGAGACTCGGCCTAAACCGCCAATAGATCCTGTCGCGTCGAACCTCATCAACCCTCTGTCCACCGGCCAGTCGGGGTATACATCAGCGCCGAATGGAAGGCTATGTAAGTCATCAATCTCACCATTTAGAGAACAGTGAAGTTTAACAAGAGGATAGTCTACCTGGGCACGTCATCTAACTGGTCATTTACCCGAAGCGTCCTCAACATCACACACCAATACGTCCACAAGACTCCATTGCCAACCAACACTCTGCTTTTCGATGGCACGACGTACGCCCTCAATTGGGATGGCTACAGAGCCGGCGAAGTCCCAGAGATACCAGCCCTTCCAAAGCAGGACTATGCCATCTACTTGGTCAACGCCGTCAAGTTCCACTGCGGCCAAATGTTCCACCTCTTTGACGAAGAAACGTTTATGAAGTCCTTGTACAGCTTTTATTCTGACCCTAATCCTAGACCCGATCCTACAGATCCGTGGTTCATTCATTTCTTGCTCATTCTTTCTTTCGGAAAAGCGTTCACGACGAAGACCAACAGGGGGAATAGGCCCCCTGGCCATGACTTCTTTGTCAAGGCTATGCAACTGCTCCCAGACTTCAGTGTGTTGCTGAAAAACCACGTTCTGTCAACTGAGATCATGTGTTGCATTGCTCTCTATACGCAATGCATTGACTTCAGACACTGTTCATACAACTATGTAGGTTTCCTCTCTTTTCTCCAAGATGCATTATACTGATGTTGGGTAATAGATCGGCCAAGCACTCCGCATTGCCCTTGGAGAGGGAATGCATACAGACATGCCTGTGCAGCAACTAGGAGAGGCATATGTTGAAAGATGTCGAAGACTATGGTGGACAGTACACATCCTTGACCGCGAGATAACGTCGCTGTTTGGCATGCCGCCTTCGATACATGACGATTATGTGCTCTGTCAACTGCCGACCTACTCAGGTTCAGTTCAGAGGACAGCCGCGTTGCGAATGCGTATCAAGCTGTCAAAGGTCATTGGGAGCATCAATAGGAGTATGTGAACCCCTGTGGAAGTCCTAACGAGCTTATCATTTTACCTTATACTGACAGCGATGCCAACCAGAGTTTTACGGTCTCGACGGAAGACTCAACAACAAGTTCATGCTGGGCACCAAAGAAGTGCTTGCTAGCGTGGCAGAAATTGCTGATGAGCTGCAACAATCGTTTGCGCTCCCTCTAGAGAGGAACACCAGCTGCATTTCGAGAACATCCGCCCATTTGCATTTACTGCACCATCAGGTATGTCTACTTCAATATTCAGAATAGCACTGGAAATGAACTAACGAGGTTACTGCATTTTTCTCGCAACTAGACCGCTGCTTTTCTGTTTTCTGAAAATTCGGTTTGAATCTCAGAGTAAATGCACAGAGCTTTTGAGGTCTTCGCAGACAGTCAGAAATTTGATTCAGATGTGCATTGATTCTTCTCAACAAATGGTTTCGATACTAGACTGTTTGCATTCTCAAGGGTTACTAGGTGAGTTCTTCCTAATTCTGACTGAAGATATTGTTTTGAGAGACAAGCCAGGCTGACTCTTGTTTTTTCCAGAAACCTTTCTTCCATTCGACCTGGAAGCCAGCTTCGTGTCTGCCAGCAGTCTGCTACTGGGACCCGCAATTGACCCACAATGTTTCGAGTGTCTCGATCCATCACTCGAGAAAGTCTACACAGTTTTGGACGAGATGATCATGGCCGGGAACGGGATCGCCAAGTACCGCAAATTTGAACTCCAGCAGCTGGAGAACATGCTACAGCGGCTTACGCCTTGGCCCTCGCAGGCTTCCGAGCAGACGACGCTTGTAGACGAGGCGCGGCAAACGCAGCCTCCAGATGACACGAGTCCCAAAGACACTGTGGTCTCGTTCATGGCGACGGACCACTCACAGCACGAGAGCTACTCTTCTTCTATCACGGGGAACATGGATGAGATGGCTTATGATAGCGGGCTGACTATGGCGCAATTATTGGATATGGCCAACTCTATTGAGCAGGAAGATTCGGAGTGGATGTCTCAAACGATAGTGGAAAATAGCATTTAGTAGATCAAGAAGATTTATCAATGTCATGGCGGCGTCTTCTCCCTTTTCTGAATACTGCCGAGTGTACATGTACATGCTTCTGCTTGAGATAACACGCTTTGTGAAAGGTTCCAGCGACCTCTGGATTCCTGGAATACAGTCTATGACCTGTCACGACCGGTGGTCAGTCCGAATTGTGTACAGCGAAGCTGTCTCGGTATCAATGACTGCCCATGGGTCGGAAAAGGGGCGTATCTGTTATGATGAGCAACTTGGAGAGGATCCCGTTGAGTCGACGTTCTACATGTACAAGCTGATGTAGGCTTCAAGCCCTCGGCTCCTCACCCTAGATTTCAAATCTGACCTTGAGGTAAAATCTTAGATAAACGTGATTCATAAAATGATGCTATGCTGATAGATAATCTACAACTTTGACGTCCTTGCCTGGCGAATCTTTGCAAACTCCTCGGTGTTACCGAGACGCCAGCTGACGGTAACTGTTGGATCTCTTAGCAGTCGGCAGAAAAGATGGATCCGGAAGGCGGTATGGGCACTTACAAACGGCCCTTTCACTTATATACCACTTCTGGGAGATCGTGGGCTCTGCCCACAATCTCCTCCTTCCACCTCAAGACGCAGCAATAATAGACCATTATTGACACTTCGTTCCAACCGTACGGTTGCCCTGCTGACGTGTATACCAACAGTATCACCCCACTTCCCTGCCTCCTTCTCCTCAGGTTCTTTCCAACGCCATCTCTGAATCGGCTGCTTGTTATCAGGGGCCTCCAAAAGGTTCTTGTTGGTATACACGTCAGCAGGGGCCTGTGGGCCGGTACGAAGCTCAATAATCTTGGTATTGAACTGCGTATATCTGTGTAAGGAGGAAGTTGGTGGGCGTAGCCCACGATTCCTCCGTTGGGTGTAAGTAGGTGGAAGGGCCGTTTGCAACGGCCCAGACCACCTTCCAAATCAACCCTTTTCTGCCGTCAATATTCCAACAGTTCTTGACCCAGTCGCCGACGAGTGGAATCAACTTGGCAGCGTGGCCTGAGTCGCCAGACATCAGGACCACAGAATCACTCGACTTGGGGACATAATCGATGATGAAGTCCGAGTCAGCCGTATCAGCGAACCAGCAGATAGTCTGCTTAACCAGCGGGCGGTCCTTAAGAGCCGGAAGCGTTTCCGCCAGCAGCTGCCGCACCTTAACCTGGTCATGTGGCGGCATGAATTGGCTCTCCTCGTACGCCGGCGGAAGCGAGAGACCCGTCTTGGGATCCGTGTTCACATATTGTTGGTATCCCTATCACAGGGAAGTTGGTTCGAACCGTAGGGTCCTGGGGGTGACGAAGTATCAATATCTCGGTATTGATTGATTCTGCGTAATGTGTAAAAGGGAGATTCCAACCGTAGGTTGGTTGGGTAGTCGCGGTCTAATTGTACCACCTCGAGGTGGCCCATGCTCTTGCCCTTATCCGCGGTCGAATTGGACTTCCAATCCGACACATATCCTCCGCCCATGGGGCACAGCTTGAGGAGGCTGGTCTTGGGATCCGGCTCAAAGTAGAAACCGAGGTCGCGCGCGTAGATAACGGGGATACCGCGGAGCGCAGACGTCTCGTCGTCTGTCAGTTTGACATGAGCGACAGACCATGACTTGGCGACGACCTGCTTGCCGCACTCCGGTACCAGTCTCGCCGCCGCCGCACCGGTAGCAATAATAACAAGCTTCGCCGAGATCTGACTGCCAGTCTGTGTCTTGATACCGGTTGCCTTCCGGCCGGCGCCGGTGTTCTGGTACACAATCTCTTGAACGCCGCCGTGCTGTCCGAGGAAGAACTTTACGCCTCGTACCCGGGTTGCGTTGTGGAGGGCGATCAGGGCGTTGCCGGAGTGGACATATCCGTCAAACTTGTTGAGGTAACCCTTCCAGCCGGAACATGGGCCCTCGCCGTACTGCCAGACATTGTAGTTGATGCCCTGGCCACCCTTAATGGGCACAACGTACTTTGCGAGAAGGGGGTGGTCTTCCGAGGCCTTCTGGAACCTGTGCAAAGTCTCGGCGGCCCGCTCAGGGGCGTTGGCCGAGACGCAGTGAAGAAATCCTACCCGGTGAAAGGATGGTGCGAAAAGAGGCCTTTGTCATGCTTTTGCGGCTTCCTGTTACTGGTCAGAAAGGATCTTTCTCACAGATAAGACAGCTCACGGGACGTCAACTTAAAATGGTGAGATTCGTGTAAAAAGGGTCCTCGTACTCTGCTCTGAAGATCTTGTTGATGTCGTTGGCAGCAGAGTCCCGGGGGGGTATTTGCTCGTGCTTGTCGAAAACGGAAATGTCCGTGTAACCAGCCAGGGACAGGTGGTAGGCCGTGGACAGGCCAAACGCACCGGCGCCCACAATGATGACTGGGTCGGATTTACTGACACCCATGGTGATGGTTGGAGGCCAAGGCGGAGATTAATGACGGGTTTGTGCGAATGATTGCACTCTTGATTCAGTGTGAGTACAGGGCCCTTGAGCAGCACTACTAGCCATTGAAGTATGATATCTTGAAGCAGTCGTATATGACCTTCCGTGATCTTTCCCAGGACCGGCTGGCTTCGGGCCCTTGCCCCGGCTTCGGATCCAAGATACTGGAGATACTCATGGCACCATCTCCATCATGGGGTAGATGGTTAGCGTAGCCGCGCCGAGCGGGGTGGTGGCCTTGCTGGAATCAATGCCGTGCTACTTTGTATACGGCCGGCCGACTTGGATGCCTGGACCTTGTTTGTGGCACAAGAGGCGTGGCTCTACGCCTGGGCTATCGAGGCGGATGGTGAGCCGACAATCTGTCCAAGAGACATCGGGAGCTCACCCGGTGGTCTCCCTTCTTTCTATTGGTCAAGCTGACTCGAGTGGAACTTTGACAACACGCCGGCCATGCAACCGGTCATCCTACCGCCAAGCCACAGCTTTGGTCTAGTGTCGTAGGGTATATATGGCGTTAATTGCTGCCCGCAATTAACGGCGTCGTTTTTGCGACAGTTATGAGCCCAGTGTTCTACCGGTAGCACAACCGTCTAAAGTGTAGCTTTGACGCGTACCCACATCTAAAGCCTCAGGTTCAATTCCCGCTCGGGTAGGCAGTTTTGCCGCCTAATCAGGTCTAAAAGAGCCCAAGTGCCACCCAACAAGCCCAGAGCGGCCACGGGTAAAAGCGTACAGACCCCTACCCTTCCACAGGGCTAGGATCTGAGGGGGTGTGTCGTAGGGTATATATGGCGTTAATTGCTGCCCGCAATTAACGGCGTCGTTTTTGCGACATCTAGCGTACTCCGAACTTGGCGTAGTCAGATTCGGCAACAATATCAATACGAAAAAGATCACGATACGGATAGCGATAGCGATATCACCAGGCCCCCAGAAACAAATAGTCTTGTTGCTGTTAGGCTTGACGTTTGATGTGAAGCAGACCTGTAATCAGGTGGTTCTAACACTCTGAGATGATGGATCAAGCCGCTGACACGGCGACCCAGTCAACACCCAGCTGGTCTGCGAGTTACGTCACTTGCTAACGAGACGAGAAATGGGACGAAAGCAAGGCTACTTGTTCCTCGAGTACCGCTCATGTGGTTCTCCTCTAATACCAAGTGGAACGAGTGCTTCGCGCAGTCGAATCAAGCTGAGCATCAGCGTCTGGGATGATAGTCATGTGCAAGGTTCACAATTTACAAGGATGTCTAAGTAAGCTACTCGTTCTGTGGCACGACTCTTGATGCTGAAGGAATGGGGTAAATGTAAAATCTCTTCATTTTTGACTATCCCTAAATTACATAATGCGCCATTTTGCATGCAACCGTGACCGCAACCCATTGGCATCCCACACACTGCACTTATTTGTTGCTGGGGTACAGGAACTCAGTCTGAGGGAAGAACTCCTCCTTGATCAATCTGGGGCTGACGAAGCGACGCATGACGTCTGCGCTTCCTGCCTTGTCGTTGGTGCCACTGGCGCGGGCACCGCCGAAGGACTGCTGGCCGATCAGGGCAGCGGTGGTCTTGCAGTCTAGGAAAGGGTATGGAGTTAGTAAACGGATACCCATTGACGTTGGTAGTGGGGAGGAGAACATGGGTAAACTCACTGATGTAGAAGTTTCCTGCGGAGTAGCGCAGGGCATCCTCGGCCTCGCGGATAGCGCGTCTGTCGTTGGCAAAAACGGCGCCGGTCAAAGCGAAGCCGCCTCCGCTCTGGTCGACCTTCTTCAAGGTGGAGGACCACTCGGCATCGAGGTAAGTGGAGATGGCCAGGACGGGGCCGAAGATCTCCTCGTTGAAGAGACGGTGGTCCGGAGAGTCGGCCACGTAGACGGTGGGGTTGACGTAGTATCCGTCGGAGCCGTCGTAGGTACCGCCGACCACCAACTTAAGCGAAGAGTCCTTGTTGCTCTCGTCGATGATGTTCTTGATTTTGTTGAAGGAGCGCTCGTGGATGACGGGTCCCATGAAGGCGTCCAGCTTGCCGTCGGGGCTTCCGATGGTGATTTGCTCGACCTTGGACTTCAAGCTCGACATGAACTCCTCGGCCTTGGACTCGGGAAGGTAGACGCGGGAAGTGGCGGAGCACTTCTGGCCCTGGTACTCGAAGGCGCCGCGGATGGTGTGGTTGACGGCGTGCTCGATGTCGGCGGTCGGGTGGATGAGGTGGAAGTTCTTTCCGCTAGTCTCACCAACGACGCGAGGGAACTCGCGGTAGGTCTTCTTGCCGATGCACTCGCCGATTCTGGCGTACAGGGAGCGGAAGACGTCGGACGAGCCGACAAAGTTGAGGCCAGCGAATTCACGGTGGTTGAGAACGACGTCGGTCACTTCCTCAGCATCGCCAGGGACGAATTGAATGACGTTGGGGGGAAGGCCAGCCTCCAGAAGGATGTTGTAGAGGATCTGGCTGGCGTAGATGTTGCTGGGCGAAGGCTTCCAGACGACAACGTTACCCATCAGCGCGGGCCCGGAGATGAGATTACCACCAATGGCAGTGAAGTTGAAGGGGGAGATGGCGTAGACGAAGCCCTCCAGAGGACGCCATTCCAGGCGACTAGATGTTCTCGTCAGTATTGAAGTCATTGAAGGTATTCGCATATTTCACATACCTCCACATGCCGTCAGAGCCACGGGTGGGTTGCTTCTCGAGGATCTCTGCCGCAAAGTTGCAGTTGAGTCTGAAGAAGTCGGCCAACTCAGCAGCCGCGTCAATCTCTCCCTGCCACATGTTCTTGCCCTGGCCGAGCATGGTCGCCGCGATGATCTCATAGCGGTACTTGGTCACGGCGAGCTCTGCCGCCTTTTGGAAAATAGCAGCCCTGTCGACGAAGGGGGTGTTTTGCCAGCTCTCCTTTGCCTCCAACGCCGCCTCAATTGCTGACGAAACCTGCTCATTGGATGCGAGGGGGAAGTTGGAGAATTTGGTCTTGTGCTCTGAGGGAAGGACGGTGTCGAAGGACTTGACTGCGGCCTGGGTCTGGCCGTTGAAAAAGAGGTCGCTCTTGGCGGGCAGCTGGGTGCGCAGCTTCTTGAGGGCTTCCTCAAGCTTTGCGCGCTCGGGGGAGTTCTTGGTGTATGTGGGCTGTAAAACAGATGTTAGCCAATTCATCCAAGAGTTATATCTCCCGGTTCCGGGGCTTCAACTTACGTTGAGCTCGTTTCTGGGGTCGGGAAGTCTAAATGGCGCAGTCGCCTTCGTCCTTCTTTGTGTAAGAGCGACGGGGACTGTGGTAGGGCGCATTCCTGATCTCAGAGATCCAACTGGTCTCGCGGACCTCATGACGCTGTGGACTTGCATTCTGACTGATGTGATGGGGATCTGGCTCGGAGGTAGACAATAGTACACGAAGATTTCGTCTTGGTTCTCGAAGAGGTGATGATCGGTGATGAACCTGATGCTTAGATGAAGAGAGCTTGCTGTTACTGCTTGAGATCGTATGACAGCTTCGCAGTCTCATCGTCTTATTTGACAATGGCTGCTGCACTAGGCCGGTCAAGCTCCCGATAGCTCTACTGCATCGTGAACCAATCATGGCCGCAATCGATGTCATCTTCACAATCATGCCGAGATCGGACGGGGGTAGATCCCGGAGCGGAGGGGTTGCGGACGCCCTGCCGATATCTACATGCAGGGCCCCCGCCGGTGCGGAGTCATGGTGCATTTCCCCGCATATTCGGAGGTTGGGGGTCTTTGACAGATGCATCCGGCGGCGTCTGTTCCCGTGCTCCATCGCGGTTAGACTCCTATCTTGATACAAGGTGTGTTTAGGTAGTCGACGATGGCTTCACGGAGACAAGTCCGATTTCGCTGCCTAAGTCGTGGGTTCTGATTGACAAGTCCAGAGAAATACGGCGTCACAGCGAAGACAAATCGATGTAGTTGTGGGGCCCAGCTTTTCGCATTCTGCTTAGAAGATAGGTTCGAAGCAGAGACAAAGTTGTCAAAACCAGGAAATGGCTATCTTTCACGGGCCATCCGTAGCATATCAGTCTCAGTTAGCGGAGTTATGGGTATAGAATGGGTGTAGAATAGAGATAAGTAAGGCGTTGGCCACGTCTACCAAGCATCGAAGACTATCTGCGCTCTCTTACCCAAAACGCTTGTGAGAATGACTCGCCTCGAGACTCAACAAGGTCTCGAACACAACGACCACGAACCATGTTCCGTCTGGGGAAACTTGGCGGGTGACCTCGCGGCTGGCACCATCTCCGCAATCCTCATATCTCCGGTAATCACAATCCTAGATCGGTAAGGCAAATCTGCCCAGGACCCTGGAATTTCATTGACTAAACAAAACCATTCGCAGAGCGGTAGTCGAGCGGACAACGACAGGGCGGCCCCTCATCCGAGGTCTCCACGCCCAACTACGCTCCGCCATCCGTCGACCCCGCGGCTTCTTCTTCGCCCGACCCCTCGGGATCGTCTGGACCCTGTACGCAGCAACATACGTCACAGCCAACGCCGCAACCACCGTGGCCGAGAGGTTCGACGGCGCAGCTGCCGCAGCGAGCACGGCTACCTTCGCCTCCACGTTTCTCGTCAACGTACCCCTCGGGGTGTGGAATGACCTCCGCTTCGCAGAGATCTTTAGTTCATCCTCCTCCGGCGCCGCTCCCGAGGTGGGAAAGGCAGTGGTGGCGGCGGCCCCACGCAAGCTCCTCAGAGCCGCGACGGCGACGTTTCTCGTCAGAGACGCCGTCACCATCTTTGGATCGTTTACGCTTCCGAATTGGATATCGGCAGCTATCCCGGACTCTGTCACGTCTTCCCCACACGCCAAGGCGATCATCACGCAGCTGACGGTCCCCGTGCTGTCGCAAGTCGTGGCATCGCCGATTCATCTGATTGCGCTGGACTATTACGAGAGGCAAAGCAAAATGCCGTTCTCTAATCGAGTTGCGAGGACGCGGGAACATATGCCGTCGACGATTGTGATGCGCTGCGTGAGAATCATACCCGCGTTTGGAATTGGGTGCTTGGCGAATTTGGAGTTGCGGACTTTCTTCCAGCAATGATTTTCAGCATACACATAGCAATTGATACGGCAATAGACGATATGAAAGCATTGAAGTTATTATGTGGTGCCAAATGCAATTCTCAGTGGCGGATCGTGATGTCTGGAGATGCAAGACTTGCATTGTAATCCAATTTCCAAAGTAATGCCTGGTATCATTCGGGTGAGGATCGCTGCCCATGAGACGAGCAACTGTCACGGCCTCTCTCAAAGCCTTTCCAAGATGCCCTCTTACAGCTCCTTCCTCCAAAACCATTAGTCCTCCAATCGTGCATCCCTCCGGTGATGTCCCTTGATCTCTCAGGCTGCCCCGTTGCAGACCGTTCTGCATGAGCGTCGCACTTCCCAGCATAGACTGGAAGATCATAGTCTGTGCAAGATCTCTAGGAACACCAACAGCAATAGAAGCGTCAATGAGCGCGTCTGCGATGACCGCGAAGAATGCTGGAGTTGAGCCACCAACGGCAGTCGTGGCGTTCATCAGTTTCGGCGCAATTTTGACCGTCTTGCCAATCTTGTTGAAGATGGCCTCGGTAAGCTCCGTGTACTTGGCCGGGACTGCTGGCTCGGAGATCTCGATTGCAGTGAGTGACTGCGAGACCATGGCTGCAATGTTGGGGAGTGTCCTAATAACCCAGGCCCGGCCCTCTGTGTTCTCGGACGTTGTCTCGCTCCCATAGATCGTAGCCTCCAGCTTGCCTCTGGTCCAGCCTGCGGCCACACTGATCAAAAGCTTGTCTTTCAAAGCTTCTTTCGTACCCGGCTTGGACAGAACTTCTTCGACATCGGCGGGATCTACTCCCAGTACCACGACATCCGATCTTTGTAGGGCAGCAATGTTATCGCCTCTCGAAACAACGAGCTGGTCTCCTGCGCTGGAGAAGCGTGCCTTTAAGGCCTCTTCAGACTTTTCACTTCGAACGCATGCGATGAATTGAGTGATGGGAAGGGCGTTGTCTTTGGATTCTGCGCTATCCAGAAGTGACTTGAGAATAGGAATTCCCAGGTTACCTTGTACCAATTAGTTAGCATGAGGCAGGCCGGATATCACCATTTGCTCTGGAGAAATGCTTACCACAACCCAAAATGCATAATTTGAGATCTTTGAAAGCTTCCATCTTGATCCTGAGCGTCTGGTCTTTGGTTTGAGACGTGTGAATGATTGACGGAGTAAAATGGGGGCAGACGGAGGAAACTGATCGTAAGGTATTCTACCCTGGTTCAAGTCGCTGTTGATACCGGTACTTTACTCAATCAACTGCTCTGATTTGAACTGATGAAATGCCCCTCCTTCTATCTCGATCTAAATCGAGTGCGATAAAGCTACCCTAGTCCTAGTAGCTACCCCTCACACCGGCGCTGGACGGGAGATCCCCCGCCACGAAGCTAATCAAGTGGGGTTGATAGTACGGGAGGGCATTCGACACAACATCATCTTCGTGGAGTCACGGCACTCTTTCAACTCGGAAGATATCACGAGGGGCTCCACACATGTCAGATAAGATTTGCGATTAACGAAGAAAGATCCATTTCCTGTCTTTAGCCAACAGTCCGAGACCGGAAGAATCTAGACCGCAGTCTCCTGCCGACCCCCGCCTTGAGCGCCGCATACTCGTCCACCGTCCTGGAAACGGCATCCCGGTTCTCCACCGCCCTCCGCAAAAGATACGCCACGCACTCGCCCATGCTCCCCCACGTCGAGCACTTCCACACCTGCGGCGAAGGGTCCTGGCTCCCCTCCTCCTTGAGCGCCAACAACGAGAAGCTGACCTCGTCCGACATACCCTGCAGCTGCGCGAAGCCGACCGGGACCGTCGGGTGTCCTTCCTTTAGCCTCTGCTGGTGGAGCTTGTGTGTCGTGACCACGCTCTCCTTGTTGTGACTCGCCAGGAAGAGGTTGAGTGACGGGAACGGCTTGCCGCCCGGGGCCCCGTGCTCTCCAATCTGCCGCCTGAGGGCGCCCTGCGCGATGCTGTTGTATGCGTTGTCGGTGTCCTTCTTTGTGTCGTGAATCAAGGATCGTTCGTCAGAGCCCATTTATGCGCCTCTAACTAGCTTCAGGCCGTGAGTGAAGCCTTCCTGGTTGGCCATCTCCAGGTGCTTGGCCAGGGTGGTCGGGGTGCTCTTGAGGTATGCCTGGTAAGTGTTGTAAATCGTAGCGTAGCCGTCGCGGTTGAACTTGCGCACCAATTCCATGCCCGCAAGGAAGATGCCCCATTGGAAGTGCTGAGATTCGGCATCGAGAAGGAGTCTGACGCCACGGTCTTTGCATCTTTGGCTCACTTCTTCGAGGGCTTGCATCATTTGTTGAGGGGGTAGCTGTCTTGCGGCGAAAGCCTCTGTAACACGAGGTCCTGCTCCTGTAAGTCTGCGAGTTGGTGATGTTAGCAAAAGTTGCAGTATGAATAGCGTATAAGTGATATAAACTTACTTGAGAGCAAGTTGATCGCCATCACCGAGCAGATCAACAGTCTCCAAAACTCCCTGCCTCCAGGATTCAATAGTACAATCGAGGCCACCCTTTGCGTTCTCCTCCGACTCGATGCCCAAGCCGTGCTCCACGTTCGTCTTTGCATCAAAAATTGTTTCTTTCGCGTATGTGAGAATCGTACCCCGGAATCCCATAAACCTCAGGTGCCGCATAGTCTCTTTCGTCTCCTTTGGTGTCTCTCCCGCGCAAAATTGCTTGTAGAAGACGCTCTTGAGCAAAGAGTGAAGTACGGGGTTTCGGTCGACATCTGTGAAGAAGCCTCTGTTTGGTATTGTGAACAATGATAGGGCTGCGAGTGTAGGGCCAAGGAGCATAGGCTTTGAGGAGATGGCAGAAACCAAAAGAGACCTCATGAGAACTGGTGTAGGCAGAGCTGCCAAAGTAGAAGGTGCGACAATACCGGTCGCCTTGTCTGCAACTAGAGGTGCTGTAGAGAGGGACCTTGGTCTAGTTGTCTTTGAGAATGCGGTTGTGACATGGCGAGTAACAGGCTTTCCTGCCGTGAGGGAGGATTTGCAGTATGAAGGCTTCATCGTGATAATCGTTAATGTGATGATGATTATTCTGATTTGGACTCAATGGTATCTACTAGAGCGGACGCATTGCCTTTATGATGCGGCATGTGGCATATCGTCGCCCATCCCGGGGAGCCGTACCAGATCCCCTTCCTACACACCAACACATAGCTGATCCATCAGACGCTCCCAACGACATCGGAAGTGTCAGAATGCGTATACTCCTTTGGAAACTCAATAGACACACAGCCACGTGGATTTCTGATGCCAGCTTATCGATACCCCGCCCAACAACGCGGGGTAAGATAGCACAGGCATTCATGTCTGGCTGTCACGAGGTGACAAAGATAGGTGTGCATGCAGTGGGCGCTTCCGGTGGCACATTCGGGGGGTGGCATAATGACGGGCTAGATTGAAGATTCGCTGAAACCAAAACCGGCCTTGGAATCCGATTGTTTTGGGTTATGTTTGTGGGGGTGTACGGATCTTTGGGCGACTGGTCGGTTTCAAATCCGGATGGGCTGAGTCGGAGAGAGGGCCGATGATAGTCTAAGTCGGGGCACCGGGTGGTAGGTACGAAAAATGCGCCGAGCGATACGAGCATCGCGGGGATTCGGCCTAGGTCCTATCACGGAGCACCCCTTGATTCCTTTGACTAAGTGAAATGGTCTAGTGACCTGTTGATGACTAGTTGCAGATGCATTGTCGGAAAAGCGAAACCATGTGGATGGAATAAGCCCGGCATTCGCTCCGTTGAGGGGCCTATACAAATACCGCCGGCAACCTTGACCATATGGGGAAGATAGTGGCGGGCTGTATAGTCGTTGTTGGTCAAAGAGATCTTCTCAAGGCAGCTTGCCTCCGCCTCTTGTTGCCTGTCCCACTCCAGAGTTGGTCTTATCCTCAGCGTACCGTTTGTACACCTCAATATAGGCATCCCCGTCACTAAGCGTATCCTTTACGCTTTGCCTCTCTTTGATAGTATCATACCATTGCCTCCATCTCTTCCAGATCGCCTCGTCCTTGCCACTCTCTCCTTCAGGAGGAATGCCAAGCCCCCCTGGCTTGTAATGATCGAATAGAAACAAACGCATGGCCCAAGGGGCTATCATGACGTCCACGAGACTGAACGTCTTGCCCAAGAACCAGGGACCTTCGGGATCCATCTGTTCAGTGAAGGTTTTAATGTGACCCAAGAATTCATCTCGTGCCTTCTCGATACTATACTCCTTCTCCGGAGTGTGTTGAATAAATTTGTAAAACGCCGGCACAACGCGAGAGTTGATGTGGTCGATCCACAGCCTGCATCTCGCGCGGTCATAGGCCGCCTCAGGGAGAAGATGCGGGCCAAAGTTATTGCTGGCATACGCTTCCTCAAGATATTCGGAGACTACGGTACTGTCGTAGAGCGGGCGTTGGTCGTTGCCCTTCACATCCACAGGGACAGCCAGCGTCGGGACCAGCCCCCGAGGGTTCATCTTGAGGAACTCGGGATCCTTCTTGTACGGGTTGATCTCGATGTACTGGTGGGGAATCTGTTTCTCATGGAGGACGATCCATGATCGCTGGACAAAGGGGCAGAACCAGCCGCCGTAAAGCTTCAGTGGGTGCTCTTCCGAGTGCTTTGCAGCGAAGTCGGCTGCGGCACCCGTGGTACGGGCGCCGATTGATGTGTCCACATTTGCCATGTTGCCAAATGTCAGCATGAACTAGGATTACAGGGTGAAGGATGGATGCGACTCGTTATTCTTCTCGTTTTATCATCGATGAGGTATTGTTTGTAACTTAGGTAGCGATGATGGAAGTGCGAATGAATATGAAAGTGATGCGACCCCTCTGATGACGTGATTGATTACAGCAGGTGGCCGGAAATATGGGGATATCGGCCGGCTCTCGCTTCCGGGACCCACTTCGAGGCGGTTCACTCCGGCAAACATCTCCGGATCACCGCCGCTGCTTCTCCCATCACCCGATGCAACACCATTCCTAAAGTAACATGATGGAAAGTTTGTGGGAGGAACTTCGAATTTTGCAAGTAGATTTGGAACTTTTGGCCTTAATCAAATTAATTCAGTGATGTCAAGCGCTGGGCCGGAGCCTAGGAATGAACGGACCCCCTGAGCTGAGCCCTGTACCCCCTGAAGCAGCCCCTGAAGGGAATTTTCTTACGATGTGAGCGTTTTGACATGATATTAAACATTCGACATGGTGTCTGTGCACTGACACCATGTGCCTTAATGATTCGTGGAAAACCTGACAGGCATCGTGTTACTGACTGACATGGTAAGATGGCCCCTAACTACAGCGGTAATGGGGCCTTGCTGTATTCTTCGCAAGGCACCTGGCTTAGCAATATTGAATGAATTAAGAACCCAGGTTCTATGTCGCCGGTACAAGAGTAGCGTGATCAATCTTCTGTGCCACAGGAGTGTACCTCCACCGACTGAAGTACGCTGGTGTCTTTCCATCACCACCATTATTAGTCGCATACGCACCGACAATTGTGCCTATAGGATTGCCATGTCAATGACCAGAAGACACTCAAAGATAACGGACTAATGAGGTAGCTTACCAGTGAATGGACCACTGCCTCCAGAGACAATCAACGCGCTCGCTGATCCAATCTCGAGATACTCCTCTGGGCGAGATGCCGGAGCTGCGCCGAACACATACTTGGAGTCACTGATAGCTGAAACCGAGAGCCTTATCGTCTCCGACCTTCAGGCTTTGGGCACTGGTACGAGGACTGTTTCGGGAACACTAATGTTGGGCTTTCCTGATGCTTCGACTCGTAGTCGGAACCTCGGAACTAGCGACTGGTTGGAGCAAGCTGGCGAGGTGACGATGCCTAGATCTATGTGCTGTAACTGCGTTAAAAAGACCGAAATGCCAGCTTCCTCGTTTTCTACTTTTGGCTGGAATGATACGTCGACAGTGTAGTTGAACAGCGTGGCACTCTGCTTGCGGGCAATGAATCCAAGACCATCTTGTTCTGGGCTGAAGTCTGGTGTTGCTGAGAGGTTGACTGGCGAGGGAGATATCTGCAGCGTGTTGGGATGGCCCTCCGGTGAGACTCTGAACAGATCTGTCTTCGGTGGTCGCCAAAAGAGAAAGTGCCTAGGGATCTCCCAGCCCGGCGCAAAGTCGACAACGTCTGGCTCGTCTACCCAACGGCCATCTCCAGAGATATCTCTGTTTGTCGGAGGCAAAGGTCCATCCATCACGCCGCGTACTTCATCAAGTACCGGCCAATCTCCGTCATCCCATTTGACAGCAAAGAGAACAGTCTCGCGGCCCATGGGATAGATCTCCCACGCGGGACCCGACCTCGTTGCTAATGCGACCCCCCACCAACTCCCTGAGGCGTCTTGGAAGAGGTCAGCGTGTCCCACCGTTTGGAAATACGAGTCGGTGTTTTTAGCCGTGAGAATTGGGTTGTTGTTGTTGTTGTTGTTGTTGTTGTTGTTGTTGTTGTTGTTGTTGTTGTTGTTGTTCTATTTAACGCCATGGCGGCAAGGGCGCAGCCGCCCTTGCGGCAGACCTCCCGGAGGGTATGTGGCGTGAAGGGTCGCAGGCTCTAGCTATATACTATATAGTACACGCCGTATCCTGACGTCCTCCAAATCTTGCTCGTGAGCTACTATGTGTTCTATCCATCCCTAGTTCCCACTGGTGCCCTAGTTCCGTTATAACCATCTGGTTTCTTAATAGAGGTAGTTTGTCGTTTGGAGGATAGGTTATGACCTATCTCCTAGTACTGCGGGCAGATCTTCTGGAAGAAGTCTGTCACGCAGAGGAAGGCCTGGAAGCCTTGAGAGTCAGTGATTAGCCCCTTGAAGTAGCGATCGAGGGACCCTATAGGTCCTACGGGCTCCTGGCGGCTGTAGGGGTAGAGGGTGGGCCACTGTTGCCTCCTCAGTAGGGTCTTTCGGCAGTAGACTAGATGGTCTGCCTCCTTAACCCATCCACAGGAGCAGGTGAGTAGTGCTTCTGTGTGGTTAAAGCGTTGGTGATATTGTTTAAAGTCCCCGTGGCCTGACCGTGCCGCGAGGAGGTGATGAAGGGCAGCCCTAGGGAGGCCAAGTTCAGGAGGGCAAGCAAGGGTAGCCTTGAGCCCTAGTTGGGTATAGCGGGGAGTTGCCTCTTGTTTCCACCATCGTCTATATTGGCGTCTTGGCCGCTCTTTAGCAAGCCACTTGATACCTGATAGAGTAGCTAGTTGGCCCCTAAGGACTGGTAGAGTTGTTCCCTCCTTAGCTAGGCTGTCTGCTTCTTCGTTTCCTTTAATACCTTGGTGCCCAGGAGACCAATGGGTTTGTATATCGTGTATCCTAGCTACCTCCTGGATCTCAAGGAAGGCCGCTTGTGAGGAGTCTGGGACCTTACCGCGAATCCCCTGAATAACGCTGGTATTGTCGATGCAGATGTGTGAGAATTGGGTTATGCGGTGCGCCTTCGTATGTTCCCGCCATCTCCTTTGCTCGAGCAATCGTAACAGAGTGGTTAGTTTCCGTTCCACCCTCTCCAATCAACAGATAGTAGTAGTCATCCTTCCGATACAAATGCGGTCCTTCGGGGTTGCGATCTCCAGTGCCATTCCACACCTTGATGGGCTCATGTGCCGCGCCAGTCGAAAGGTAAATTTCGCTGATGTAGATACCGGCAGCCATGGACATGTACACCTTGTTATTGTCCCAGAAGATGTCCGGATCGATATCGTTCGCCGGGTTCTCGATACGAAGTGGCCCGGTCCACGAGGCATCATCATACGGATCGATGGTAGTGAAGAGGAGGATCTTGGGACCCCAACCTTCATACCAAGAGACATACGACGTGATAAGGTAGAAAATTCCGTCGCGGAACCTGACCGTGGACGCCCAGATACCCTCATTCTGTCCCGAGTTTCGGTAGAGCTCCGGCACCTGCCCCGGTCGTGTCAACGCGTTACTCGCAAGCTTCCAATTGACTAGGTCTTTGCTGGCGTAGACAGGAACACCCGGGAAGGCCAAAAATGAGGACGCAGTACAGAAGAACGTGTTATCCCACTCTTTGACCCACGTGCAGCTGGGATCAGAGTTCCAACCCGGGAGGATCGGGTTGTTGAAAGTCCTGTTGGCCTCCTGGGACTGGCTTTGGGCCGCCAGTGTGACGATTGACAGCCAAATAAGGCTGAAGAGTCGCATTGAGAGATCTGAGATGGATGTGATCGATCCGAAGATTTCGGATTTGATCTCGCAGCAACTCAAATATCGAGTAGATATGGATATCAATCTGGCTTTTGTATTCAATGCCGGTCCTTTTTCTGACTATATTGTAGCGAGTACGCGCTTTCGGTATTGCACAGCAGCTCAGTATATGGCATAACTACGGGCGAAAGCGAGAACGAGCTTTTGCCAACATCCCTTCAATTCTTCCACCAATTCAATGATCCGATTTGGTGGCATCTTGGGTGAGGTTGAAAAGCTGAGGGCGGGGTTGATGATTCCAATGTGGTCTGTCTGTTGTCTTCAAACCCGCACGAACTATCCGTCGTCTTCGGCTCTGTTCCCGATGATACCGTCGTATTCACAGGCTTCGTCTATCCTACAAAGTCGCTTATACACGAGAGTGCTTAGCGTATGCAGGTGGCTGACACTTTTCCGGGGGGTAATCGCGGAGTTAGTGATAGTAGCGAGTTCGACCGAACCCAGACATTCTAATTGTCTTTTCTTTCAAAAATACATTCATTCTCTCTTACTTATAACCTTCATGATGAGATTCAGACGAAGATATCGTCTCCCCCTTTCGTAAAATGACACCCAGAGGAATTAAACGTATGCCAGTACAAAGCAGCACTCTTTGTTATTGAGATCCCGAGCTATGATATTCTTCAAGGTTCATAATATATCAGGGTGGATGTGCATGGAAAAGTTGAGTGTGGTAGAGTTTTATATATCTAAAGTATCCTAAAGAGCGAAGGTTGTAAACAGATGATGAATCGAGTTTCCCAAAATTCAACGCCGCCAGATGCAATTCCCTTCCAGTCATAATATGCAACCCGCTCAATGCTCATGCAATCACCACCGCGACAGCTCTATACCCCCAGCAACCACATGGTCTAATAGGTAGGCCACGCATTTAGAGCTTGAAGCCTCCCAGGGGATTGGGGTTGGGAATGACGAAGCCACCCTGCTGAACAGCGGGAATGACGGCATCGCCCTTCTGCGCAGCCAAAGCCTTGTGCTTGGCGAGAGTGAAGTCGGGGCTGTCAAAGTTCTGGTTGATGACACCGACCATGCCGTTCTTGCAGTGCTGGCCGGCGTTCTGGGCGCAGTAGTACCAGATGGGCTTCTTGTCCTCGACGACGATCTGGAAGACGTTGGCTGACTGGCCCTCGGCGGTGAAGAAGTTGAAGCCGGAGAAGAAGGAGGAGCCGTCGGCCAGGGGGTTGCAGGGGTTGCCAAAGTTGGACTCCGCGACGGAGTGGTTGCGGGGCAGGTAGTGCCACTCGACAATGTCGCCAATCTCGGCGACGACGTTGTCCGGGTCGAAGCGGAGGCCGCCGAGGCCGGCGACGACGGAGTGGGTGACGCCCGTGAGTGCAAATGTGCGGGTCGGGGTCTTGGTGCCGGTGGTGCTGGTGGGAGCGGCGGAGACGGTGGCGGCGGCGGCCAGGAGAACAGTGGAGAGGGTCCTGATGGAGAACATTTTGACTAGTTTGTTGTATTGTTTGTATGTGGTAAATCCCAAATATGCAGAGAGAGACTCAAGGAAATAAGGAAAAATAGGAAAGAAGATAGGAAAAGTTGGAAGATTGGCTTGGGTGGTTGTGTGACTGTGTGATGATGAGAGAACATAAACACTGTTCGACGGCGAGACCTTCTCATTATATACAACTCTCAACATCGTGTGATGCCGTAGCTCTGGACCTTTGGTCATCTTGGCCAGCTGACGGCGTTGTTGTACAGCCCTACGGAAGCATCCTCTTCCACTTACACGACCCGCCTGCTCCGACCGGGGAGCTCACCTGCTAGCTTCCTTCGCGTGAACAACGCTAGCTCTCCGAAAAAAGTTTCCTCATCTGTCATGTACTGCCTGCCACGCAAACCCGGGACGGCGGTGACCCGAGTGAACAAGCAAACGGCACTAGATCCTTGTTGGCGCTAGAATCTCACTCAGACGAACGAGTGCCGCGACGTGAGTGGTCCGTTGCCGCGCAGCTGCAGACAAAGAACGTGCTGACGGCGGAACTGGCGTCTGACCAAAAGCGTGTGCAGTGCATATATACCGCAGAAGCTACCCTACTAAATAGCCGGGGCGGCTGAGCTAGCTGGCAAGCTGCTAGCACGACACCGCCCCGACGCTGAGATGAACGCTGCCTGTGTCTAATTTTAAACTTCATTACCAATCCCAAGCTAGGCAAAGGGTGACTGATGGACGTGGAATATGTGACTTTGCCATGTGGACTAGTGGTAAAACTATTCAAATGCTCATCCTTAGCTCTAGTCTTCTCTGCAGCCTGCAAGATGAGGAATCCTGCGACATTGGAAATAGGTGCGCACCCCTTCGTCGAGTTTCATGTTGAGTTCAAATGCACCCGGCTTGACCACAAATAGAAATGTAGTGTAGAATTATTTGGAAATTGTACTTTTGGATGAAATCGCTTTTCTCCTGTTACTCGATTGTTGAAAGGATCAGAAGGTTTCTGATCAGGTAGAACGATGAGCACATCATAGCTTCGAAAAGCCATCACCGGAAGCGTGAACTGTCGGCTGCATGGTGCCCAACCTAATTCTAGATGGTTAGATGGTCGAGTGAATGGGAGTCGCTGAGGGACGACGACCTACGGAAGACGGCCCGCGGAAGAGGCGCGACAGCTTCGTGGTCCATATTCCACACCACAAAGTCAGATAAATGATAGCTACACACCTCTTAGGAGACCGGTCTTGAGAAGAGGGATTGTTGTTGGAATGTCGACGAAAGTTCCTTTCCAAGCAACGAAGCAATCCGAGTTGATCCTACCGAGACTGAGGTCCGTCATACGTCTTCTAATTAATACGCTACCGGATATTCTCACCCACAAGGTCAGGAAAATCAACTATTACGTGTGTTATTACATTTCCGGAGCTAATGAGAAGTGTGCCATTCAAACAATCGTCAAATCTTGCTACCAAAACTTCATAGGGAGGATGCAGTCTAGCACGAGTATTGGCCCTTGGAACGGGAAGTTCTGAATCGCCCCCAATAGCCCATCCGTATAGCTCGTATTTTCCTATACCTCTTTTTAACATCTAAACACCAAAAGAAACCCAAGATCGTGTTGCTATGCTAGGTATAATAGTAAAGAGACGGACAGAAAGGAAAGAGAAAAGAGGAAGCAAGGCTATATGCAATGGTCGTTTTCGGTCGTAAGCCATGATCCCCCGCCGTTCCCATAAGCAAAAGCTGGCACCCGTATATCATACAGCCCTTATCAGATGGTATCCTCGCCAAACAAAAACAACACAAAGGTAAGAAGGAAATGGATAGACGGCCTAGATCTCAACCGGCCTTGACGGCCTTGGCAGCCTTCTCGCCCCCTTCTCCATCATCCGACTCTCCCTCCTCCTCCCCATTCGCCTCGGCCTCCTCAGCCTCCTTCTTCTCCTGTTCCAACTTATACCAAGGCCCATGTATCGCACCCGTGCCAACTCCAACCAAAAGCCCCAGCCCCGTCGTAGGAATAGCCGTGACACCGCCAACAACAGCCCCCACCAATGTACCCACGCCAGCACCCAGTCCAGTCCCCAGTCCGGCTCCGATGCCTGCGCCGCCAATGCCGCCCTGCCAAATGCCGCTCTGCAGCCGCTTGGACTGCTTCGCAGACCCCTGAGCCTTTTTCTCGTGCTCCGCGGCCTCGGCGAGTATCTTCTTCTTCTCCTCCGGGTCCTCGGTCGCCTCGGCCCGCTCGCGGAGCTCCTGCGCAGCTTCGGTCTCTTTCTGTGCCTCCTGGAGCTTGGCGGTCGCTTGTGCGAGGACCTTGTCTCTCTGGGTTTGCTTTTGCTCTTCCGTCTGCTTCTCTTCGGGTGGTGTTGGTGGGGAAGACATTTCTTATGTGATTTGTGGCGTCGGTGGCCGTGCGAGGTTCTGGAAGAGGAAGCGTTTTGAGGCTGAAGCTCGGGAGTGGAATGCTGAGGTGGGATGAAGTGTGGAGTTGCGCCGCGCTGTGCCGTACGGTCGGGACAAAACAGTGAATAAACAAGGTGAAGGGATGCCGTCGATTACTTCCCAGATTTCGGTAGCGAGTCGTGCAAGGTCTGTACAATCTGGGTAGAATTTGCTTGCGGACTATTGCAAGGTCTTGGGATATTCGATAACGAAGAAAGTCGAGGAAATCTAAGTTGGGGCGGGCAGCAGCCACAATTACTGACATCATTCGCTTAGTTATTGCTTTTTCTTTTTTTCATGTTCTCGCGACATCCCTGCTGCGTGGCGGGGTTGATCTGCTGCCACACGCATAGTGACGTCGGGATCGGGTAAGTTCATAAAATGGGGCGAGACGAGCTTAAACATCTAGCAATATAGCAATATGTCCATCAAAAATCAGGAATCCGGCTTTTGACTTCTCTTTTTCTGCATGAGCGTAAGTTTCAAATTGCATAAACGCGTCCTCGATGACTTGTTCACGTGAATTAGTGGTTTCAGGAATCGGTCACATGCAATTTCTAGTATGTGGGTCTCACGTGGACAGGCGGGATGTTCGCGACGGGACGATGGAAGTAAGGGACGACGTTTGAAAGCCGCAAAGACCAAATTTTCTTCCATCCTAGCTGCATTTTATGTTCAGAGTTCGATTTCCATTTCATTCGCTTCAATATCAGCCCTGTCAGCGACTTTCGTTGTAGGAGCAACCTCCGTTACCTGATACGCACCTAGAATCTAGACCTGCAGAGATTGACTTTCACGGGGTTCTGGTAAATTCGGTGTCAATGTTTGGCGAATAAGTTTCAAGTGGATTATTTGGAATGAAAACTACGAGCGTAATAAGGTGGTATTTAAAAATTGCTCTTTGAAGAGATAAAAGTAGGTACGAGTCGTAGTTGACCGCCGACTAAAAAGCCCGTCTTTCAGGGGAATGATCAATGAATTAAATCTGATGGGGCACTCAAATCGATGACCAGCGTCACGACACTGCCAATATTGAAATATAGCCTTGGGCTCTTGGAATGGACCAGAATTTCTCACACAAGGTCGGATCGCAAGTTTCCAAGCTTGTCATTCCGCTGTTGTCTGGAAACCCCCCGGGCCAAGCCATGGATAAGCTTTCTTGCCAACAATTCTGCAAATTCCAATCATTGAGATATCAAAGCGATACTCTATGTGACGCTACGATGTATTGAAACATCGCAAAAGTTGAAGAGTTTGCAACTGGATTCGCAGCTCAGCAGAATTTTCTTGCCATCATCGAGTCAACTTGTGACGATATCTAGTATACATGAGGTTGGGATGGCGGTGATATTCGCACAATATGCCCGTATCGCAGGCATGGTATCTCTTGAAATACATGTATACACGGCGGTTCTGGTATCGCGTTGATCATGATGACTCGCTGCATATGGCTCTACACTTGGAGACTGATATCTTACGACTGGAACGGAAAATATCCCATCGAGTGCTGCAAGGCGACAGTACATTGGCTCCACATAACGGGCCCCCTTTTACCCCGCACCGCATCTGGTACATCCACTGCTTGAGTTGCCCCTATGATTTCCACTCCGGTACATCTACCAAATCCATCATTACCAATACTCAATTAATGGATTCTGACGATTCTGACGGATCTGGCCGTTCCACGGGCTCGGCGAAGTCGTGTATCTTTGCCCTGCTGCCCGAGGACCTCGCCGCCGCCTGCACTGCCGACTGTACGCCGGAGCAATGTGATAATGCCACTGTTCGGCCCCGCGAGCCTCCGGAGGTTGAGCCCGGTATCCCTGGGCAGTTCGTGCCCTTCGAGGTGCCGCAGCGGCCCACGGAGGTCCGGAGCCTACCACCGCAGCCGCTGGACCTCCTCCTCGAGTTCGTGCCGGCCAGCCTCGTCGGCCGGTGGGTTAAGTGGACGAATGCGGCGCCGCGCTCGGCGAGGCTGGGCCCGGTTAAGAAACACTCTCGCAGTCTCAAGTGGAAGTCAGCGACTGTAGACGAAGTCTATTTGTTTTTGGGCATTTTGATTTATATGGGCTTACACCCTGAAACCAAAATATCTAAATACTGGTCTACTTCACAACAGACAGAGGATCCTATCCATTTGTTTACTCGATTTATCTCGAGGGACCGCTTCCAGCTCCTCCTCCGCCGCATCCGGATCTTTGACCCGGCCAAGATCCCTGCTTCCGTGCCGTCGACGGCAGGCCGGCGCCGCGGGCAGCCTCGGGAGAAGCAGATGCCGAAGGTGTACCAGCAAGTCAATGAGTGGTCAGCTCACATCCAAGAGACCGGCGACCGCTTCTACCGGGCCGGCTCCGACCTCACCGTCGACGAGGCCATGGTCCGCTTCACGGGCCGGGCAGTGGAGACCACGACGATCCCAACGAAGCCGATCCCAACCGGCTTCAAGGTCTGGGTTCTGGCGCAAGCCGGGTACTCCCTCCGCTGGCTCTGGCACGTCCACGGCGACGGGCCCTGCGGCCTCGTGGCACAAGCCCGGCCCGCAGCCGGCGACGAGGAGGCCCGGCGAACGGCCTTGACGCCAACCCAGCGAGTGGTCACATCACTGCTTTCCTTGCTTCCGTTGGCCACTTATCACGTGTTTCTTGATAATCTATTTGCTTCAGTAAAGCTCTTCCGGGCCCTTCGTGACCAGCGGATCGGTGCCACCAGCACGTGCCGGAAGGATAGTGGAATCGACAAGACATTGGTTACTGAGAAAGAGACTGACGGCAAGGGACTTCCATGGGGTCAACTACACGCGATCTCCACGGCTGACGGGAAAGTATGTTAACCCAAATCACTGTCAGTGGCTATTCCATACTAAACCATTCATCGGAATAACTTCCAGGTCAACCAGTTCACTTGGAAGGATAATGCCCTCGTTCTCTTCCTCACGACGGTCTTCCGAGAGACATCCGACGTTGTACGAAGCCGCAAACGGCCGGCTGGAGATACCGCTGCGAAGAGGGCAGCACGGGAGGTCTTCGGGCCCGAAGTGCGGAAGGATCTCCGGATTCCACTCGCAATCGATGAGTACAATCACCGTATGAACGGCGTAGATACCGGGGACCAAATGCGGTCCTATTACGACTTCAGCCGGCCCGTGAGGCGGGGCAGTTGGCAGGCAATTGCCTGGAACTTTCTCCTCGAAGTCATTATTATTAATACCTTTCGTCTTCAACAATGGGGAGATCCTGAGTGGCCCCGGGTTCAGAACCAGTATGAATGGCGTAGACTGCTTTCTGCCCACCTAATTCAGCGGTTTGGACCATTGGCAGAAGGTCGTCGACGGGGACGTCCAAGGAGGGCAACAGATAAAAGGAACGAGGCAATACCGTGGCAATTACACGTACGAGGGCACAGAAATGCTAATTCTGCTTGCGTGGGTTGTAGTACGATATCGCAAGTAAAAGCGAGGACTGCGCTGGGCGAGATTAGTGGTAATATCCATACCCAACCGCAGCGGCGGAAGTACACGAGGATGGGCTGCCTCGAGTGCGATGTAGCTCTCTGTAACTCAGAAGATTGCTGGTACCGATTTCATACGCAGAATCTCTAATAATTGGAAGTATCTATTATCAATTACGTTGGTTGGTTGGAAAAAGGGGCCCGAAGTGGCCCGATTGGCTGCTCCCCCGCATCTCAATGTACTGTCGCCTTGCAGCACTCGATGGGATAATCCGAAAGTGACTACAGACCTCATAAGACTCAGATGCTGAAAATTCCGAGTCAGCGCATCTCAAGATATTTTACGACAGCACATCTAAAAAAGTAGTTTGTCGAGGAAATAAAGATTTCTAGTGTGTCACGACACTAGTACCCAGGTTCCATGTATTAGGGTCTTGGTACTTTTGGACCCGCCCCCGGAATACGTGTATCTGATCTGCTATTCAGCAATCAGTCTATGGGAAATATAGGCTTAGTAGCTACTAGCCCGTCGCTAGAAGGAAATGCTATAGCCCTAGGCCAAAAGATCACTCATATCCTTAACTGGGGCACTGATAACAAGGTTGCTTTTGACCCAGCTAAATGTGAGGCAGTCCACTTCAGCAGGAAATATAACCAGACAAAAGACCTACCAGATATACAGGCGACGGGCCTAACTATGAAGGCCTCAACTAAGCCTGTACGATGGCTAGGAGTCTGGTTCGACAAGAGACTCACCTTCCGTCACCATGTCGAAACTAAGGTGGCAGCGGCAAAGAAGGTAGCCCAGTTCCTACGGCACCTAACAAATACCAAAGGGGGACTCCCAGCAGCCGCAGTACGACAAGCGGTTATTGCCTGTGTCCTTCCAACAGCCTTGTATGGAGTTGAGACCTGGTATGCGGGCCTAACCAAACCAGCCCTAAACAGCGGCACCAATACTAGCAGTAGCACTGCTTTACAGATACCTACAGTTGGTACAGGACAGAAGGGCCTGGCCCGTAGACTTAGCAAAGTTATTACAGCAACAGCAAGGGCTATCCTGCCTGTCTGGAGAACCACACCGACCAGTAGCCTCATCCGAGACGCTGGCCTTCCCACAGCAGAGGTAGCCCTCGAAGCAGCGCGACTACGCTTCGCTATACGCCTGCAGAAGGTTGACCAACAGCATCCCTTGGTCCCAAGGCTGCTGCAGTCAGGGCGGCAACAGACCAGGCTTCAAAGAACAGCTGGCCTTTTACCTAAGTGTCCAAGGCCAGCGCTCCTACAGCCGCAATACCTCCCAGGGTCCTATGACCCTATAGTTACACAGACGAAGGAAGTAGCAGCTAGGATCTTCCAGGCCTGGCTCAAGACTGTGCCAGGTCAGCATACGGTCGTATACTCAGACGGCTCCAAAGCTCCTGACGGAGCTACAGGGTACGGCTTTGTTATCTACCGCAACAATAAACGTATAGCCCAGGGCTGCGGCCGTCTCGGCTTAGCAGAAGTGTTTGATGGTGAGGCGGAGGGGGCGAGGGCTGGGCTCCGACGGGCCCTTCAGACCTCCCAAGGCCGGCCTATACACAT
The DNA here is from genome assembly GCF_030913505.1 of Colletotrichum phormii. Taxonomy (NCBI): domain Eukaryota; kingdom Fungi; phylum Ascomycota; class Sordariomycetes; order Glomerellales; family Glomerellaceae; genus Colletotrichum; species Colletotrichum phormii. The sequence goes on from NW_026851477.1 coordinate 319,468, forward strand.
CTGCATCGACAATACCAGCGTTATTCAGGGGATTCGCGGTAAGGTCCCAGACTCCTCACAAGCGGCCTTCCTTGAGATCCAGGAGGTAGCTAGGATACACGATATACAAACCCATTGGTCTCCTGGGCACCAAGGTATTAAAGGAAACGAAGAAGCAGACAGCCTAGCTAAGGAGGGAACAACTCTACCAGTCCTTAGGGGCCAACTAGCTACTCTATCAGGTATCAAGTGGCTTGCTAAAGAGCGGCCAAGACGCCAATATAGACGATGGTGGAAACAAGAGGCAACTCCCCGCTATACCCAACTAGGGCTCAAGGCTACCCTTGCTTGCCCTCCTGAACTTGGCCTCCCTAGGGCTGCCCTTCATCACCTCCTCGCGGCACGGTCAGGCCACGGGGACTTTAAACAATATCACCAACGCTTTAACCACACAGAAGCACTACTCACCTGCTCCTGTGGATGGGTTAAGGAGGCAGACCATCTAGTCTACTGCCGAAAGACCCTACTGAGGAGGCAACAGTGGCCCACCCTCTACCCCTACAGCCGCCAGGAGCCCGTAGGACCTATAGGGTCCCTCGATCGCTACTTCAAGGGGCTAATCACTGACTCTCAAGGCTTCCAGGCCTTCCTCTGCGTGACAGACTTCTTCCAGAAGATCTGCCCGCAGTACTAGGAGATAGGTCATAACCTATCCTCCAAACGACAAACTACCTCTATTAAGAAACCAGATGGTTATAACGGAACTAGGGCACCAGTGGGAACTAGGGATGGATAGAACACATAGTAGCTCACGAGCAAGATTTGGAGGACGTCAGGAGACGGCGTGTACTATATAGTATATAGCTAGAGCCTGCGACCCTTCACGCCACATACCCTTCGGGAGGTCTGCCGCAAGGGCGGCTGCGCCCTTGCCGCCATGGCGTTAAATAGAACAACAACAACAACAACAACAACAGTCTATGGGAAATTTGCTAGGTACTCTGTACAAAGTCCAGTACAGAGTCCAGACTGCGGAGGCTACATTCATCATAAGGTAGCCTAGAACAGAAATGAACTGTCATGCAATAATTCTTAGTCGGCCACCAGGGCCCATTTCGAACTTCCAACTTGGTCTCGGATTCGGACAGCATTGCAGCGGAAACACCAAGCGGTTGTCACCACTTGATCCACATACTTGAGCTGGAACTTGTGCGGACTGTGACTTTTGTTTATCACAGCTCTTGAAGAGTGAAGAGTCTCGAAATGTATAAGTCAAACCCCCCACTTCCTGGCACCCCCCTGTTTCTGGCACCACAAAAACGATGGGATCACAACCCGACCTCCTCATTACTATTAACTATTGATCCTCAACCACACCCACTACAATACAGCTGCCAGCCTCACTAGGGCATTCAGAGTCGCTGGATTCAGCCGTGATAACCTCCTTTTCACCCGCTTCGATTTGAGCCCGATGGATATCCCTGATGTTCGCGAACTTCGTGTTGGGATCGATTTGAACAGTCTTCCTCTTCCTCACTGCAGCGTTGGTAACTTGAGCCCTCAGGTGAGCTAGTTGCTGCTGGGCAGCTGCCAGTTGCCAGGCCTGCTCTGTGAAGCCTTTTTTCACCTTCCTGAATAGCAGCCGTTGAGTGCTGGTATCATTGTCGAGTTGGGTGTATAAGTGCAGTTGACCGCTGAGCTCTGCCAGCTTCCTGGGTGTCGACCAGACCACTGCAGAGGAGGCAGAATCCCATGGCTCAACAGGGGTAGTTTGTTGACCATTATGGCATCGCTTTCTGCCCTGACTAGTTGGTTTGGGTGTGGTGGGCTTAGCAGGAGGCTCAGGTAGTACCATAGGGTTCATCAGGGGCTTAACCATCGCCACAGGGTGTAGACCAGTCCACTTCCAACCACTTCTGATGTTCGAGACTGATAGACCAGCAAGTCGAGCCTTCTGGTAACAGTCCAGGAAGTTCCTTTTACCTATAATGGTAGAGTCGTTCCATTGAGACAAGTAACCGAGCTCCTTCCGATAGGCTGACTTAACAGGGCTGAAGACAGACTGGTCAAGAGGCTGGAGGACATGAGAGGAGTGTGGTGGTAAGAACAGTAAATGGATATTGTTAATATAGCAATTCCACATGAAGTCTGTCGTCGTATGACTCCCATGCCCATCCACAATCAGCAGTCGAGCCTCCCCCTCAGCCTCAGGCATAGTCTGTGGGATGAACACCTTCTCTAACCATTCAATGGCAGTTAAGTCTGTAGTCCAGCCATTATCTGTTGCTGTGAACTCCCACCCATCGTATGGAACGAGATGTAATGGAAACCACTGCTGTTGGACTGTCTTCCCCTTGAAAATGATAAGAGGACGAAGTGCCCTACCCAAGGCTGAGATACACTCAATGATAGAGACCCATGCCCTCGACCCAGGTTGTTTCTTGCGAACAGACGTCGTCTCAGCCATACCCAGCACTAACCCATTAGCTCCCTGACCCTCGAGGATGCCAGTCTCATCCATATTATATCTGTTGGCTGGTTTGATGTCCTTGATCTCAGGGATAGCGAGGAACTTAAACCAGTTCCTAATGACCTCAGTAGATGCCCCATTAACGCGTCTAGAATCGATAGAACGACTTCTCTGAACCTTAATGATAGGGTTCCTTCTCACAAAGGCATAGATCCAGCCTTTTCCCAGTGGTTTGGTATCCCCAGCAGCAGCCAGAACTCGCTCTGCGAATTCCTTCACCTGTTGGTGCGTTGGTGCGAGGCCCAGCGAAGCCTGAATGCGAACCCATTGTGCCAGCTTACTCTCCTGGTCAGGAGACAGCCTCTGCCAGTCAGCAAAAGCCACTTTCCTAGTCTGACCACCTTGGAGACGTAGTTGGAGGGTTGATCGTGGTATCCCATACTCCAATGAGGCTCTCTTTTGACTCTTGCCGTTTGAGATGTCCTCGAGAGCCTGACGAAGCTGATCTTCGGTATATTGAGGCATTAGATATAGAAGAAGGTATGTGCAAAAGATGAGCCCATTTGGACGCGAATTGAAAATGTTGTGATAAAAGGAGGTTGGGGGTGGGCATTGGGTTGTGGTGGATTTTCGCGTTTTTGTGGGTGCCAGAAACAGTGGGGTGCCAGGAAGTGGGGGGTTTGACTTAGCGACCGGGGCAAAAGAGTATATTCGCTACGTAGAGACTAGGGTCTCAATCACGGTAGCAGATGACTACATATCGTGTACTTCTGCGGTACTACCTTGTAATGGCAGTGCACCACGTGGTGACAGTAGCATTCATCGATATTAACAACAAAACTCAATGTCGAACAAGGCGACCTCAGCCACGCCTTCATGAACGACAAGAAAAGCATCCCTTGTCCACGTCAAGCGATTGAGTTTACTTTTTGACGAGGCAAAGGCTTATCTCAGCCTCAAAAATTGGCCCATCCGCCCAGTCTGCCTCGTTCGCGATACCGACAGGACGGTTTCCCGCTGCCACGCCATGGCGGAAAGGCGGTAATCCCTTGTAGACGCCAAGACAAACCGAAAGCGAGACCCCGGTCAGGCCGGAAACAGCTGAGCGTTGCCGGATTCCAGACTCTCAAAGGTAACCTGATATCTACCACTAACTAAACTGCTAGGGGAATTGGCGTAGAAGTCAAAAGGGAATGCGAAGAGCAAAATAATTGCAGAGAGCAAAAAAAACAGGCAGACAGGTGATGATTTACGAGGGATGCATGGCTCCGCGATCGCCGCCGTTCCCGTGGAGTGTTTTGATGGATATTTTTGTTGACTGAGCCACACTGTTAGTTTCCTCGTGTTTGGTGACAATTGTTGCAGGTTCTGGTCGAAAATACACGTAAATGCAGCAGGTTCTGGAGACTGGAAAGGACTGCATGAGGTACGTAAGCTTGCCGACGGGATATTCCTTATCGGCATGGCTTCGTCTCTGCATCAAACGAACGATGGAAAAACTGGATTGGGTAGGCTTCGACATTATGATATCCGTATGGATGGGAACAGATTGAATGGGTGGTGGGGTGACGAGGCCCGGCATGCCTCTCCCAGACTCCCTCAGCCTCTGTGATTGCAAAATATCACAGCCAAAATCTTTGTACGCGTATGGGACGAGTCGTGATTGGCAGACCCGGTGAGGGTTCCATCGAGATCCACCCACAGGGCTGGCAGGGGTTCCGACCCATGAGCCAATCAAGTACCGATTTATCCACGTATACATCCTTAATGGGGAAGCCCCAGGGTCCCAGTGGGCACCAGCGAAGCTTGGGTCTCGCACGTTGACAGTCAGACACATCTAAGCTCTTTGCCCATCGTCCACGACAAACGCGTATGGAGATACCGTCAAAGAAACTTGTTCGAAAGTCCGCGTATTCGATGGCCGCAGCAGCAGACACAAGTTCCAGCCACTCCATCTCCCATTTCTGGGACGGTATAAAGATGGACTACAACTTCGAGACACCCCCTTGGCCCTTGGCAACACATCCAGCAGCAACATCGTCAACACCAACGGGGTCCTAGGACGAGATTTCCAGCAAGGTCAACACATCAATCCTTCAAATCTTTTCGGTCACCGCCATCTGAGGCAAATCTAATCTCGCGACCCAACACACCGGAAAGCACAGCCTACAACAAGCAAGGAACGGGGAAAAGGTGGAGGACAAGCCAACTACCGATAATCGATAAACCCATAATTCTCGAGACTTCGACAGGATGCCTACTCTCGAGTCTCACGACGGCTACTACCTGTGGCACTATGTGCCCAGCTTGATCGCGGCCATCATCTTTGAGGTCCTCTTCGTCCTCGCCACGCTCTTCCACGCGTACAAGATTGCCAGGACAAAGGCGTGGTTCTGCGTCGTCTTCGTGATAGGCGGTCTTCGTAAGTTCCGACCTTCCACTTCCCACTTTCCCTTCCCACGCTGTTATCATCAATTACATCAAGATTATCAACTAACAAGGAGTCTCCTACGCAGTCGAAATCATCGGATATGCAGGCAGAGCCATCGCACGCGACCGCACCGGCGAAGTCGGACCCTACGTTATGCAATCCCTCACGATTCTCATCGCGCCCGCCCTCTTCGCGGCATCAGTCTACATGACCCTCGGCCGAATCATCCGCAGCGTCCACGGCGAGTCCCTCTCGATGATCCGCATCAACTGGCTCACCCGCATCTTCGTTGCCGGCGACTGCTTCTCCTTCCTCGTCCAGGCCAGCGGTGGCGGTCTCATGGTCAAGGACGGCAGCCAAAAGATGGGTCAGGATCTTATTGTGGCCGGTCTCGTCATCCAAATTGTGCTCTTTGCCATCTTTTGGGTCACCGCCATCGTCTTCCACAGCCGTTTCGCAAAGAACCCTACCCAGGCTTCACTGGCGGGCCACTCGCCCTGGAAGTCGGGCCTGTGGATGCTCTACGTTGTCAGCGCGTGCATCATGGTCCGGTCCATCTTCCGTCTCATCGAGTACGTCCTTGGCGGCGACGGGTACCCGCTCCGTCACGAGTGGACTCTGTATGTGTTCGACGCCACACTTATGTTCTTCGTCATGGTGGCTTTCGGATTCCGGTTCCCGTCGGCGTTCCAGATCCGCAAGGGTGGCTCGCAGTCGGCCTCGGATGTGGAGAACTATGACTTGGCGGTGGAGAGCGAGGAGCAGCACCAGCGCGGCTCGATGCGCAAGACGATGCGATAGAGAAGGCCTTTGGTTGCCATTCTCTTTTGTTTCCTGTAAGGTGGAGATTGGACGTGGAGACTAGGACGTTGAATGCCTAGTGTATCTACGGATACAGAGTACGGCTATTGTTAGTGTGATTGTTGGAATCGGAAGACAGAGTTGGCGGAGTTTGAAGGGCGATGATCCATACCACGATCATCCCGAGAGGTTAGACGATTCAGGTCGGGTTCGCTGTTGGTGTCAGCGGAGATAACGCCGGGATATGCAGAATTACAGCGATGGGTGGAGGGGTACCAGCCGCGGAAAGCCGGGTACCCTGCATTACCTCAGTACCCAGTACTTTAGACGCACTAGAATGATGAATGAGGAAACTGTTGCGCATATCGTTGGCCAGGAACCCTTCTTGCGTAATTTCTTGATCTTACGACTCGATGACTGCGTGTCAATGTCTGTCGATTGAAGTGAATACATGTATTCATCGTATTTAGTTCCTTCCTCCTCTAGGAGATATTCAACCGGGCCATTTACGGCGTAATTGGCTTCCTCGACGATGTCATTGGATCGGGGATGTTTTGCAGGGTGTACACTAATACAGCCCGGGGACACTTTAAGGAAGGCACGCAGGCAGTGGAACGTACCTGCCCACACTATTCTACAGATTTAGGGGAAGGGGCGCGTGGACTTGGTTGGCGCAGCGCCCATCGACTTTCCATTGGACTCCCCCGCCGTCACCTAAAGGCCCTTATTAGGCTTATTAGGCATTTTCTGGCGCATTGAGCTGCAGAGTAGCCCCTGTAGCAGACCCTCCTCATGCCCCTTCCCTCAGTTCCATAACCTCCTTCCCCGTATCAACGTCCACCGATGGCCCTTGGACCCGCTGTAGTCATGTTGGAGAGCGGTAGATGCCGCACCCCTGTACCACTAGGCATATTCAGTAGGTGAGTAGTTCCTTCCATACATACTCTGTACTCCGTACATGGAGCAGGTAGGCACGCTGTACTCCGTACTTCTGTACCTTACCTTAACTGCACGGACCTGGACTGACCTGAGCTTATCCATTCGAGCTGAGCTATCTTTTCTTCCTCCCCCCTCCCCCACCAAAAAAAGGCTGAGCTTCCCTCGCGTTCGCATCCCTCAAAATCAACCACTTTTCTTTTCTTTCGTCAATTGTCTAGTGTCGTTCTTTTCAGGTTCTTCACACAAGAAGTAAGACTTCTCGTCGTCCGCCACATACAGACACCGCATCTCACCCGCTCTCCTACCTGTCGAAAAGGCCCCATGGCACATCAATCGCCTTGCACCACCCCTCTCTCCACATCTCTTTCATCCCACCGGCCGAGACAGCAACCTTGCCTGGAAAAGGATGGACATCTCACGCAACAACTCATCCGCCCCCGGCACCGGCTCAACCAACGGCGACGCCAGCACACCAGGAGGAGCATCGGCATCGGCATCGGCATCGGCGGCGGCAGGCGACGTCAAACTCCGTCGCGCTCACCGGAAATCTCGCAACGGATGCAAAGAATGCAAGCGCCGCCACGTGAAATGCGACGAAACGCGCCCGACATGCGTCAACTGCGCAACAGCTGAGCGTCACTGCTCCTACCTCGACTCCCTCCCGGCATCAGCCGGCTCCTCCACCGCCGCTATCTCTTCCGGCCCGGCCGCCAAGCGAGCAGCAGCAGCAGCCGCTCTCGTCGCCAGCCCAGCGGGAAGCTCCGGCAGCAACGGCAACAGCGCCTCCGCCGCCGCAACAGCTGTCGCCTTTGCGACCTCACCCTCCATCACCACAGTCGTAAACGACTTTGTCATGCGCACCGAAGATGACCACGACGTAGCAAGCCCTCCCAACGGCCAATTCTTCACCCTCGAACACATGCGCCTCCTCCACCACCTGGAAACCCGCATGGGCACCTTCATGGCCGCAGACGCGTTTATGAAGCCGTTGGTTGACATGAACCTCGAGGCTGCCCTAAACACCCCTTACCTCATGGATGTCCTCCTCGGCCTCTCTGCTCAGCATATGGCCGAGCTGCACCCCCACCGCGCAGACTTTTACCAACACCAGGCCACCCAACTCCAGACCCGCGCCCTCATGATGTTTAACGACGCCAAAGAGGAAATCGACGACGACACTTGTATCCCCATGTTCCTCTTCGCATCCTGCCTCGGAACTCAGGTCCTCTGCGATACCCTCCACAGCTACCGTACCGACTTCAACGGCTTTCTCGACCAATTCGCCTGGTACCTCAACCTCCACCGCGGCGTTAGCACCGTAACCGGCCGCTCCTGGCACATCATCCGCGAATCCGGCTGCAAGGACTTCGTCGAGTTCCTCGAATCCAACAAGCCCGACCCGAATCAGCGCTCCGAAGTCGACATCCTCCATAGCATGCTCGACCAAGCCGACCTCGGCCCCGTCTCCCTCCAAGCCTGCCGCGACGCAACAGAGTCCTTACGGCAGTGCTACTCCATCTACCGCAGCATCGCCGTGAGATCCACCCACCAGTCCGCCTCCGTCATGGCCTTCGGCGTTCGCGTCGCAACGGGCTTCATCGACGTCGTCAAGCAACGCCGCCCAGAAGCTCTCGTCATCCTGGCCTTTTACGCCGTGCTCCTCCATTGGTGTCGCAGTTACTGGGTCTTTGGCGACGCTGGCCAGTGGATCATCCGCTCCGTCTCGGCGCACTTGGGAGATTACTGGTCGGAATGGCTGGCCTTCCCTCAGGCGGTGCTCGAGGTGCATGCAGGCTGAAAGGTTGAGGCAAAGTAGCAAAACGTACCGGACAATTAACTCCACATCCTGCTACTGCTACAACGAAATCAAGCTTGCGCAAAATAAGCTGCACAGGGAGCTTCTCTCCTGCATGAGGAGGAAGAAACAGATAAGTTTTAAGAACTGCAGGTCTGTAGTCATCCATCGTCCGCCCGATCTAGCCGGGGGCGGGCAGGGCAGAAAAAGCACAACCAGCGAAACTGGTAATTAGATGAACCTCAACAAGCAGGACAAACAAACAAGCACCCTAGAAAGCATGGAATGAACAGTGCGCGGATACGGGCGCGCGCACCCCATCTCAACTTCGGGCTTTGCGCCGCTGCCGAGAGAGCTAAGCAAAGCGTACGTCAAAGTCCGAAACATTTCCAACGCGCCGCCCGCCACCGACGTCCACCGACAGGAGCAAAGAATTCGTCGCAGAGGCAGTTGCAGAGGAGAGTGCAGCTCTGGACCGCGCTCGCTGTCTTGGCTAAACACGCCAATTTCATCCACACGCCGGGCACGTCGGGTATCCGGGTCTGGGAGAGGGAAGAGGATGGGGCTCAGGTTCTTAAATGTCTTGGGGAATCGGGGGAGGGAAAGTGGCGCACATCAACCGGAGATCAAAAAACACACGGCCTCTGCGATCTGACGTCTTGGTCCCCTCGTCTCACACTACGCCAGAACACCCGGGAGTCGGTGCGGCGCTCAACCACCACCACACGCCCATCGCGCACCTTTTCCTCACCTCACCTCACACCTCGCTCTCTCTCTCCTGCTGGTAGACTCTCTTGCATATGTCCCGCCCCCGTGACGGGCGCCAAAACGCCAGAAAATCTACCTTACGCCATGGCCGTCGGACTCGACATGGGGACTTTATCAAAAAGGTCTGCGCCTCCCGCGCCGATGACACCATGAAGCTCGTTCTCTTGGATGCCGAAAGAGAAGGAATGGGCAAAGGATTGGGGCAAAAGTTTCGCAAAGTTTAGCTTTTAGTTTTTCACACCTTCCTTTCTGATGAACCCTCCTCCGTCTTCCCACTTTTTAAACAAACAACCCACACCAGCTTCTCCAAGCTGGCGCAGCCATTCCCGTCCAGGTCCTTTACATTTGTGCGGCCCAGCATGTCGCTCCCATTCCCAACATCCAGGTTCGGCCCTGGCTTCACGGTTCCGACCGCCGTGACCGTCACAGAAGGGGGACGAACAGTCACATTCACGCCCACGCCCACGGGCGGCACCACCTCGGACTCATCGCCCTTCCCCGACAACATCCTCCAGCAGTCCGGCCTCGCACCGGGACAGATCATCGGCATCACCGTGGGTGCCACCTCGGGCCTCGTCTTTTTCGTCGTCGCCCTCGTCTGGTTCTGGAATAGAAGGAGAGCCCGAAAGCTCGCTGCGCGCGACGAAGCGCTCGACACCGTCATGGAGGATCCGGAGAAACCAGACGACGCTGCCATGATGATGGCTCAGAATACGGGGGAGACAGTCGAACTGCCGGCGCCGCGAGTGGTACACGAGATGCCCGAGACGCGAGAAGGCCCACCCGTCGAACTCCCCGCTCCCGTTGAGCGGCACGAAATGCCTGCGTAACACCAACCCTTCTAGACGGGGAGACGCTGCCCGCCGGGGTTCGGTTGTGGAGGATAAAGGCGCGAAATGGATGGCGCCTCGCCGAGTCTGATGAACGAAATTGGAATGAGACCCACGATACCCTCGCTGAGCCGTACTTTCGCTGAAGCATTATTATCAAAGAGTCGAACTCTGTGAGAAAGCCTCCCGCCGCAAAAAGACTGTTGCCCATGAGTATGATGAATAGTGCTGTAATAAGTGAGAGAGTTAGTTTGGAACAGGGCAGCAGTGAGGCGGTTTACCATTTTACGACCAAACCAATGTGGATGGGAAATTAAACGGGATTATGTTTATAGCGTAAATAGGCCGATATCAAAACTAACCATTCACGCAACTTTCACATCGTGTCGATGGGCCCACATTTGAGACCCTGTCGAAACGCAGGATTCGTTAGCCTCACCGCGATCCTCAGAAGGCCTGCGGATTTGACCACTTGCTTTACCGAGTTTGTGTACACAGGCCTAGATATCGACCCTTCAGCCTTGCTCCCCCTTATCGAGGGCGCTTGCCTCCAATCCCTGAAACCGCCTTACGAACTCCCTGTTGCCATGTAGAATACACTCAAGAGCTTGATGCGTTGCTCGAGCCTATGTAGAAAAGAAATAAAGGGGGTTCTGCCCCTTGATACGCTCAAAGCTTGTGGACATCGTCCTCGGTTGGAACGCTTTTGCCGTACTAGGACTGGTTTTCGCCGTAGGTCGATGGAGCTATGCTGAAGTCAATGTCGAGCTCCTTGAGGAAGACATCGTCCAGGCTGCTGCCATCACGGGTATAGATCCAGGCTCCAGCGGCAGTGCCCTCCTTGTCATTCTGCGAATCGCCGACGACAACCCAGTCGTAGCGCTTAGGGCCCGACACTGGCGACGAGAGCCAGATCTGCTTGTTCGGGGGCTGCTTGTTGATCACGTAGGTACCAGCATCCGGGAAGGAAACGGTCAGAACTCCGGCCTGCAAGGTGAGAAGTCAGCAATTCGTTGCTTGGTCAGGAAATGCAAATCCCGAGCTTCGCAAACAAGTCATGGTGGGTACAAGGATGGAAAAGCCAAATCAGACTGTCCACTCACAGCGTACTCGACATCAACTCCCTCACGAGCATCCGCTATCTCCTCGAGACGAGTGACAATGGTATCGAGGTAGGTCTCGGACAATTCGTGATACTCGGCATCTGTGAGCTCGACGACGTTCATCTTGACCTCCTCCTTGGGTGTCTCTTTGACCTGAGGGTCATCGGTGTCGGGCATGATGCCACGATGGGCTGTTGATGAAGTTGTGAAGAGCTTGCGAGCAGAAGGAGCAGAGACTGTAGGTTTTGAGGCGGCGAGAAGCAGGGCAGAACGGGGCGGGACGGCCAGGCGGGCTTGCGAGGAGGCACGGAGGGTGCGGGCGGCGGCGCCGGTGAGCTTGGTGATGCTGTTGCGAGCCATGGTAGCTAGGTATGGGCGATAATGAGCGATTGACGGAGGCTCGGTTGTGATGTAGAGGAATTGAGATGTCGGGTGTGAGTGGAAGAGGAGGAGTTTGGGGGGTCGTTGTCGATCAGGGAACTGAAGAAGGTGACTTCCTTCGTAAAAGACGGCAGGTCAAAGGCAGCTTCGTTGCTTCCCCACGTTTACTGCAGGTGTGACGGAAGCTGCAGGACCAGCTTCGATCCGCGGTCAATGGAAGGGACCGAGCTTGGACCAGGAAGGGGCCCCTACCAGTGTGATTACGTCAGAAAGTCATGTGTGGGTGCGAGCCATGCACCTCAAGCTACCACCGCTGTGGAGATTCGGGCTGGACGCTGGCGGGAGACGGTTGGGCGGCTGGTAGCGGTCTGACCCCACCAAAGCCAGAACAACGCGAAGCGCACTGAGTGTCTGGCGGGACACCATCCCGTCGCATCGAACCTGGAGACGACTGGCTGTTTCTCTCGTCGATATCAACAACCTCAACCAAGTCGGGATGCTCATTCAAGAGAGAACATAATGATCAACGCCTTTCTGGTCTTCAATGGCCAGGGTCAGCCTCGGCTGACCAAGTTCTACACGCAGCTGGTATGGACGGGCATGTTCTCGAATGGGGCTGCTATCAGACTGACATCTACATAGGAAACGAGCATGCAACAGCGCCTGATTTCCGAGATATTTACCCTCGTATCGAATCGACCGGCCGGATCTTGCAACTTCCTTCCGCTTCCTCCCCTTCTCGCTGCGTCGGGCACCTCGCACTCATCATCCGAGGAAGAGAACGACGTCCCCTCCCTCGTTACCTATCGCAACTACGCGACCCTCTACTTCATCGTCATCTCCACCTCAACAGAGTCACCACTTGCACTTATTGATCTGATACAAGTCTACGTCGAGGCACTCGATAAGCTGTTTGAGAACGTCTGCGAGCTGGACCTCATCTTCAACTTCGAAACGCTACACTCAACGCTGGGCGAGATGATTGTTGGAGGAGTAGTCATCGAAACAAATCTTGATCGCATTGTCTCCGGCGTACGCGCACAAGGTACCGTTGCCAAAAGACCGGTGAACGAAGGCCGTAGCGCAGGGCTGGGAAGCGGGCTTAGTATGGGAGGCAACTTTGTCTGGCATGGACGATGAGGCAGACGGTCCGGTGTCTGAGAGGAAAATGACTTTCTTCGAACAATATGTTATACATGGGCATCTATGCCGGGTATTCAAAACGCCATAAACTCCTCCCTATGCTGTTAAACTGTCATCGGCCGAGGATCTGTCTATTTGGGTGTCTCGATGGGAGCGGGTGCTTCGGGCGCATCTCTGCGACGTTCGTATCGCTTGTCGGCTTCGATCGTGCCAAAGAGACCGCGGACACGCTTTCGGATCTGGCGAGCATAGTTAGCACCGATCGGGATAATCGGAATTAGAATCAACAAGGCCACATACCTCCTCAGACGGCCTGTATTCTTTGCCAAAGAACTCGAGCTCGGAGAAGAAAAATGTCCAGCCAAGGAAACCTAGAGATAGTTAGCATAGAGCGCAAGCAGTTGCTGGAAGGGCTTTACAGACCAATCACAGTGGCAAGCTGCGCAAGCTTAACAGCCTTGTTCCATCTTGGCCGTGCATAAACCAATGCCAGGCGTCTCTTGTACTTCTTCTCGAATCGCAATTGTGACTGAGGGGACAGGTTCGTGAAGTTGGGAGGCCAGACTTTTTTCGTTCGGTAAGGGTTGGTGAAGACTGTGAACTTGGAGCCGGCTGCTTCGGCCGCTCGCCGAACGATCGTGGGAAGCATCTTCGGTGTGTTCAAACTGCAATCGCGGATTGGTTGGCCCGAATCGTAGTTGGTGGTTTCTGGCACAAGACAGACAAGACGGATCTCGAGGGTATGTCTATGGGCCTCTGCGCGACTGGAGAAGCTCACTTTGATCCTCAGCCACATCGTGCGCCACAAGCACAAGTCTATCAGCGTCACCAGCCACACTCTGCCGGAGCGCCGCGGAGAGCTCGAGCGGTACGTACCGCGTAAGGGACTCGACCGCCACAGCACTTCAAACATCGGCCAGTGACCACTGACCCGACAGTACCCCGCCATAACCACCAAAGCCATCGCGGGGCACACTCAGCCTCGAAAAAAACATCGGAGCTGCGACGAAATCTCCCCCAAGTTTGGATCTGTGACTCAGTACCCTCGACAGCGACTATCTCGAAGGAGCACCAGCGACAACGCGATATCGGGCGTGACTCTCAATTTCCGGCGCAAGAGTCACTGTCGAACCATATAATACGCATTGGTCCTGGAATTGGGCTTGCGTATTTGCTTCCCCGACAATTCCTGACCGAATTGAACGAGAACCCGCAATCATGGCCAACGAAGCTGCCAAGGCCCTCGAGGCCCTCCAGGTTTCCAAGACCAAGGAGCTCAAAGGAACCGAGAAGCGTGACTTTTTGATCTCTCTTGAGAAGAAGTACCAGCGCAAGTGGTCCGAGGACAAGATCTTCGAGGTGGACGCCCCCTCCACTAAGGAGGTTCCCCTGCACTCCATCACCGCCGCCGAGCTGCGCGAGCAACAACCCAAATGGTATGGCGCGATCGGATAGTACTTCAGGAAACATGGCTGACAAGTATAAAGGATGGGATGTATGGCCTTCCCTTACATGAACGGTCGTCTTCACGCTGGCCACTTGTTCTCCGTGAGCAAGGTCGAATTCGCCGCCGGTGTAAGAGAGCTCTCGCAATGGTGCATTGATGAAGAAGCTAATGGATTGTTATAGGTCGCTCGTATGCAAGGAAAGCGTGCTCTGTTCCCCATGGGATGGCACGCGACCGGTATGCCCATCAAGGCCGTCGCCGACAAGCTCAAGAACGAAGTTGCCTGGTTCGGCCGTGACTTCGAGGGCTACAAGGAGGAGGAGGAGGTTGTCGTTGACGAGAAGCCTGCTGATGCTAAGGCAACCCGCGAGGACATAACCAAGTTCTCCACCAAGAAGAGCAAGGCCAATGCCAAGACTATCAAGGCCAAGTACCAGGTATGCACCCGTTATCTCGGCTTCATGAAGCACATCACTGACAAGTAAACAGTTCCAAATCATGGAGGCCATGGGTATTCCGAGACAAGAGATTCATCTCTTTGCCGACGCATCATACTGGCTGGACTTCTTCCCCCCTCTGGCTCAGGAGGATCTCACAAGCCTTGGATTCAGAATCGGTCAGTTTCATGCTGAATGACATTTGCGATGAAGTCAGCTAATCGGTATCAGATTGGCGTAGATCTTTCATCACCACCGAGGCTAACCCCTACTTTGATGCTTTCGTTCGCTGGCAGATGATCCGTCTCAAGGAGCTCAACAAGATCAAGTTCGGCAAGAGATACACCATCTACTCAATCAAGGATGGTCAGCCCTGCATGGACCACGACCGAGCTGAGGGTGAAGGAGTTGGTCCCCAGGAGTACACCGGATTGAAGATGAAGGTCCTTGAGTGGGCACCCAAGGCCGAGGAGGCTCTCAAGTCTCAGCTTCCTGCGGACGCAAATGTCTTCCTCATTCCCGCCACCCTCCGTCCGGAGACGATGTACGGCCAAAACGCTGTTTTCGTGTCTCCCAAGATCACCTACGGCGTCTTCAAGGCTACGGAGACGGACTACTACGTTATGACTGAGCGTGCCGCCCGCAACATGGCCTACCAGGGTCTCTTCCTCGCGGAGGGAGTTGTTGACGAGACTGCTAAGATTGACGGTTCCGCCCTCATCGGTACTCGTGTTAATGCACCTTTCTCTGTCCACAAGGACGGCGTTCGTGTTCTTCCCATGGATTCTATCCTGCCCACTGTACGTCTGCTCCTTTTCCTACTGCGTGGTACATCTCTAACAGTCCACAGAAAGGTACCGGTGTGGTCACTTCCGTCCCCTCGGACAGTCCCGCCGATTGGGTCATGACCATGGATCTCCGCAAGAAGGCAGCCTACTACGGCATCGAGCAGGAGTGGGCCGAGCTTGAGATCATCTCCATCATCAACACTCCTTCTGGTGACATGATTGCCAAGACCTTGGTTGAGCAGCTGAAGATTGCCTCTCCCAAGGACACTGTCCAGCTTGACAAGGCCAAGGAGACCGCTTACTCTGAGGGTTTCTACAAGGGAACCATGAACATTGGCGAGTTCAAGGGCGAGTCTGTCGAGTCCGCCAAGCCCAAGGTCCGCCAGGCCCTCATTGACCAGGGACTCGCCTTCGTCTACTCCGAGCCTGAGCGCAAGGTCGTCAGTCGCTCCGCAGATGACTGCATCGTCTCCCTGATGGACCAGTGGTACCTCGACTACGGTGAAGAGTCCTGGAAGAAGACCGCCCTTGACTGGGTTGAGAACACAGATGGCAAGGGCTTGAACACGTTCAGCCCTGAGACCAAGAACGCATTCCAGGGTGTCCTCAACTGGCTCAACCAGTGGGCATGTGCCAGATCGTACGGTCTTGGTTCCAAGCTGCCTTGGGACCCCCAGTTCCTCGTCGAGTCTCTCAGTGACAGCACCATTTACATGGCATACTACACCATTGCCCCCTACCTCCACAAGGACATCTTTGGCAGAGAGCAGGGCACCGGCGGTATCGCCCCTGAGCAGATGAAGGATGAGGTTTGGGACTACGTCTTCTGCCGCCGCGAGCTTGATGATAAGCTCGTTGCCGAGTGCAAGATTCCCAAGGAGACTCTGGAGAGCATGCGCCGCTCCTTTGAGTACTTCTACCCTCTCGACCTTCGCAGCTCTGGAAAGGATCTGATTGGCAACCACTTGACCTTCTTCCTCTACATCCATCTCGCCATCTTCAGCCCCGAGTACTGGCCCAAGGGTATCCGCACCAACGGTCACCTCATGCTTAACGGCGAGAAGATGAGCAAGTCGACCGGTAACTTCATGACTCTGCAGGATGTTGCTCGCAAGTTCGGTGCCGACGCCGCCCGTATCGGTTTAGCCGATGCCGGTGACACCAACGGAGACAGCAACTTTGAGGAGGACGTTGCTAACCAGGCCATTCTTCGTCTCCACACTCTTAGAGGTATGTACATTCCTGACTATGCCATTTTATTGTACTAACAGTAGTAGAATGGTGCGACGATGTCGTCAAGAACAAGGGCGAGCTTCGAACGGGCGAGTACAACTTCTTTGACAAGGTGTTCAACAACGAGATGAACGTCATTGCCAAGGAGGCCATCCACCAGTACTCCGAGACTGCTTACAAGCTGGCCCTGAAGGCGGCTTTCTACGAGTAAGTTTAGATGCCTACCACAATCCTCTGCATTTCTGACACGTGCGAACAGCTTTAACAACGCTCTTTCCTTCTACCGTGAGAGCAGTGCCTTGTCCAAGATGCACGTTGACTTGGTCCTGCGATACATTGAGCTCCAGGCTCTTCTTCTCGCTGTCATCGCGCCGCATTGGTCCGAGTCAGTCTGGATTGATATCCTCGGCAAGCCTACGTCAATCCAGCAGGCGACATTCCCCGAGATCCCGGAGACGAATGCGGCTCTTACAGCGGCGAGAAAGTACATTTCAGTGACGGCTTCCAACGTCAACTCTGCCGAGTCTCTTCAGTTGAAGAAGAAGGCCAAGGGCAAGGAGACATCCTTCGACCCCAAGAAGCCCAAGAAGCTCACCATCTTCATGAGCGAAAAGTTCCCGCAGTGGCAGCAGGCTTACATTGACCTGTTGAAGGAGATGTGGAACCCCGAGACCAAGTCTGCGGACGACAAGGCGCTCAACGGCAAGATTTCCAAGATGGGTGAGATGAAGAAGGCCATGCCGTTTGTGCAGGGTCTCAAGAGACGTCTGCAGACGGGCGAGCCCGCGAGCGCCGTTCTCGAGCGCAAGCTGGCGTTTGACGAGAAGGCCGTGCTCGTGGACATGATTGACGGTCTCAAGCGCAGTGCCAACCTCGTCGAGGTGAAGATTATTGCGGTTGAGGAGGGCGGCAAGAAGGGCACTGATTTGGTCACCGGAGCTGTGGAGGAGAGCCTCGCGCCCAACGCCGAGGGCGCGGTACCGGGTGCTCCCAATTTCTTGTTTGCCAATGTCGAGTCATCATAAGCAGCGAGATGCAGGGGATAGACAAGAGGTTGAGAGTAGAATGGTAGCATCTAGGTATGTCATCATATCCTGATGTTTGGCCATGCAAAGCGAGAAAAGGAAGCAAGACGAGACTTTGATATCAATGATTACGATTTTTGTTCAATAGCAAATAGCTTGTTCCATTTTCAAACGTGAATGTGTTTGGAGCAAAGAAAGGACCGGGACATGCAGATTTAGTGCCGGACTTGGCATGGGACTCGTCGGTGTGTAGATTGTACGGAGACTGCGGGTAGTTGGGCTGTCTGCGAGGCTGGTAGACTTCCACACTTCTTTGCAGAGATGGGGCCAGAAGAATGGGACGGAGCACTGGATGGAAAATGGAGAGGGGAGAAAGACTCGGGTTCACCGTTCAGCTGTGGCCATTGGGTTGCGGCCTGAAAGCAAGGCTTTTGAGGCTTGACGGAAATCAGGGAATTGACAGAACGAGGCATGCGTGGCCGACATGCGAGAGTTCCTTGATTCGTGGAAAAGAACAATGGCGTGGCTTGAGAGCTTGTTGAGATGGCCGTTGGAAACGAATACTCTGGACTCCGGAGTTGCACAGAAAACATCTGGAAACGTGGGAGGAAGTATACTAGCTACCTAGGTAGTGGGCCGTGCCTGTGGCTTAATTGGACGATTGGCTGCAACGGTTGTGGAGGCAAGTGGCTGGGGTGATGCGGTGACGGATGTCAAAAAAACGGGCAGTCGCGTTCTGGATCTGGAGGGACGGAGGGAAAGAGGTGACTGGATGAGGAAGCAGGCGAGGAGGGCAGGATGGGAAAACCTGGCAGGGACCCCTGCGGTGTTGCTCTTTCTTAGCCCGGTCCCTGCCTCCTTCTTTTCCGTCCTGATCTTTCCACCCACCGTTGGCCACCGTCTGCCATCTGGTGTCCCGTTTTCCACTCGCACTCTAAGGAAGGTATGGATACCTTGGTCAAGTCTGGTCCTTGAACTCCAAGGAACTGGCCATGTTCATCCCATCGAATTGGCTTCGGCCTCGGATTCGACCACCACCACCACACACACCATGTCCTCCCAAAGAACCAGAGTTTTGGCCCCTGGAAAGGTCTCAATGGCTCTGTGCTAACGGGTCACAGTTAGCATGATGTGATTCATGGCGAGAGATCTCTAGTTCTGAGAGGGGTCACCGAGGGTCTGCCAATGCCATGCAATGGCCCGGCCAATCCAGGCACAAGGGGAGAGCCGTTGCAGCCGCCTTTGCTTTCTTCCCGCAGCATTTTACTGGACCAGCCTCGATTCTCTCCGGCCACCCTGGCAGCCTGGACCCTCTCTGCTCTGCGGGATGCGTCTCCGGTTGCTACGGTGCGGTGCCTCTTTACAGACTCTTTCTTGTCTTCACCCGCTGCAGCACCCGCTGGCCCTCGTCGACGTATGACGCAACAGAGCACGGCATCGGGTACAGACTATCCGTACAGAGCATCGCCAACTTGGTTTTCCCACCCATCCCCCATCCTTCTGGACAGCCTGGGCCCCGGCCGTCGGTACGACCACCCTTTCTTCTGGCAGGAAAATCCGGGACAGCTGCAGCATACTGGACGGGGGAGCAAAATGGCACAATGGTTAATGGCTGATTTCTCATGTTTGCGCGCCTTCCGTCACCCAACCACCACCCTAGGCCGAAATGACGAGATGCTTCTTGTGCGAGTGTGCTGGTTTGCGGGAAATCGGCAGACTAGCAACCGTTGGCAAGCGTCACTCCTCTTTTCACTGTCAAGGACGGAGGGACAGACGGACGGATGGTGGATCTTGGTTGGTGAGTTACCCCAGGATCAGGGCAGAAGTCTGCTTTGTGGGCAAGTTTGAAGATCACCGCCGACAGAGGAGCTTGGATCCCGGTGACTGCTTGGTGCTGGGTCTCTCGTGTTCTAGCGCAAACCTCGTTAGGAGATGGCATTCCGCCGAAACTCTGTCATTGGGAACAATAAGCTGATGGGCATTGCATCTACCAATGAGACGGGATGGCAGCAACATGAAACGAAAATCAAGGTGGTGGGGGAAACACACACGTCTGTTGCTGCGGCTCATCATTTGTGCTACTATTCTCGAGTTTCGCCGTTGTTGCTCTTTGCCGCAAGTGAAGCCATCCCCAGCCATTTCACTATGCACATTTCAACCCATCAGAGTTTACCACGGTCATCCCAGCCTTCTTTCTCTTTGTGCTTCCCGATGAACACCCCACACAGATTCCACTTTTGGTTTCCTGGGTCGATGGTCGACAACCCTGTTTCGCCTTGTTCGGTTGCTTCCACCCTCATCCCACCCATGTCCGCGACCAGTCCGAATCTAGCACCAACAGGCCTGCAGGCAAGCGAACATGAATGATGTGGTTTGGTCTGGGACTATGGTCTGGCCTGGCTGATCCAGGTCGGCAACACACTGTTCGAGGCCCAAAAGAACTCCCACGTCGGGTTTCCCTGCTTCACCCAGGCGCCCCGCATACAGCTGCCCACCTCACCACCAATACGACCCCCGGCAACCAAGCTACCAACCCTCTGCTTTCTCGAACCCCCAGTGACGGTGCCGTCACGGCACCCCTCGTCGAGATGATGTCGTGCAAAATCGCCATTCTTGGCATCACTGCTGTCACCGACTCGTAGGCTGTAGCACACAATGTCCTGTGTACGTCGTACGTAGTCGTACGGCCTGGGCTTTTCTCGTCACGCAGACCCTCACTCCCGTCTAATAGTATATATCTCCTATCCAGTCTCTCTTTCAACGAGAGTCTTCTTTTACTCTTCATCCGCAACAACAAGTTCAGAACATCTCACTCTTACTTCCCGCCTCATCTCATCAACAAGAGCCTCGGCTTTCGAGCTAAACCAGTCGCTTCTCTTCCCGGCACTAATAACTCTTGATTCAACCTCACATCAACGGCTCTTTAGCTCATCCTCTCTCAAAAACACCAATAAGCCAAAATGCGCTCCTTCGCCATCCTCTCCGCTGCCGGCCTCGCCGCTGCCCAGTTCACCTCCATCGTCATCACCGACGGCATCACGGCCACCGTGACCCTCCCGGTCTTCCCTGAGCCCACTGCCACCGCCATCGTCACCGAGACCGTCCCCTTGACCACCCTCACTGTCTCTCCCTCCGCCTCCGCCGAGCCCGAGCCCTCCACAACTGTGAGCGTTCCGGAGGGCACCACCACTGTTTCGGAAGGCATTACCACCGTCCCGGGAGGCATCACGACCACCACCCAGGTCGTCGTCAGCGACCCTCCCGTCACCGTTACGACGCCCATCGTCGTTCCCACCGGCACTGACCCCGTCGAGACTCTGCCCTCCATCACCGACTCTGTCATTCCTTCCATCACCGCCGTCATTCCCCCCCTCATCAACAGTGAGTATCACCTCTTGCTTGAACTCTTAAAGACCAATTAGACTAACATGACCTTCAGCTACTCTCTTAACCCTCACCCAGACTTATGTCACCTCATCCCCCAACGCCACCACCACCGGCCCCGTCACCGTGCCCACCGCTGCCGCCGACAAGGTCCAGAGCTCTGCTGCTGGTCTCATCGCCTTTGGCATTGCCAGCTTCTTCCTTCTGTAAAGGATTAAAAATCATCATGGGATATTTGAATAATGAGAGCGGGGATCTTTATTGATGTTTCACACTCGAAATGGGAATCATGAGGAAGCAAAACAGCACTTGCTTTGGACATGTATTATGACTTTTACGGCTTGGAGCAACGGCGTTGGAAATTCTGCATACGATGATGAAGCATGGTCATCATGGAATAGCATTAATACTGCTAATTAATTATAAGGAATAAATAGTTTTCACATATATTTCGCTCGTGCCTTGTGACCTTTGATGTGTAAGTAAGACTGCTGCCGCAGTGACTGCGTGAAAAGGGAACGAAGCATCTTTCCGCTTTGACTCAAAGGGAAAAAGGAAGGCACGAGGCAAAAGAGTTCATCCCCCTCCACCATCCCCGGTGGCGAGCTGGGGGCTACATCTCTGGCGCTCATGCTGGGACTCGAACACGGGACCTCTAAGCCTTCACCGATTAGGCTGTTCGTGGACTTGAACCACTCCACCAGCCAGCCAGTTTTGACCTGACCCCCAAGGGGGCGCCTGCTGGCTGGTGACGTAAATGGACTTGGAGGGGTATATGAGGGCTTCTAGTGTGTATTCATAGCTGTGTATTCGGGTGGTGGAATGATTCATCGAGGGCCATATTGAGAATCTTTACCATCTCATAGGATAACCTTCCTCTTCCAGACCCCGAGCTTCCGTCTACAGCGCAGAGTACAGCGCAAAACAAAGTCCACCTTGACTCTCGTCCAACAACCATGTAGTTCTTGCAACAAGACTCCAGTAACCGCGCCACCCCTTGATCTGTCTATCAACTGGCCAGCACGGCCATCCTCAACGCATGTTCAGCAGCAGCGGCGCGGCACGCACACAGATTCCCTTTGTCCAAAGGGCAATGGCCTGATACTGCGGAGCGAGCGTTCGACTCGGTTGCATCTTTCATTTAAGAATGTTTGCCTCCACTGTTACGTCTGCGGCACATTGCAATTTCCGCCTCTACCGTAATAGAAGTGGGAGCTGCTGTGACACCGAGCTTCTGTGGGACGCGGGCGGCTAGAGTATTTGTCCGACATGGAGACTTATTCCTCTTGGGGAAGTACCTCGCCCCCTGAGTGAATGGCAATCGGCTGCCTCGCCGATGTTGTGCCATGGAGGAAGACCGGTTCCGAGCGCTTGCATTTGCGCTTGTATCTGCACCCGGCTGTGCGCTTGGTTGATGTGCTTGACTGGCTGGCGGCGCGACCTTCTGCTGGAGTACCCTTCGTGCAGTTGAAGCAGCCTCGTGGCAACGCAGCATCTCTTCATGAAATCTGAGAGGTATTGTTGTTCAAGCGGCAACAGGGATCTGAGCAGACGCCTCCTCAACAGCGGGCTCGGCTTCATCTTCGGGGTCCTTGGGGAGATCGTCCTGCATTTGCGATTACATGTTAGCCATTACAACTACTCTCCACGTGAAGCTTCCTTTCCAGGCCCTCCACTTGCGGACGGACAGAACTTACCTTGTCAAAGATGACGCGGATCATGAGACTGCAGCTAGGACAAACGGCAATATCCTCGTCGTCCCGCAAGTCGGCTAGGGCGATTTGGAACTTGTCGCCGCAGGGGCAAGGGTAGTGGTAGATCTGCATGTCCTCGTCCCATGTCATGTCTTCGATCTCGATCTCATCGTAGATGGAAATTTTGTCGTCGGACATTTTGGCGTGGAGTTGTCTAGTCTTAGTTGGAGAAGAGCGCTGTTATTGCGATTTTAGCTTGCTGGGATGATGGCGATGGAGTCATTCAAGTTGAGGGGTGGCAAGCCGAATTAAAGAAAGAATTTAGACAGAAAAAAGCTGCTTGGAGAAGTTGCCCCGCGATGTGGCTGGTGAGCCTATCCTCGAAAGTCAAGCCACATTTGATTAGATAATTATGCCTCAGGCACAAACAAGGACGAAACAAATCACATGCCATCGGCAGCCAATTCACATGGGAACGGGCCAAAAGGCCATTTCCGGGGTTGGCCAATCAGTTTGCTCGCCGCTACGGGGCCGCTCTTCTCCAGCACCCATGTACCGTGTCACTCCGGGGAGCCGAGGGACAGAGAGGTCAAACAGCACCAGCTTTCCCCCATTTTCCCCCAGCGGAACCCAAGGACTAAATCTGCCCCAGTGCTGAATCAGAACAAAGACCCGAGCCACCGAAGCGACGCAAAGCAAGAAACGGCCCCAGTGCCATTTATCTTAACGTTTTGGCTGCTGAATCTGGAAGCGGAAGGGGGACTGGACCCCAACCTAACCGAAAGCCTCGTCCGAAGGCCCTGCCGTGTGACACTCACCCCAAGCACCCGCCACCAGCCATGGCCGTTGTCAACATCATCGTCTTCCCCTTTCTGACTGACTGCGAACACCTTTGATACTCCTCTCCCGCGATACATCTTCCTCTGCGAACGACGGACCTCGATCGAAATACCGCGACGAATGCGCTGACGATACAATCCCAGCGTCAACCGACGGACGTTCCCCCACAGCTGCCGGAGTGACGTAGCCGCGGCATCTCGTCCATCTTCACAAGCAACATAACCACGCGACCTTGTGACGAACCATCATCTCCAAAAGGCATCGCGAGACGACAAGCATCTCGAGATCGCCGTCACACTCCCCCAGCGGCGCGCGCGCGCAGAGACACCCCCCGACACCACCGCCCACAATGGCCGCCCAATCCAAAGTCTCCCTAATCGGGCTGCCCTCAAACCGCACAGTCCGCAACCTCGCCCTCCAACTCACCCAGCTCTACCTCCAAAACCGCACGCGCATCTCCCGCGCCGTCTGGATCACCCTCTTCGTCGCCCTCGCGAACCGCATCCGCCGCGCCATCTCGGATCAAAAAGCCGCCTCCGCGCGCGAGGCCGCGGCGCGCGAGTCCCGCGCCACCGTCGCCGCTCCTTCGGACGAGGACATGACCAAGAAACGGAAAAAAGTCGAGCTCAACCGCGAGTTCTTCCGTTCCTTACTGCGTCTGCTCAAGATTGTCATACCGGGATGGCGGAGCAAGGAGGCTAGGCTGCTCATCAGCCATTCCTTCTTCTTGGTTGTCAGGACGTTGATTAGTCTCAAGGTCGCGGCCATGGACGGCGCCATTGTCAAGAGTTTGGTCAAGGGTAATGGACGGGAGTTTTTGATGCGCATCGTGTGGTGGATGTTGATTGCTATCCCCGCGACGTTTACAAACTCAATGGTAAGTCTGCCTGGTGCTCTATATGCCCCCGTATCAGACTCGTGCTAATATGCCATTGCAGTTATCCTACCACCAAGCGGAGCTGTCGCTCAAGTACCGGACGCGGTTGACGCAGCACATCCACGACAAGTACCTCTCGAAGCTGACCTTTTACGGCATCTCTGCCCTCGACGACCGGATAAACAATCCAGATCAGCTGATTGCAGTCGATGTCGCCAAATTCTCAAACAGCTTGGCCGAGCTCTTCAGCAACCTCGCGAAACCAGTCCTGGACATGGTACAACCCCCCCCCCCTTCTGCAAGCCCCTATCAGACCTGAAGACTAATTACTGATAGACAATCTACACGCACTCGCTCTCACGCAGTGTAGGCGGCGAAGGTGTCGTCTCAATGGCCCTCCTCGTCCAGCTCTCCGCAAACGTAATGCGCGCCCTCACCCCGCCCTTTGGCAAATACGTCGCCGACGAGGCCCGCCTCGAAGGCGAGTTCCGCTTCCAGCACTCGCGCCTCATTGACCACGCAGAAGAAGTCGCCCTCTACTCAGGTCACGAGGCCGAAAAGGACACCCTCGACAAGGGCTACTTCACGCTTATCAAGCACGTAAACTACATTCTCCGCCGGCGCTTCTACCACGGCTTCATGGAGGACTTTGTCATTAAGTACTTCTGGGGCGCCCTCGGCCTTCTGCTCTGCTCCGTCCCTGTGTTCGTCAAGATGCCCGGCCACATTGCCATGAACATGGGCGACCGCACCGAGAGTTTCGTCACCAACCGCCGTATGCTGCTGTCTGCTTCAGACGCCTTTGGCCGCATCATGTTCTCGTACCGCGAGATCATGGAGCTGGCGGGTTACACCTCCCGCGTCGACTCCCTCCTCGAGACCATGAACGACATCCGCGCCGGTCGTTTCGAGAAGAAACTCGTCTCCAGCTCAGGCACCGAGAACAACGAGGCCGTCCTCAAGGGCCGCGGTACCGTTGTCGAGAGCAAGGACATTCAATTCATCAACGTGTAAGTAGCCATCTACTCACCTACATGCAATCCAACTAACACAAAAACAGCCCCATCATCTCCCCCAACGGTGACGTCCTCATTAAAGCCCTCTCCTTCTCCCTAAAACAAGGCGACCACCTCCTCGTAGTCGGCCCCAACGGCTGCGGCAAATCCTCCCTCTTCCGCATCCTCGGCGGCCTCTGGCCAGTCTACGGCGGCACCGTCCACAAGCCCCCCTTCTCCGACATCTTCTACATCCCCCAACGGCCCTACCTCTCCCGCGGCTCCCTCCGCCAACAGATAACTTATCCAGACTCCCTCCGCCAGATGCGCGCCAAGTCCGTCACAGACGCAGACCTCCTCTCCATCCTCTCCCTCCTCGGCCTCGAGCACCTGCCCGAACTCTACCCCGAGGGCTGGGACGCCGAGGCAGAGTGGCGCGACGTCCTCTCGGGCGGCCTGCAGCAGCGCGTCGCCATGGCGCGGTTATTCTACCACCGGCCCCGCTACGCTATCCTCGACGAGTGTACCTCCAGCGTCACCCTCGAGACGGAAAAGATTATGTACGATAACGCAAAGGCGCTCGGCATCAACCTCATGACCGTCAGCCATCGTCGCAGTCTGTGGAAGTACCACAGCCGCATTCTTCAGTTTGACGGGCAGGGCAACTTCGTCTTCACCAAGCTTGACGCCGATCGCCGGCTGAAGCTTGAGGATGAGAAGGAGGACCTTGAGGTCTTGCTGCGGCAGGTGCCTGAGATTGAGAGGCGCATTGCCGAGTTGACCGCCGCGTAAAAGGCGGAGATATTGATGTCCTACAATCTACAGTGGTTCTCACAAGTGATGTTGCAGAGGTGCATTTGTTAAGTTTAGTCGATGGGAAGGGAGGCGAAACTTCAACGAAGAAAGCATGATTTGATGGATTTTTGACGAGTCTTATTTTATTTTTCTGCAAATTTTGTACACAAGGGTTTGTAGACACAGCACCTACAGAGGATACGGCGTAGAACAGGTTAGGCAAATCGAAAGAATAATACCACAACTCACTCTTGACTCATCCCCTGGACCTGATCAATCTGCTTGGATGCGACTTGGAAATACTAAACTCCGCAGTGTCCAATTCAATGTTGTTGACATTGGCTGTATGTAGTTGACCTCCATTCCCGCCCCGATGACATGCCCACCACTAGTGTCCGTCTTGGGTATCAAAGTTAGACAGTCCTGCGTCGTAAACAATCAATCGGCAAGATTGTTCGGATGAAAGCGGCAGTCTTCGCTGTGTATGCTGTTGTCAAGCAGTAAAATACGCTTATGACCCGCACCGCACTCGTAGCAGAACTCGTGCTTGCACTTGGAACATAGGAATCGGCCTCTAGGTTAGACATTTCTTGACTTTCCTCCGCCTTTTCGCTTCTTTACAAGCGCCGAGGCTCGCTATCTAGCCTAGACGGAAGGCACAGGTCCTCGGCATCGAACGCTATGCGACCGTTCCCAGGTAGAGTAACAGCCCCAACAGAATTCGTAGCGGCATTTGATGCCTGCGATGATGTTGGCTTCAGTCCGACAGAAACGACGCAGAGAGAATAAAGGGCAGAGGGTTGGATGGGTGGTCAAACATGAGAGACACAGAAACAGGGATACTTACAAGTCATATGCGAACTATCAAGTACCTGTTAGCTTCATTCCTTGCTCTGATGTCACAGAAGAAACTTACCACCCGGAATTCTTCTCAATGGCCCATCCACAACCAGGGCAAGGCTTTGTTGTCCGGCTTACGGTCACTCGGCTTTGCTCTTCTTCCGCTTTTCGGCGAGCAGCAACCTTCCTCGCCAGGGCTGCCGCCTTTCGGGCTCTCTCCCTCTCGGCACGCTCTCTAGCTTCATGCTCCTGAATCTCAGCCTGTTGTTCGGCCATAAGGCCCTGCGCCATTGCCCGATCGGCGTCTTCCTGCGCCTGTCGCGCCGAGTCGAACTCGTCATACTCCATCTCGATGCGCGAGCGGAAGTTTTCTGGGTCTCGCAGCAGCGCATCGTACTCCTCACACGATAGGTTCTCGTGCCACGTAACGTTATGGCTAAAACAAGACCGCTGACTACAATGCAAACATGTCACAATGGGTTGATCTCCGCCAGTATCGTGAAGCTGGCCCGACCCACAGTTTGCCGTACACCAAATGAAGTTATCAGCTTCAGCCATGGCAGCGCGAAGTGCCAAAGCCTCATATCTTGGAAGGCGTTAGTGACTTTAGGACCCAGAAACAGATTATGAGGGAGTTTACCGGGCAAATGTCTCTTCGTCTGCGTACTTCTGAATGTCGATGTATTCTAGCAACTCGCGGCATTCTGGACACCGGATCTCGGTCCATAGCTTGCTATTCAGATCTGATTTGATGGATATTTGAAGGCACTCTAGGCACGCTTCTGGCGGGTGAGTACACATTGGAGTCACACTTAGGACGGGAAATGACGAAATTTCCCTTGTTTCGGCACAAATCGGGCATTCTCGAGAACCGCTTAGATCATTTGCTGGTAGTCTTTGCCTGGTAACAACAACATCAGTTGTGTCTGCTGCCTTGTGGTATCTTTGACCGAAACTGAGACTTGTTAGTAATGTTGAACCAAAAGTCAACTGTTGACAAGGAGAAATATCAAATAATTCAGTGATGAAGGCTGGCAAAGAGTATCAATCGAGCTCGAGGGTGCATGTTTACCTGAAATCATCAGCTCCAAGATCCGTAGACCGAGATCCCGACGCTGAGTCTTGCCTGCGCAAAAAGGCAACCGTCATTGCTTGCTCCTTCTGCTCAAGAAGCTCGACATACGGATTATTCGAAGCCGTCGACGCCGACGCCGACGCGAGCTTCGACGTTGACCTCGAGCGTGTGGGCGGCGACAATACTGGCGGCGTACTAGCTGCGGTGCTGGAGCTCCCACCTGTGGTCTGTGGTGAAAAGGTTGCAACGTCAAAATCCTCGAGGATAGACGCTGGGGTCGGCCGGTAGCCCCTTTGTGGTGGTGGAGTAGAAGAAGAAGGCATCGCCGCCTCTGTGGCCGTGGACTTGGCCACGGGCAGTGGGAAGTCGAAGTCTGCCAGAATGTCGGCGCTTATGGCGCGGTAGTAGTTGAACCGACGTGGAACCTCCGGTAAGGGAGCTGGTGGTTGAGGCTGATCATTACTGACATGTCGTGCTAATGTTTCTTGCTCGTTGCTTGACCTGTCAACATCCAGAGCCAACCCCCAATCGTATGCCGGGGCGGGATCGAGCCCATCGCTGCCAAAACCTCCCACTAGAGAGGGGTTGGCGCTGGAGTGATAGCTAGGTGGTAGTCCGCTGTTTGGAGGAGCGAACATCTTCGTCAACGGGAAGTCTTCGACATGTGGAACGAGCCTTGCTGAAGAATCGCTTGATGCGTCTGTCTGCTGCCGGTAACAGCTTTCCTCGGATGTTATCGAAGCTGGATTAGCTACCTGTGTTGCCGCCAATGATTTCGGAACGTCTGTGGAGCGCTCTGGAGTCCCGTCAACGAGAAAGTCCACGGGCAGCAGATATGACGTCGATGGGGTCGTAGTAAGACGAGGCGCGATCTTCGGGTGCGGACTTGGAAAAGGAGAGTCGGATCTGAGAAAAGAGGTAGTATGGTTCTCTTGGGTGGTGGTGTTTGGCCGTCCCCCGCTCGTGGAAGTGGACCAACCAGAGGGAGGCAAGGACAGCTGTGGTTCGGACTCTGATGAACTGTTTTTCGTTTGTGGATCGTGTTCAAATGCGCCAATGAATCTTCCCTTGAAAGATCGAAACATGTTGAAATGGCGGGCAAACTGACTGGGATGTCCCTGCCGGCTGCTTGGAGTTCAACTCGGACCTTTAACCTTGCATCACCGTCCGAGCATAGAGCTGATGCAGAAAGGCCACGAGACAACGTGTTCGTAGTGCGGCTGGATAGTTCAGTAGCCGAGTACCTACTACCTCAGAAAGACTGACCTAGAGAGTGAAGGATGAGTATTAGAGCCCGGTCTCAGAACCCAATGCAGATGAACGTTGGACGGCGACTTTAACGGCGAGTAGGCGAGTGTCTGCAGAGACGAAGACCGGACGCTGAAACCAGGCTCAAGAGACTGAGTCTGTACCTCTTGTGGGTGCCGGAAGAGTCGCAATGCGGCATTCGTGGGTTGAGAGGCGGGAACTGAGGTATCACAGCTTGGCTTTGCCTTGTTTGGTGTTCCTGTTCAATGATGACGGCAGGCGCATGAGGCAACGAACTGAAAGAGAATCAGATGAGGCCGAACGAGGGGCGTTGGTGAGCCTTGAAGGTAGAAGGAGTTCCAGATTGACGTCCAAGTGGTTCATGCCATGGTCAGACAGCTCCGAGGCGGGCCTGCCTTGAATGTTTCTGGCAGATGTACCTGCAAGTCTCCACAGATCGCCCGGCACGCCAGGACCCACTCTCTAGCGCATGTCACTGCCCGTTGCCCGTCCTTAGCGGCTACCTGTTAAGCCTCGTTCAACCTAACCCCGCCAAAGTTCATGGCTACATACACCTAGGTACCTTACCTAAGACGGCCAGCTTTGGGATCGAAAGTCGAATAATCTGGAAGTTTACTCGAGTCCAATTAAAGAATCAACCAAAGTCATCTGCACCTCACTTGCATTACTCCGACGTGTCCCAGCCTCAGACCCGAAGAATAAGCCGGCTTGTTGGAGGTATTGGTACTTCACTGCGCGACTTGGGGGGCCTCGATTTCTAGAACGCCTGCATCAGGCTCCAAGCACCTTGTCAGTGGATATAAGGTCCACGTGGGAGACAAGAAGCTATCACGATTGATCATTCTGTGCGGCTTATATCTCATGACGCATGACGCGTCTCCAATCACGAAGCTGTACACGATCTACACCCAAGAAAGATGTAAAGCAAAGTGCGCCCAGAGATTACATGTATCTACTTCTGCCATCGATACCTACCTAACAATCCCACAGTGAGCATCACCAACCAAAGCAGCCCCTTAGAATGTGCACCGTGTTTTGGCAGTTCTGGTATAGCAAATGGGGTATAACACCAATACTAGCCTGGACAGGGAACGGAGAAAATTCGTAAGCGATACCCGGTACCTCTAGCCACCCCAACGAAAGTTCGTCCACCCACCGGCTTCTTGCCTCTCTCGATCGGCCTTGGCGTAGTAGAGATGGCTCAAAAGCGTACGGTCCCCATTCTCCTGGAACTTGTCACGCTTTTCTTGCGGTCCCCATGCCACCAGCATCTGTTGACGTCGCACGAGCTGTGGTTCTTTGATGACATCCTTGCGCCCAATCTGCCGCATGTAGAGTGCTGGCGTGAGAGTACAAACGTTGAGCAGGTGGTGATACAGCTCCTTTTTGGTAGGCTGCGGGTCAATCTTTGCCAGATTGAAAGCTTTGCGGTTCTGGAGTATGTTCTTGCAGTCGAGATCTTGCAAGCTGTCGAGGAAGTCTGTCGAGGTTTGCATCTCGTCGTCCCCGCCCCAGACTATGTACGGGTTGATATCGAAATAGAAATGGTTGGTGGAAACCTGGTTTTTCTCATATAGCTGCATTGCTGGCTTGATGCAAATCTGTTCAAAGCTCTTGTAGAATGCCTCCATTTTGTCTTTTCGACTGAATATCTTGAAAATGGTGGCAAGCTCGATTGTAAGCTCGCGCATCTTCTTCTCCCGGCAGCCCTTGAAGTC
Organism: Colletotrichum phormii; assembly: GCF_030913505.1. Classification (NCBI taxonomy): domain Eukaryota; kingdom Fungi; phylum Ascomycota; class Sordariomycetes; order Glomerellales; family Glomerellaceae; genus Colletotrichum; species Colletotrichum phormii. The sequence goes on from NW_026851477.1 coordinate 350,525, forward strand.
TCGAGAGCTTAAGATTGCGTTATATGCTTCTGCCGTCCAAGTTCGTATCGCGAAGAGATCTGCGACATAGGTCATTTTCAAAGGTCAATGATGATACCTAAAACATGCTCGTACCTCGCTTGGGATTAACGTGGTTCTGGAGGGCTGTCTCCACGAAGCTGAGTACTTCGACGTAGTTGGCGATGGAGCCGTACATAATCTTTTGGAAAATATTGTCGTTGATAAACCTCATGATGATTGCGACGACAATATCTTCGTCTGTTTCTGGGAAAACAGCGCCGTGAACCAGGTCGGGACACTGGTGTATGACCTGTTTCAACTTGAGAGCGTCACTGGGTCTCCTGCGGGCAGTCATCATAAGGTCCTCAACTCCCTTTTCGTGATCATCCAGATACGGATCCATAAACTTGGAAACCCAATCACTGATACCCTCGATGAGATCATCGTATTCCTATCAGATTGTCAAATGACTATCGCTGAATGTAGAGAAAGTGGACTTACGCGCCCGACTTCCTCGGGAGTCAGCTCCTTACGGTAAGGTTGAAGGCTAAAGATGTGAGACTGGGCATCCCTGAGTTGTTCTTTCAAAGCCGAGTTCTCTGTGTTGAGCTCGTTGAGTTTTGAAGCAAGTGGCGCCGTGTCTTTCTCAATCTCTGTGATAGTCGAGGCCACGGTAGACTTGATCTCGCCTATCCTCCGCTCTGCTCGCTCAACCTTTTCCTCGGCAATCTCAGCTCTAGCCGTTGTCGACTTGAGCCTGTGGCGCAACTCCATGATCTCACGGCGTAGTAGCAGCTCATCGCTGGCATCTGCTTCGTCTCCGTCGCGCGTACTGGTGTTGACATCTTTCTCGGATAACTCTCTTGATGGCGAACAAATGTCAGTACCGAGGTCGATCAGATCGCATTCGACAAAAGAAGAGGAGGTGACCGTCGAGGAAGGCGATAGGGGATGACGAGAAGAATTGGAGGCAGGATAATTATTGAAACGAGTGGCAACGAGGCCTTTAGGTAGAGCTTGCCTTGGTCCACTGCTCTGAGCCCCGTTTTCCGGAGCAGGCATCTCGACCTTGGTGAAGCCCATCATGTCAGTGGCAGAAGTCGTGTAGGGGCTAACCGGCTCTATTGTGGTAGTTGCTTGGTTCTTGGGGGTCTGACTGTAGGTAAGTCTCGAGTCGTCGAGCATCATGGCCCCGGCATTAGTGTCGAGGGGTCTCTTGTCTGGGACGGGTGGGTTGTGACCCTCGCGGTGCTGCGGAAGAGTCGGGTCTACCTGTCTGAGATCTTCCATTATGCCGAGTAGTAATGCTAGAAGACGGCAGCAGTGGAGGATATGTTTAGATGAAAAGAGAGGTCCGAGTCTAACTGTGCATCGGAAGAATGAATGACTTAGAGGGAGAGTTGGGATGAGATGTGACCGAGAAAGAGGCCTGGGAGAAGTCGCACGGACAAATGAAGGAAGGATCCGGTGCCATGGAGAATCCGGGCGAATACCTAGGTACCCAAGGTCAAGTCTGTAAGGTTAGGTACCTCGCAATACTGCCTTTCATGACAGGAAATCGAGGTCATACCCCAGGTCCCCGCCCTTGTGTGATGAACGCCCGAGGCTTGGTAGGCTACCTAGAGTAGGTAGGGACTCTATCAGACCTTCCTCTCGGCTTGAATATCTCATACCTGTAAGAGACAAGGCAGCTTTCGGTAAAGGTGGAATGTCACTTTTTTGGAACTGCCTGCCCGAATGACCCTGCCAAGTGGGGGCGTACCTACCTTACCTCACCTAGGTAGGTAAGATAGATACAACGGCGGGGGTGGGGCCTCACTGAGATACGTACCTTTAAGGCTGACACCCTGGTTGTTCTGGGAAGTACCGATCTACCCCCTCAAAGTCACTTTCTTCACCAAGCACCTTGAGGTACCTTACGGTAGTCCAGAAACAGCTAAACACGTTGCATGGTGCCTTGAAAAGGTTGAAAAGGAGCGAATATCGAATGCCTTGGAACCTCAGTGGCATAAAATAGACCGAATGACGCCTCATTAGAAAGCCTGAGCTGCATGGCATGAGGGACGAATATCTCGGCGCTCAGACCTACAACGCCTAGATGCATCCACGGTATCCAAACGTGCCCGACGGGTCAGGACCCGCATGAGCTTGATGCATAAGGCAGCGAGTTTTTCAAAGGACTGATTGTCTTGATTCCATGATTATTAGCTGTCGTTCATGTACCGTACCTTTTGAGACATGTTGTGCCATCTTTCCATTCCTCTTACCTAAGGTAGGATGGGTAGGTCGACCAGGGAAGGAGCTTTCAAGCAAAGCTGACCTTCCTCGCCTGTTTGTGTCACGCCAACCTGAAGACTAAAAAGGTTCAGCCGGAGCCTCTTGCTGCCCTGCACCCTTCAAACATTCGCACCCAAGCTTCATCAAGGCAGATTCTCCTTTCGTCTGCTGACCTCTACGTACCTTGCCCAAGCACATCTATCCATCAAGCTTGATGAGAACCAGCTTCTGGCATCGCCCCCCTTTCTTTCCCTCCATGCCACGATCCAACTCTTCCATCTCTCCTGCCTCTTTTTACTGCGACCTGGTCATCCTCCAGCAATCGAAACCTCCTTCACCTTAGTCTTGGGTTCGCCAAGCCTACTTGGATACAGCTTCATTCGGAAAGAGAGGGTTCCGCTGTACCGATCCCAAGAACCTGCTTTGTCCTGGTCGTTACCAGCTGATCAACACTTTGCATCTTGTTTCTACTTACATTCGCGATCGGTTTCTTGTCTTTTGATACCCTCTGCACCACCCGGCAGCACCACATCCTCTAGCTATGGACTCCTTCGACTTCGAGAAGATGTCCGTCAGCGAGCGTAAGATCATCGTCGGCATCGACTTCGGCACCACTTATTCAGGTGTGGCGTGGGCTGAAACTCAACGTCCCGATCGACGAACTGCCATCACCACCTGGCCAATCAGCAAGACCATCCGCGAGGGCGAATCTTCCGACAAAGTCCCCACCAAGCTCCGATATGCCGGCGACGATGTTCAATGGGGCTTTTCCATCCCCGTTACCGCACCGCAAGATGAAGTTGTCGAGTGGTTCAAGCTGTGGGTGCTTCCACTCCTACGACACACTCGTTCTTGGCACACTGAGAGCGGAAAGTAGGAGGAAACGTAGAGCTAACATGTCCCAGTGATCTCGACCCCTCTCTTCAAAGTATGGGCCAAGCTGTCTCCTCAGAGGCTCGAGGTGGCCGCAACGTCGACAAGCTTGTGACGGACTACATCTCGGCGCTAGGCGACCATCTCGTATACACCCTGAAGGAAAAGCTAGGAGAGCAGGTTGTCAACACCACTCCCTTGGAGTTTGTCGTTACGGTACCCGCCATCTGGTCAGATCTAGCCAAGGACAAGACCAAACAAGCCTGTCAAAGAGCTTCTGGTCTCAACACAGTCACCAACACTATTGCTCCCATTCACCTTGTCTCCGAGCCAGAAGCCGCGGCCATCTATGCCTTGCATGGCTTGGACCCACATGGGCTCAAAGTCGATGATACTGTAGTGGTTGTGGATGCTGGAGGAGGCACTGTGGACCTGATCTCTTACACAATTACCAGTCTTAAACCCATTCTGGAGGTCCAAGAGGCTGCTCCAGGATCTGGTGCGCTCTGCGGCTCGACGTTCCTCAACATGCGCTTCGCCAAGTTTCTAAAGGCAAAGCTAGGCAAGGAAGATGGATTTGATGACGAGATCATGGCTGAGGCTATGGAACAGTTCGAAAAGAAGGCAAGCTTGAATCTTCTATCATGCTTTGGCTTCCAAGCGTATCTTGACTAGAGCTCTTTGACTAATATTGCGCAGGTCAAGCGACAGTTCACGCTCGGCGCTGCCCCCGACGACACCTACACCATCCCAGTCGGTGGTATGGCCAATAACAAAGAGCTCGGGATCAACCGTGGTCGTTTCGCTCTGAAGGCGTCGGATCTTCAAACCATCTTCGAGCCCGTCGTTCTGGAGTGCATCAAGCTTGTCAAGGACCAGATCATAGCAAGCAACGTACCGATTCGTGCTATCCTCCTTGTTGGCGGCTTCGGCGCATCCAACTATCTCAAGGAGCGCTTGCGCAACGCTATTGACAAGAGCATCCAAATCATGCAGCCACCCAATGCTTGGCAGGCAGTTGTTCAAGGCGCCGTCATGAAGGGTCTAGCTCAGGTATCGCCTGACAAGCTTACGCAAGTCAAGGTTCAGAATCGTAAAGCCAGAAAGCACTACGGCACCGAGTGGCGAAGCAAGTACGATGCTAAGGTCCACAAGCATCTCGAGCAGAAGCGACACTGGTGCGGCTTGGATGGGTGCTACAAAGTTTACACCATGGAATGGTTCATTCAACGGGGCGATAACGTCTCCGAGAACGAGCCTTTCTACACATCCTTCGTGTGGACCGGTCTCGTCAGCCAAGGCCGTATCAAAAAGATCAAGATGGATATCTACGCTGATCGCAACCAACGAATTGCGCCTGTTGCTCGGGATGAGAATGTTGCGATGCTCGTTCATGTAGAGGCTGATGTCGGACACATCCCCGAGCACATGCTCTCACGTCGCCAGGGACTTGACGGCCAATGGTACTACGAGCTGAACTGTAAGATCGAAGCCGTGTATCTTTCGGCCTCAACCACGTACACATTGCTCTACAACAGTGAGTTTCCCTTTGAAAAGACATCTTGGCATGCATATTGACTCTTCATAGATCAACGGTACAACACGGTGACGGCTGAGTATGTTTGATGTAGTCAAGTTTTGGCTGGGTGTGCACGTAGCTGAAAATTTGCCTTCGATTTGTGGACACGTGAGGTCTTTGGAATAGGAGATTGTATGAGCACATATGAAGAAGTAATAGTGTACACAATACAAACATGTGATGTCGCCATTTCAAAACAACTTCGTCTCTGGATGTTACCATATCAAATTCATCAAAGTCTCAACCGTACCTTCTTCAGTGTTATCGTGCGCGCATACAACGTGAGTATCTGAATTACAACCTGCCTCACTGGTACATACCATGATCAAATCACTTTGCTTGCTCTCTGATCTACTCCACTCCGCCCGGAGAGACTGAACTCTGTTCAAGTGATGTCACTGTTGGAAATTCTATTTGAAAGTGGTGCCTAGAATGCATGGAGTTCTCATCTGGATATCCGCCCACCAAGGTCTCTTTGGACTTGGTTTCCCTGCGGCGCTATAAGTCAAGGACCGGGAGAACTCTCGCGATAGATGTTGTAGTGTAAAGCTTGATGCCGATCACATGCATGCTGAACGATCTTGTGATGGAATGCTTAGACCTCGAATAGCTGAGCAAATGTGCACGTCGTTGATTGCCTGGGCCTGGAGGACATCGTGCATATACGGTAAGAATACGGGGGATCCTGACGTAATCTACCTGTTCTGGCAGCTCGGCGGTCTTCTGCTTAACGGCCTCTCTTTTGGCCTCCTCAGCCTTTTGATACATCATGATTTTCTTGACAAAACCATGATATCGGTAGACTTCCAAAGGACCTTCAGCTGGGACTTCCATAGGCGCTTGCTAATGTGGTTGGCAACTTTGGGCTTTACGTACCGTTCTACTACCTAGGTGTGTTGTCAATCATTGTTCGACTGCGTGTGGCTCCGAGTTGTTATGCAAACTAAGTGCGTACATGTATATGTGCCGCTTCCAAGCTTTCGTCGGCAGTCTGGGCAGCCGAGTCAAAACTTGATGTCCGGACGGAATGCCTTGAGACCGCGGGTCCTCAAAAGAACGTCCCTGTTGAACGTAGCTAATTTCATTATTAGAGCCGTACATCGCGGTTCACCACCCGGGAGCCGCGGTGAGCAACTACCTTCTCCCGCTCATCAACGGACCGAGCTTCTTCGGCCGAGTGATGTAAGTCTCTGAGTGTTCCGATAGATGACCATGAGTACCGCACTGACGCATCTTAGTGGTGGATACGTAGCCGACCACACTGGTGGATTGAACCTCCTCTATCCACTGACGGCAATTTCAGGCATACTCTGCCTTACCTTGTGGCTTCTATCCACCAACGTCAGCATGATCGTAGCCTTTGCCTGCTTATATGGTATGCTTTTTTCGTTGTACATGCTTCAGCCTTGCGAGAACTCGAGTCAGCTAATCACAGTGCAGGTTTCTGCTCGGGAATCTTCATCAGCGTCACACCATCCGTGACCGTCAGGCTCTCTCCGGAGGACAAGGTTGGTGCCCGGCTGGGCGCATTTTCTATCTGGAGTGCAATCGGTGTCTTCACCGGCACGCCCATTGGCGGAGCTTTCGTTCGACAAGGAACGCCGGAAGAGTATCAACACCTGGTCATCTTCACCGGCATGTGTCTGACCGCCTCAGCTGTTTTGCAATTTGTGGCGCGCATCCTCTGTGACAGAGACCTGCGCAAGAAGTGGTAGCAAATTCCTGCCATCGCGAAAAACGCCCAGGCAACACGAGTCTAGCCTGGTTTGTGCTAAAGTAGCGAGCCGGCATCCGAATTTGGGGGCTGGTTTTATTGTCGAAGATCAGGGGAGGGCATGGGGAACAGTGGAGTGCAAGAGATGTCAAGGAGGATCTACGCCAGGCAGGAAGTTGGCGATGGAGACTGGAGGCGGTCTACAGATATGATGTTGGGATGAATTGGCAGGGATTGGAATGCTGAGTGGGTCTACGGCCATGTATCAGCGCTTTGCTCTGGTTCGCTTGGGGTGAACGTTGAGGGGATGGCATCCGCGTCGATCGGCGGGACGGAATCATCCGACCTACTCCGTAGATAGAATAAAAACTATCCAAACCATACATGCCATCTATGAAATCTGCATAAGGTACGGATAGGGACGTTGAAACACAATAGGTTCACAGCTCCTAATCCATGGTCGACTAAATTGTGGTAGACAGAATTCTGGTCGATGTTACCACAAATATGGAGACCCATGCTTTAATAATTGTATGGATGCACCTCCGCCGCCTCTTGGCAGCCAAGGAGTAGTCCAGCCTCCTCAGCTACACACCTATAAAATGCGAGAAAAGTAGTGTCATATCATAGCAAATACATCCATGGACTGACTGCTTCTCGCAGATGTATTAAATAATACAGGTAACGTGGTTCATCAGTCAGCGACGAATATCAGTCAGCGACGAACTTTTTCCCAAATGCGGTTTGCATTAAACCACTCCAACCTTTGACGCGTAATAACTCCACAACTATTATGCCAATTTACACACAAGAAGACAAGATACTTCTAGCCATCGAGACTATTCGATCAGCTCGCGCCGCCGGCCGAAAACTAAGTGTGTTACGTGCTGCGAAGACTTACGGTATCCCCGAAAGTTCCGTACGCCATAGAATGAACGATCGACCCCGACGCGAACGTGCCCAACCCCAACGACATAAACTTGATGCGATCGAAGAGAAAGCGCTTCTCCAATACGTTATTGAGCAGGATCAAAGAGGGTTTCCCTTGCGTCTCGCTGGTGTGGAAGATATGGCCAATCTCCTACTACGAGCGCGTAATGGCAAGCCTATTGGCAAGCGATGGGCCAGGCGATTTGTGGACTCGCAGCCTACTCTGAAAACCAACTTTAATCGTCCATACGATTATCAAAGGGCTCTTCAAGAAGATCCTAAGGTTATATCAAAGTGGTTTGCGCTATTACGCAATATAATGGCCTAGTATGGCATCCAAGAGGGGGACCTATATAATTTCGACGAAACTAGCTTTATGATGGGCATGATCACCGCGTCAATAGTAGTAACACGCGCTGATCGACGCGGCAAAGCAAAGTCTGTCCAGCCTGGCAACCTTGAGTGGGCTATAGTCATTGAATGTATCAATTCGGGCGGGTGGTGCATCCCTCCGTTCGTGATTGTCAAAGGCGCATATCACCTTGCTAGTTGGACCACGGAATCAGGTTTTCCTAGCGACTGGGTTATCAAACCTACTAATAATGGATGGACGGATAATCAGACGGGTCTTGACTGGATTAAACACTTCGACAAACATACTAAGAACCAAACGAAGGGCGTCTACCGGATGCTTATTATCGACGGCCACGAGAGCCATTTATCGGCCGAATTCGACAATTACTGCAAGCAGAACAATATTATAACCGTCAGTATGCCTGCAAATTCGTCACATCTACTACAGCCATTAGATATTGCCCTTTATTCGCCTTTAAAACGCGCATATGGTGATGAAATCAACCTATTCATCAAAGCCTCCATAAACCACATCACCAAGTCGGAGTTCTTTATTACCTTCTACCAGGCCCACAACAAAGTTTTTAATGAAGAAAACATTAGAGCTGCTTTCCAAGGCGCTGGAATTTCACCATGGAACCCAGAGCATGTCATTGAAAAGCTTGATGTACGTTTATGGACGCCTACACCTCCTGTGGCCAACCCTTCAACACCACCACCTTGGCAGTCGCAAACGCCCTCTAACCCACAACAAACCGTCTCGCAGTCCAATTTTATCAAAAGTCGGATCACTGCTCATCAAGGAAGCTCACCAACGCCAATTATTGCTGCAGTTGAGCAATTGTCGAAGGGTACGCAGGCAATGGCGCACTCAATCACTCTTTTGACTGATCGGCTTCGTACCCTTGAGGATGCGAATGTTGCACTTGGTAAGCGCCGGAGGGCTAAAAGGACGCGGGTCCAGCTTGGAGGGGCGCTTAGTATAGAGGAATCTCAGGTTTTGCTTGAAGGGAAACTGTTGGATTCACAGGTGGAAAAGGAAAATACTCGAGTATCGTGGGTAGCAACGATCACCGACTGTAGTGGTGATATTGCTTGTTCTTGTTGTTCTTGAGTGGAAGTCTAACCAGGTGCCAGCGGCGGCAGGAAGTCTGGGGTATACCACCCTCGTGTGGCTGAGCCACACGGACCACCGTGGCTGGAACGGACCGCGGCAGCAACCTCCTGCTGCCTAATGTAGGCCTATTCCAACAGAAACAAAAAGGGAAACGTCCAGCACCTCAAGAGGATGAGGAGGGGGGTCCATCAAAGAGAGCCCAGCCAGCTCGGAGACGCTATGGTGTGTGTGGCGAGACCGGTCATAATGCGCGAACCTGTTCTAAGGATACGGAATTGTCAAATGATTCGAGTAGTAATGAGGAATAGTTAATTCAATGTGTTGTGGTTGTGCAATAGTAAATACCATTACGTGCATGGGAAAAAGTTCGTCGCTGACTGATATTCGTCGCTGACTGATGAACCACGTTACTAAGTTATAGGAGTTACGTGCTTAAGAAGTTACATGGTAATAAGAGGCTCAGGTGAAGTACGTATCTACTGAGATACAATGCTTTGTACGCACGTACAGCCCGTACGTGAATACGTTTTACATATACATGTTAAAGCACCGGCAGGCACATATGCCCGTATAAACTTAATAATAAATGCTCGGACTTAAGCATCACATATGATTACATGTGATATTTATATATTATCTATAGACTACACTTTCCCACCATATCATAGAATAATCATCAATACAATCGATTCTCTGATTACCCAACTCGTACCTTAACTTATTTACCTTTTCCCTTTTTGTCGCAGCGCCACACGTGGCGCTGCCGGTTACTGCCGTACGATACCGCTTTCCACAAGCCCATTACCCGTCTTGTACGGTATATAGATAGGACCCTCATACGGGTCTTCCACTTAGAGGAATCAAGCCACTTTCTACCATACAAGTCTTCCACTTGCTACCTCGCTTTGTGATACTTTTTGCCTACCTCTAACCTCTTAGTATTTATACGTTATAGATCTAGCTGTCCTGGAGGGCGGTCCGGGCCGCAACATTAGTGTTACGAGCAGGACAAGGCAACCAACTGTGGCACAAAGCAAAAGCTTCGATAATGATGACTCCGGCATCATTTTCCCTTGTTCTGCATTATATAGCTACGCGCCCACAGTGACAAGTTGCGGCGGGCGTAACATTATAGTTATATTTACGAAAAAAGCGCGTCCGGAGCTATGGTTATCGCTTAACAAAGTTCAAAGCCCAGCGCTTCCCAACTAGGGGCGCATTACGGTCGGCGAATAGTCGATTAGCCATTTCTTCTACACCACTGATCCGAGGAGGGAATAATCGGGAATCTAGGTCGAGAATATACTCAACTAGCATATTGTTACGCCCGCCGCAACTTGTCACTGTGGGCGCGTAGCTATATAATGCAGAACAAGGGACAATGATGCCGGAGTCATCATTATCGAAGCTTTTGCTTTGTGCCACAGTTGGTTGCCTTGTCCAGCTCGTAACACATATCCTCTTCGAACGTCAAATTCCGTAAGTTTAGTGTTACAACCCAACATGCATAACAAGGCCAGGGGGCCCGCCCCACAGGCCTGCAGCGGCTATCTACCTGATATACGCAGAGAATCCGGGAACTCAGGTGACTCCTCATGGAACGGAAGAACTATGGAACAAGTCACGTGACGATAAGGAAAGTGAGCACACGATAAGGTGATTACAGTGATCACCCAAAGTGAGCACACGATAAGGTGATCACAGTGATCACCCAAAGTGAGCGCTCACCAGTATCCACTTAGTGATCACCAACGAACATGGTGACCAGGCAACAAAGGATATGTTTCAGGATCAGGACTTGTATATAGGATGGACTCGAGCCGGGCTCTAGGACAGACTTCCCATAGCTTCTTCAGCAATTAACTTCGTATCAGGATTAACATCCGCTTTCAGCTACTACCTTGACAAGACTACGATTGATCATCGAAGCCTTACCTACCCTTACGATTGACAGACATAGCTTCCCTGAAGCTATCCCCGACTACGATTACTGTTACCAGTTCCGCAGCCTCAACTTCTGCAAACTACCCCTACGACTAGCTGGCCGTAACATTTAGTACGGTTTTAAGTTACGAAGTTCTTCTATTAACACGGGCGCGTAAGGTTAAAAATAGCACTAAATAGATCCGAGTTACACCTTTAATACTCAAATTTAGTATTTTTTCGATAGCTTGAACTACTAAAATTATACCAGCTTCTTTATTTGATAACTGTATCATTATGGTGGATGAATATATATTGGAAAGAAAAAGATGTGGCGGTCGCTGTTGAGCGATCCGCTCGCTTATCATGCACATTATATCTTTTATTTTGTCTATTTACTATGTTCGTTAGTGATCACTAAGTGGATACTGGTGAGCGCTTACTTTGGGTGATCACTATGATCACCTTATCGTGTGCTCACTTTCCTTATCGTTACGTAACTTGTTCCATAGTTCTTCCGTTCCGTGAGGGGTCACCTGAGTTCCCGGGTTCTCTGCATATATCTGGTAGATAGCCGCCGTAGGCCTGCGGCGGGGCGGGCCCCCTGGCGTTGTTATGCATGTTGGGTCGTAACAGTTAGGCTAACTTCCCACGAGGCTAGGCCGGGGTAGCTAGGCCTCGGTACCGCGGCGGCGTTTAGCCCTTAAGGTTAGAAACGACTCCGGAGGGGTCCCAGAGCCTCTATTAGGGCCAGCCGAGGAGGCTAGCAACAGTCCAAAGCCCGCCGAAGGAGAGAGGTGAAGGGTTTTCAGCTGTTAAGAATATTGGTGGTGGCCCACCTATTGCACTAACAGTAGATTGTTACGAGCAGGACAAGGCAACCAACTGTGGCACAAAGCAAAAGCTTCGATAATGATGACTCCGCATCATTTTCCCTTGTTCTGCATTATATAGCTACGCGCCCACAGTGACAAGTTGCGGCGGGCGTAACATAGATGCTAAGAAAAACTAGGCGAGGGGGAAGTTGCATAACTATGGATAAGAAGCAGATAGGAACTATTGCAACTTTATTCCTTCTACCTTACCAGGGGCGCCGATCTACATTTGTTGAATGGAATAATCTCTCCCTACACTCTGCAGTAATGCTCGGTAGATTCGACAGCTTGTCATCTAGACCTTCACTCTCGATGGTAACTCATAGTTGCGGTTTTGAGTGAATACTTTATTTCATGTGCTTCAAGTTTACACACTGCGACTAGTAAAACTTTACGCGCATTGCTATCAGCAGCAAACTGCAGAGTGCCGGCCTGTGAGCCGACTTCAGAATCGGCGTTTGGGTCTCGGGAGAAGGCCAGCATATTCCCCGGATAGTCGAGACTCATCATCATGCTGCAGCGTGATTATTTTGTGGCTGCAACATGAGTTGTGGATAGAAGCTGCAAACTTTCTCTTTTAACGTGGGAACCCTGGTTATCCCGGTGCTTTCCACACTTGTTGATTCGAACGAATCCTGCTCGCAGCCCAAGTTTTCGACGATCGCTCATATTTCTGCTGTGGCTTGATGGACCATTCCACTTAATAGACAAAGCAGAATGAGGCAATCCAAATATTGAGGTGGCAGCCCGTCTCCATACTGCTGCCATTCAGGGGAAATCACCGCAGCCTTTGTGATTTCTGACATGTTGGAAGTAAGCGTCCGAAGCGGTCAGAAAGAGTTGTGGGACATGACCTTATTAGCCTCCGGGTTCTCTTTCGGGGGATATTTTTCTTCTCGGCGCTTACGGCTGGAGAATTATCGTCAGGCACCGGACCCATCAACATTTCAATTGCGTTCCACCTTGCCCAATCTCTCTTGAGTCTCTTCTGGCAATGTGCGCGGACTTAGGCCAGTAAAATATGGAAACATCTAGGGAAACAAGGGATGCGGCAAACATGAAGGGTAGAATGGTGGTACGTGCTTAGAGAGACTTTGAAAACAAGAGATTCAGTAATGAGCCAAGAAACAATCTCAAAGTTCAGTTTTGAGGCGAACTCACCGAGTCATCGGGTGAAAGCAAAGCGGACTTCAAAGAGAGCACAATGGAGTCGTGCCTTCGTCCGCTAATGAGTGTGGGCAGAATGAGGTTTATTATCGCGAAATGCCAGCACCTTTTGAAAAGTCAGTTTTATTGCTGCTATGCGTGATAAGAAAAGTGCGCAGCGTCTGCCCACTGCGTTCTGTCGGTCCGTGAGACTTTCTGGCTATGGAGCTGACTTGCAGACTAGCAAGATGGCGTCGAACTCTGTTAGATGCACAGCGCACGAGGCACATTTCGCAACGTGTCGAAGCATGATGTAACAATAATTACACTTTCACGAAGGAGAATGACAGAAAACAAATGAAGGGAGAAGGTTTTCGAGTTGGAAGGCACAAACCTGGGGAAGGTTACGTTTCGCCGTTGCGCAAACACCTATAGCCCCCATCTATATCAAGCGAATGACGGTTTTCGGCAAACCATCGTTGAGGATCTTTCCGAACTTCCCATACACCACTCCACAGCTTAGCATATATACTATATGCGAGACAAGCTTATTTGAGTAGTTCTTCTGGAGGCAATCTCTGTGAGTGCGAGCTCGAGATGACGCCAGTATTTCTTTCCCAGCAAAAGGAATGTTCTTCGGTCATCCAACTATGGCGATCCTTGTCGGCGTTTGCCCCAAGTATAGGTAGCCATCCTATGTCTGACTGACTCGGCCGGCGGTCACCCCTGTTCTTGATATGTCACGGTGAACACAAGCTTTGATTGACAGTCTTGGCAAAACCCCGCTGAGAACGTCTCCAATTGGGATATAAATCAACCACTTCCCACGGCCTTGGCAGTAGTTGCGATATCTCTCGAACTGTTACCAGCTGATCTTCTACTCTGATCACTATCATCCTTTGAGCTTTGGCTCGTCCATTCTTTTTTCGTTTACTCACTCATTCTGTACCTATCGCCCTAGGGCACTCGACATAACAACAACCTACTTCGAACAAAACATTTCTGCTTTCAACATGGTTTCTTTCTTCGCTCTCGCTGGCCTGGCTGCCACTGCTCTGGCTGCGCCTGTTAGCCAGTCCGGCTGCACTTTCACCGACGCCAACGCTGCCATGAAGGGCAAAGCTAGCTGCTCGAACATTGTCTTGAAGGATATCGCTGTTCCCGCGGGAGTCACTCTTGACTTGACTGGCCTCAAGTCGGGCGCTACCGTACGTCGATATTTCAACTTCGCATCTCGTGGTCAACAGGCCGGCGTTTGTCTCAGTCAGGTTTACTAACAGAGCCAACAGGTTACCTTCCAAGGCAAGACTACCTTCGGATACAAGGAGTGGGCTGGTCCCCTCATTTCCGTCTCGGGCTCCAATGTCAACGTCGTCGGCGCCTCCGGCCATGTGATCGATTGCGGTGGCCAGCGCTGGTGGGATTGCAAGGGCAGCAACGGTGGCAAAAACAAGCCCAAGTTCTTCGCTGCCCACTCTCTGCAAAACTCCAACATTCGCGGACTGAATGTGCTCAACACCCCTGTTCAGGCCTTTTCCATCAACACCTGCACCAACCTTGGCATTTACGATGTCAACATTGACGACTCTGCCGGCGATGGCGGTTCCCAGTGCGGCCACAACACCGACGGCTTCGACGTCGGTTCCTCCAGCGGCATTTACATCTCTGGCTGCACTGTCAAGAACCAGGATGACTGCCTTGCTATTAACTCCGGTTCCAACATCACTTTCATCGGCGGCACTTGCATCAGTGGTCACGGTCTCTCCATTGGATCCGTTGGTGGACGCTCCAACAACGTCGTCAAGACCGTTCGCATCCTCAACTCTAAGATTATCGACTCGGACAACGGCGTCAGAATCAAGACCGTTGCTGGTGCGACTGGTGCTGTTTCGGACGTTGTCTACTCCGGTATTACTATGACTGGTATCAACAAGTACGGTGTTATCATTCAGCAGGACTACAAGAACGGATCCCCTACCGGAAAGCCCACCAGCGGTGTCCCCATCACCGATCTTACTGTCAGCAAGATTATCGGCAACATCAAGTCTTCCGCAATTGACGTTCAGGTTCTGTGCGGATCCGGCGCTTGCCGCAACTGGAAGTGGGAAGGTGTCAACGTTTCTGGTGGTCAGAAGGCTGCCAATGCTCTCAACGTCCCGTCGAGCGTCAATACCAAGCTTTAAGCGGCTGTCAGCGCAAATATCTACGGTATCCGTTGAATTGGGATCATTGCGTACTTGGTGAGCCGGGCTCTTGATAACGATCTCGATGTAGCTCATGGACTTGCCACTGGGTGGTGTCTCAGATCAGCGGATTACGAATTTTTGTTCATTTGTATACAAATGTGTATCGTATCAACTTGCTGGTTGCGATATGAACATATAAGTTAAACCTTAAACTAAAATAAATAACTACCGTATATCTCAAGTGACTTGTCTATGGTTGTGAATCTTCCTCACCGGCCCAGAAGAGATCTTTTGATGTATGAATTGTCTTCAGTCCACACGCACTTTCATCTGACAAGATACATCTGTGAGAAATGAGCGACTCGTCCTGATCGAGTCTTGAACGAAGTCACAATCCGGGCTCAGCTGACCGAATTGATCGGAACTTTGGGACACTAGTTCCAGGTAAGGTACGGATAGCTAAACTCTGGGTGAAGGGGAAAGTACATATTAGGGCTTGCCGCCAGCGGAAAGTATCACGCAAGGTTAAGCCCGCTCTGTGCTTTGCAACCCTTCAGTAAGCTCCTTTTCTTGCCGTCCACTTCGGCTGCGGTGCAGGCGTCACCTTCCCGAAACCAGTTGCGCTGACCATGCCAACTTCCCACTTGAGCCCCTCGACCTTGGCGCCGCCCTTCTCCATGGCCCAGAGCGTGATGCCCAGGTGGTTAGATCCCTGGTAGTTGAGAATACCCTCGGGAATAGGGAAGCGAGCCTGGGGGCCGACATGATGCACGAACTTGCCAAATTGGTAACCGTTTACAAAGATTTGAGTGCGGTAGGCAGTAGTGGTGGTGTTGGCGAATGTCAGAGACAGCGGAATATCGAAGCCAGTGGGGAGGTCGAGGTTAAAGGTCGCAGAGTAGTAGGCAATCCCGGCCTTTTCGACTCCCGCGGAGGGACCCTTGCTGTCTTCCCAAGACACCGACGGAGGTTGGGGCCAGTGGTAGCCCTGTCGCTCGATGAAGAGACCACCCTCGTTGAGAGGGCCGCGTTCTTCGTCGGCGTAATCCTCGCCGCCCAAGTTTCCGGTAATCTTCCACTTAATGTCGGATTGCTCGTGGCCAACGAGGTTGTAGTTGAGAATGCCGCGGGGGTTCTTTTGCTGTTCTTCGCCAACGACCCAGTTGCCGTTCAAACCCATGTGATCAATCACGACCGTAAAGATGTAGTCTTTGTCTTTGGTCAACTTGGGCAGGGTGAACGTGCTGTTGTAGGCGGGCGACACAGCGTTTCCGAACCAGGACCCGATGAACTCGTCATTCAGCCACACTGAAGCACCGTAGGCATTGCCTCCCTGGGTGGTGATGTTGAAAGTCGACTCTTCACCGTTTGCAGTGAAGCGACCGCGGTAGAGAAGCGAGCCGGTGTGGTACCCGTAGTCTCCTCCGTACAGACTGGTGGGTGTCTTCAGGTGGTTCGCGGTATTGTACGTCTTCTCGAGGTCCGCGGCCGTCCACAACTCGTCAGAGTAGTCCGATTTGATCTCTGGTAGGCTGTCGACATACTTCCAGCTGAGCTGGCTGATGCACGGAAGCCTGATCTCAGGAGTTGAGAACTCAACCTTGGCAGTCACAGCTCCGTGATCGTTTTGCTTGAAGTCGAGAGATTTACCGTTGAAGTTCAGAGTCTTGAGAGATGAGGGAGCGCCACCGATAATCTCAATGGTGGTTGTGCTGTTGACGTCACCAGAGAAGCTGATGGAGTCCCCGTTGACGGCAACATTGCGGACGAGGTATCCAGCTTTGACGATGACATCAGAGGTGCCGAAGTCGCCGACAGCGGGAGGCACCCAGAATTTGTAAGCCTCGTTGCGAGCTAACAAGGTTTCGGTCAGATTAGAAGACGCAGAGATGTTTGCTGACAACTTACTAAGAAGGTAAACATAGAGATTCTCGTGCACGCGGATGACCTTGCGCTCGTCCGAGACAGCCCAACCCAGGACAGTGTAGCCGTCCTTTTGCTCAATAGTGACATCTGAGCCCTCAATGACGTTTTCATCGGTGACATCGGCTTGCTCGCCCTCAATGGCCAGCTCGTGGTGCTCATCAGCACCTCCGTAGACGACTAGCACGGTCTTGTCGGCATACTTCTTCCTGCAAAGATGTTAGAGAAGTGTCAAAGCTGCTCTACTTGGGCTTCCTACCAGGTGAAGATCTCAGCTGTGGAGTATACCAGCTTCTTGTCGCCGACAGGATAGTCGCTAACATGGATCTTTGAATCGCGTCTGGTCAAGTACAGGCTATCGCTGAGCTGGGGAACTTCTAGTTCACCGTACTCGACAGTCTTCACCTTCAGCTTGTAGGCTGTTGTCTCAAGAGATTCGTACTTTGTGTGCCTATCGTGTGGTGAGTAAGGGAAACTAGAGCATCGCTGAAGGCGTTGCAACCACGTACCTAGCGATGTAGAACTTGGTGGTGTTAGTTGTTGCCGGAGTGACGGTGATTGCGTCGTTGTTAGTCCATTCAAGCGAGGCGTTGAATCGATCGGCCACGAGGTAGGCAGGAGAGACGTGGAGGAAATTGGACTGAAGCTTTGTCTCGCTGTACTTCTCACGGTTGACTAGACGCTCCTCGGTAATCTGCGCACCGTAATCGTACGAGGTATAGCCGTCGGAGTGTCCGAGGTTACCCCAGTTCGTGCCGCCCCAAGTCTGCCAGGAATCGTTAGCAAGCAAAGCTTGGAGCACGTACTAAGCTGCTTACCATGTAGATGTTGAAGATTGTGACTCCGACGGCGTAGTTGTTCTTGTACAGGACGCGCTCGAATTCATGGTTAAGGAGGGCCGCACAATACTCGAATCCTGCACCTCCCCAGGGCTGGAAGCCACCGCCTTGGAACTAAGAGCTGTTAGGGAGGCTCAATCTGGACCTGGCCAATATGATGTCACTGACCTCTACGATAGTATACGGGGTCGTCGGTGCGATAGCATTATTCGTTGCAAGCCAATCAGTGGGCAGGCCATTTTCAGGCCAAACCGTAGGGTTCCAGCAGTCGAAACCCAGCGGGTACCCATCGTGCCCGTAGATATCAACCTTGGCGGGCGTGAGCGCAGTGATGGCACCAAGCTGCCAGGCCTCATTGTTGACGTACGGCACGACGACGCCGTGACTGCGGAACTGATTGTCGACGTACTTCCAGTAGTCGTAGTCGGGGAAGGGGTACGGGTCGACGGCAGCGTTGTACTCGTTCTCCATTTGGAAGAGGACGACGGGTCCTCCATTTGTGATTTGAGCTTTGGCGATGATGCTCCCAAGGGTGGCGGTGTAACTTTGCATGTTAGTTAACAAGCTGTTACACCATGGGCGTTGATAGGTGTTGTCTTACTTGTCAGTCGCCTTCAGGTAGGCTTCATCGCCAGTCCTGAGAGCTCCTTGGACTCTCTGGAGCCAACCAGGGAAACCTCCTCCGGTGACTTCAGCATTGATGTACGGTCCCGGTCGCTTCAGTGCGTGTTAGCCAAGACGCATCTGGCAATAAATATGGCGGGTACGTAACCTACAGCAAAGAGGTAGAGTCCAGCCTTCTCGGCTGCCTCGAAGAGTGGCTCGAGTGCGAAGATGCCCTCGGCGCGAACTTCGCCCGGTTTCGCCTCTAATAGTCCCCAATTGACGTAGAAAGAGACGGAGTTGTAGCCAGCTGCCTTGATTTTCTGAAGAATATCGAGCCATAGGGACGGGACCGGCATTCTATCGTCAATGGTCAGTGTGCGTGTGTTCCGCCTTGGTTTAGTCCACAGCCACTGCTCGCTCACCTGAAGGCATGGAACTCGGCACTGAAGATCATCAATCTCTCGCCATTGATGAACAAGGTTTTGTCGTCCCAAGTCACCTAGGAGAGCCATATCAGCCAATGTGTCTTGGCTAACTCAAAATGCCATCAAGTGAGGGAAGATGTGTTCGAGTTATTGACACTATCAAAGCCAGATCACCATTGAAATACTCACAATATCTTGCTGTCTCCCATTGAGGAGCTTCAAATCGGTCCCGGTCCCAACGGCCCTGGCATTGGCTCCGTCGAGCCAGGCCAAGGCCAGTAGGGAAAGGGCTTTGAGACGTGACAGCAACATTTTAATCGATACACCAGCAGTACACTCGAAACCGTGCTTGTACTGAAGCTATGAAACATCAATTGGAACAATGCAGGGACGAGCGCACGAGGCGAGGAGCCTGTCGCTATTTGACGGAAGACAATGGCTTCGTACATCCGGCCTCGACAAGCGATGGACCGGAAATGTCACCATCCCCAACCTTGAACTCCATGTAGCGGCGGGATCATCGGCATTGCTGGGGTTTGAATGGCTGAACAGCATCTGGCAACGCAGCAGCTTCATCGCAATCTCAATTTCCCCCTCTCTTACCCCAACTATGCGAGCGTGTGGTCATCGGTCCACGGAGATGGGATGGGAAAGGACATGACGTGCATACATGTTTCTTGCACCATGTTT
Source organism: Colletotrichum phormii (assembly GCF_030913505.1). Taxonomy (NCBI): domain Eukaryota; kingdom Fungi; phylum Ascomycota; class Sordariomycetes; order Glomerellales; family Glomerellaceae; genus Colletotrichum; species Colletotrichum phormii. The sequence goes on from NW_026851477.1 coordinate 369,982, forward strand.
GGCTGTGGAACACACCACACAAAGCGAGGGGAGTTGTTCACCAAGAGCGACAGACATTGGACCTTTCACCGCAGCTCTGTCCGAACCTCGAGTTGTTAGTTCTCCCCCGCACCCAAGCCCCGCGTTTGTCGGCTAACCACCTGTTCGTCCCTTGTCTCCCAAGACGGGCTAAGACATGGTTGGGTTTTCCATGCGGGGAGTTGCGCCACCTCCAACGGCCCGCACGCCCGGGGCAACCCAGGAACGCATCGAAACTTCCGTCCATACACAGCCTGGTCTTTGAGGCTGGATAGCGGCGGAGAAATTGGCCAAGACAGCTGGTCTTTCGGCTGCTGCTCTCACCACCTTAGTGAGCTCACCGTAGTCTTCTGCCCATGGCTGAGGATTTTCCGGCCTTCTTTGGACTCCTTTGGAGCAATTTTTCGTAGGTTCGAGAGACTAGTAGTACAAGTAGCTTCTGAAAGCACAGGCGGATTTCAGTCACCTGCAGACAGACAATTGGACTAGAGGTCTGCCAAGAGGTAATATCCGCTGGACAAATTACGTCACGGGGAAGCAGAGAGCCCAGAGGAAACACATATCCGAGCGGAAATATTAACACGAGCAACATACTTGACGGGTAGCGAATATCAATCATTAGCAATATCTCACTATGGCGTTAGTTGCGTTTATATACTTGTCGTGTGCTGGGCGTAGGACACGTCCTCCAAATAAGCAACCCGAACTTTTATTATTTACATGAAATCCTTGTCATTCCTCATGCCTGCTTGAGACCCAAGAGCTCGGTAAGCTTGAGCATGCTGACAGTAACCTTGTTCGTGGTGCTGGGGGGCAGGACGCCGGCACCCATGATGAGGAGGTAATCAGGGTCCTCCTCCATGATCCGCAGGTTGCGAGTGTATGCGCCGGCCTCAGGAGAGTCGTACGCAACCCACGCGCTCGGGTCGCCGCCGCGGCGGTTGATGAAGAGAGGGGCGCTGTTGCTTGACACCACAATGGTTCCGTTGCAGCCACCGACGGGAGACCAGACGACGTTGGGGCTGTTGATGGGGAAGATGCCGCCATTGGTGCTGTTGATATACATGTCGGGGGCGTCGGCGAAATTGCGGGGGTCTTTCGCGATGCGGTAGTAGATGGGGAACACGTAGGTCGGGATGATGGGAGCGCCGCCCCATTCAAAGGTGTACATGTGGTCGCCGTTGGCGAGCTGGGTGACGAAAGGCATACCGGGGCGGTCGGTGTATGTGGGGTAGGAGACATCGGTCACGACAGCGGACCAGGTCTTAAGGTCCTTTGTGGTCTGATGGGAGATCTCCTGGCCGTGCTCGGCCGAGCGCTGGTCGGCGTAGTAGAGAATCAGTTCGTCCTCGAAAATACTACAAGTGATGTTAGTAAATTTAAACTGCATGCGTTGCGTATCGGTTTGCTCTCGACTTACAGAATGAAAGGCTCCCAGACGGGTGTCTCCTCGTTGTTGGGAATGGCACGACCGCCGCGAGCGACGTGGGAAAGGAATTCCCAAGTGCGGCCCTTATCCTGAGAAGCATACAGGTCGATTTGAGTCTCGCTGAGGTCGGTGGGAATGCTGTTACCGGCCAGGAGGACGGTTCCAGCAGGGAAGCCTGCAAAATCCTCACGGAGCTCGTACAGGAAGGGCTGATAACGCAAGCCCCAGTTGTTGACCTGGTCGTGGACCTGGCCGACTTCCTCCCAGGTGAGACCACCGTCGAGGGACTCGTAGATGGGGAACCAGACCAGAGGGGGCTCCGGTGAGTAGTTCTCCCAAGTTCCCAGAAGACGGCCGTCGTCAAGCTGAACCGTACGAGGATACAGCACGCGGGGATCCGTGTAGTTGTCAGGCGGCTGAAAGATGAGGTTGCGCTCGAACGTCTCAAGAGCAGAGGCGAATCCGCAAGTGAGGGCGCTTACGGCGGCGATGAGGGCGGATCGGAGCATCATGATGACTGCTGCGACTCGACGATCTCTGCAGGATGCGACGCGTCTGGAGAACGATGTACGAGAATAGGTAAACAATTTTCCCCGGACCGATAAGCAACGCACCTTTTATAAGGTAGCATTGGACATCGCGTTCCTCACTGTTTGACCCATGGGGTTGGTTCCAGAGGAGCAACTGAGCCAGGGCTGGTGATCATGGCAGGCTGCACGATGCGACCTTGCCCGAGCCATGAGCTTCCTCTCGGTTACCTCGGCCATGTGGCAACTCTCTATAACCTTCTTAACCCTGGCTCAGCTCCCCCAGACTAGAGAAGCCTGGAGAAACATTGTCGTTGGCAGGTAGGGCCTACTCCAGAGTTGTCAAAGAGGAGCTTCCATGGCGTGAAGCACGAATCGACCACTGACTAGGTGCACCGCTGCGCAGCAACTGTATGAACTGTATGCGCTCCAAACAAATAACGGACGGTCGATGATGATGATTAGAGTCGCGGGACTTCATGACATGGTTGTGCCGAGATGGAAAGAATAAGATTGGGGTTGCGGGAGCCGGGCCAATGTTATCTCGAGCTCCGCCGTACAAACTTGCTCGTTTCCGGTGAACCCCAAGAACTTGACCTGTGGGGTTCGTGCGGGGGAATGGAGTCAAGTACCGAAGTTGCTCGTGAGAGATGCGCACCAATCAATTCAGCCAATTCCTCGGTTGCAATGATCACTCTTGGTTTAGCTGCGCTCGTCTGCCTGTGCCTTCATCTGGGCTGTGAGCCGTTGTTAACAAGGGAAGGGGAGGGGAAGTTGTGGATTGCCAAGCTGCCTGAGCTCAACAATCTTTCGGAAACAGCTTGCTTGGAGCGCGTTGCTTCCGTCGGTTTCCTACTCGGTCATCTCACCGCCCCTCAATGCCAAATGATTCTACTCCGTAGAGTTGCGATTATGTCAACAACACAACCTGGGAGTTGGCCCAGTGGTTGACTCCAAAATGGTAGGGATTAGGTACCCGTACTTACTTGGTAAGTGGACCCTAGTGCCTTGTGAGCTAGGTTTCTCTCAAGATCCTCAAGACGAGGTTGTTTTCTCTCCATATCCGCGTGGCATAAGTTAGCCACACCGTTTTCATATTGTTGCTCTTTGAAAACAATTGAGAAGCTGCCGTTGAGCTATGTTTCTCGAGATATCATAAACCATAACGTGAATGATAAGCGAGTGAGACAGACAAGCGAGTGAGACACAAAACTGCGCCGATGATGCTTCAACACAAATGGAGACGTTTCTTCCACAACACATCATGGCATCCAGAAGTAATGAGTCAGGCATACAGCTGGCCCTTCAAGCTATCAGAATCAATCCAGAGCTTAGTGCACGGGCTGCAGCTACGATCTACTCGGTCAGCCATGCAACATTGAGTCGACGATTGAAGGGCTCTACATCTCGAAGCGACAGGATACCGAACTCGAGGAATCTTACTTTGCTAGAAGAGCAGACGTTAGTTGATCACATTCTCGATCTAGATGCCCGATCATTCCCTCCCCGGATCCGTGGTATGGAAGAAATGGCTGATCGACTGCTTGCTGATCGCAACGCGCCTCCGGTTGGGAAGCGCTGGGCCTTAAACTTCGTCAAACGACAACCACAATTGCGGACGCGGTTTTTCGGAGGTACGACTACAAGAGGGCCCAATGCGAGGATGCAGAGGCTATTCGCGGCTGGTTCGCTCTTGTGAAGAACACAATCGCGAAGTATGGTATCGATGAGTTTGATATCTACAACTTTGATGAGACTAGCTTTATGATGGGCCAGATTGCATCTGGCATGGTTGTCACAAGTACTGAAAGGCGTTCAAACACAAAAATGGCGCAGCCTGGTAATCGAGAATGGGTTACAGTGATTCAAGCCATCAACTCGCAAGGCTATAACGTCCCGCCATACATCATCGTTGCAGGCCAATATCACCTCTCAACCTGGTATACAGAGTCAGGTTTCCCGGACGACTGGGTCATTGCGACGTCAGAAAACGGATGGACAACAAATGAAAGAGGCCTAGATTGGATCCAGCACTATGATCGTCATACGAAACCACGTTTGAGAGGCCAATATCGCCTCCTCGTCGTCGACGGGCACGAAAGTCACCACTCAACAGACTTTGAGCTATATTGCAAGGCAAACAAGATCGTTACACTTTGTATGCCGCCTCATTCGTCTCATCTACTCCAGCCCCTTGACGTTGGGTGCTTTGGTCCGCTAAAGACGGCGTATGGGCAACAAATTGAGGATAAGATGCGGCGGGGCGTAACCCACATCTCAAAGGAGGACTTCTTTCCTGCATATCGCAGCGCATTTAGTCAAGCGATGACTGAAAAAGACATCCAAGGGGGTTTTAGAGGAGCTGGGCTTGTTCCTCTGAGTGCAGAAAGCGTCCTATCAAAGCTGAATATCCGGCTACACACTCCAACGCCTCCAGCATCACTACCACAGACACCTCCGCCTTGGGTTTCAAGGACACCAAACAACCCAGTAGAGGCAAGCTCTCAATCCAACTTTATTAAGAGTCGGATCACTCGTCACCAAAGCAGCTCCCCAACCTCTATTTGCGAGGCTGTTGAACGACTTTCTAAAGGTACAAGAGGCATCATGCACCAAGTAGCCTTACTTAGATCTGAGGTACAGATTCTTAGAGACGAGAATAACCAACTCAGTCGACGACGGAGAACTAAGAAAACACGCCTACAACATGGAGGAAGTCTTACTGTAGCTGACGCAGCAGATATACAGTCACAGAAAGATGTGACTGCGCAGGTTCAGGAGGAAATGCGTCGTACTAGTGGTCGCAAACTGAGGGCCGAGACAGGTCAGCGACGGTGTGGCGTTTGTGGTCACCCGGGACACAATTCACGAACGTGCCAGTTTATTGAAGAGATGTCTGAAGATGAGGATTATGAGTAGTTTGAATTGAATTGATGCTGTTGATGTTGATATGGAAGCCAGTTTATCTCATCGGCGCAGTTTTGTGTCTCACTCGCTTGTCTGTCTCACTCGCTTATCATTCACGTTATACGGAAGCTTTACAGTTTTCAAGGCGTACGGGTGTCGAGAGCGTTCACGGAAGAGAATCAAGATCAGTACGTCGTCAAGTTGACTCATATAGCCCGGCTTATCCTTTAGCTGCATGTAAATGTGGGAAGACTTGCCAATGAACCAATAGGAAAGTATGACAATCGTAAAGGAAATAGTCGCTGCGGCGAGAGAATTAGTTAGTCAATTGAATCATATTCATATACCAAACACTAGGAAACATCGCTGTTTGTAAAAACTCGGAGAGTTCAAGGATAGTACAAACCCAAAAGAGATCCGGAAGTTTCGAAGAGCTTTGATGAAGTTGGAGGATCCAGGCCATTGAGAAGCTATTGTAGGTACCTTAAATTAAAACAGCCTGTTTCGTCTCATGATCATTACCATTCATCGACTGAATATGATTCACGATTCAATGAAAAGAACCCAACTTTAACTCCGATGTCTTGTTGAAACCACATGCATCAATGGCATAGTCTATCGACCTTCAATACCAAGTGATCCGATACACGCTATCGTCATGTTGATCCATTTCACAACGAATCTCGAGCGCAATGAATCGTCTCTGAACGCAGTTCCCTAAGTCTTGGCCAGATGTTCAAGTATCTTGAAGCTCACCACTAAGGAACAGTAATACTGAATCGACATTTGCTCTAATTTCACACATCAAAATGTTGTGTGAAGGCGTAAAGTAGTCTGCAAATTCCCTGATGCTTGATACTTGCGTCCGACTTACTACTTGTGTTCTCTAGCACTTCAAGGAGGAGTTGTCCTTTGTTATTACTTCCACGGATCCGATTGCCAGTAAGCGCGTTTCGGTACGTGTTATGTTTGATATCACTTTCTCATAGCTAGCTGGCCACCGCATCGTTGACATAGACATTTTAATCCAGTACCTGCTTGTAGAAGTGGAAAGCTTCGTGCGAGACTTTGTTGCGCATCAACATTGTTCTTAGGCCAGCGAGCGAGGAAATCTGCAATTATGAGCATATCTCAAAGATGGTGCATTGGTCCATCGTCTTGCGTAGAATCGGAGTGTGCTCTTGTGTGAGTAAGATATTGTGAAATGCCTGCCTGAAACTCTCATCTTGGCGTACGATAGTTTTCATTAGTTGATTACAATGTCAGCCAATTGCATAGATCACGCGATAACAAATCGCCATATCAGGCAGGTCTGATCGCGCGACTTCAGAGTCTTCCGCGTATACGAGACTTAACCTCCCTTCATCTGGTTGTTGGAGATTGCGGTATCGGACTGTAATGCGATGAACTGAAATTACACCAAAGCGTAGATGTCTAGTGAAAAGATGGCGGATTCAGCTGCCTATTGCGTTAAGCATAACCTCAATAAAGCGTTCCGCAAGTGCCGAGCCTGTGCGTGAATACGAGAGTAAACCAGGGTCTGATAACATCACGAACAACTTCAAGATGCAATGCGACGTTGACCTGCATTCGTTCTCTCACCACGCCGCGGATTCCGCGATCATAACGAAAACGACTTCAACTCAAACAACATCCACATATAAGCCTCTCTCCAGGTTCAGGCCTCTATCGGTTCTTTTCATCATCAAACTCGCTCACTATCATTCTGACACTCGTTATTTCCAAATCGGTGTAAATCTCACCAGAATACACTGTCCCTTCGTTTTTGCCAGCTTGGCGCTTTTCTTGAGCCAGGCCGCCGCCTTTGATGGAAATATCAGACCCAAATCGGAGTTCATTCCAAACGCCTTTGTGGTCGAGCTCCGAGATCCAGCCAGTCTCGGCCGCCGATCGGACGAACACACTCACGTGGCATTCAAGCGTGCGCTCTCGTCCTTGACCTCTTACGATGTTAGATACGAATACACCAATATGGACCTCTTTTATGGGATGTCGATGAATGTTCACAACAACCAGTCTCTCGCAGCATTGAAGGCTCTACCTGAAGTGGTCAATGTCTCCCCCGTGCAGTTCATCCCGCGACCTCTCGCTGCTATCGATCATGAAAGTCACTCGAAACATTCCTCTTCATCGCGTTCCTCGCGGACGCTGGAAAAGAGACAGCAGGTTCCCGAGAACAACTTGGATTACAACACCCCTCATACCATGACTGGAGTTCATCATGTGCATGCTGCCGGCATCAAAGGAAAAGGGGTCAAGATTGCCGTCTTAGACTCCGGTGTCGATTACTATCATCCTGCTCTCGGCGGTTGTTTCGGACCTGGGTGCAAGATATCGTTCGGACATGACCTCGTGGGTGATGACTACGACGGATATGACACTCCAGTCGAAGATACGGATCCTCTGGCTGCTTGTGTCGGAGGGGGACATGGCAGTCACGTCTCAGGTAAGTCGCCAATTAGCTCTTAGTGCTTGAAACATACTGACTGAGTACCTTACTTGAGGAATCATCACTATGGAATCGTCATCCAACGATACTTTCAAAGGAATGGTTGGTGTCGCACCCGAAGCAACTCTAGGCATGTACCGCGTCTTCGGCTGTTCCGGCGGCGTCGGCAGCGACGTCCTTGTTGCCGCCATGATGCGCGCCGCCATCGACGGAGCCCAAATTATTAGCATGTCCATCGGTGGTTTCTCCTCTGTTGGGAACTCGCCAAATGACCCTTACCACATCCTGGTCCAGAAGTTAACGGACAGCGGTATCGCCGTAGTGGCCGCCGCGGGCAATGACGGAGCCAACCTACCCTTTGCAGTCAACGCCCCAGCGAACAGCCCTGCTGCCATTGCAGTCGGCTCTATCGAGAACACTCTTTTCCAAACGTTCGAGTTGGTCGATTCTAATGGCGAAGCAATTCGCTACGGCAGTCTTTACCCCTTCCCCCTGAACCGTACGCTCACGGCTGTGCATGTCGGCGATGGGGGTGTTCAAGGCAACTTCGGATGTCGGGCGGCGGATTACAATACCATCGAGAGCAAAGTCACGGGCTCCAAGGAGGCTTACGTCATTGTTGTTCGACGTGGACTCTGCGGTCTCTCATTGATTCAAGATGTCGCAGCTACGGCAGGCTTCAACAACATTCTTACGTACCCGGACAAGGACGTTCTTGACAACCCCTTTCTGGAGGCGTTTAGTGCTACCCTGCCGAACACTGCGCGAAACTTTGGCACGACAACAAATAACAAGATTCAGGTTGGGTCTCTGAAAGGGGGATACTCTGTGACGTTTCGAACTGCTGTCCCCCAGCTTACTCAGCAAGCATGGGGCGGCCAGATGAACAACTTTAGCAGTCCAGGTACGTGGCTTGGTCGAAAGATGTGTTGTGATCGATGAGGACTGGATAATCTAACGTTTCTCTCTAGGAACCGTGTGGGACTTCAGTCTTAAGCCCCAGATCAGTGCGCCTGGCGGCCAGATCCTGTCAACCTGGCCTCTTGCTGCATCAGGTTGGGCGCTGGCTAGCGGAACCTCGATGGCTACGCCGTACCTATCCGGTGTCCTCGCACTCATGAAGTCACGATTCCCAGAACTTTCCGTGACGGAGATTCTCAACCGTCTGCAGTCGACCTCAAAACCTACGATCCGCGCCACCCGCGACGATGTTTCGCCTCCTGTTCATCAGGGAGCCGGCTTGGTCGATGCCTACCATGCAATCTTCTACCCTTCGTTCGTCTCACCTGGCCAGTTTGACCTCGGTCCCAATGAAGTCGTCGCCAGGTCCAGCTACTCCATCAGCATCGCAAACCCATCAGACAAAGCCACACAATACACTCTGGGTCACACCTCAGCTCCCGGCATGGCTCGGTACCCTATTCCGGACGTACCGGGCCAAGTGGGATTCTTTAGCAATATCTATCAACGGCTAGCCTCTCTTCCTTTTGCAGCGACTATCAACTTCCCAGAAGGTTCGACAGTAACTCTGGGCCCGGGTGAGAGCAAGAACATTTCTGTGGAAATCCTACCGCCGCAGAATCTCCGCGCTTTCATGATTCCTTTTTACTCAGGCTTCATCTCCATCTCCTCCGACCGGAACGAAAAGCTGTCTATCCCGTACCAAGGCGCCGGGTATAACTACACCGCCGCTCCTAGTTTGGGAACTGACCCCGTGCCGCCTTTTGTCCTCGGACCCGTAACCGAGTATCCCGTGTTCGGAGCTCCGCAGCTAGTCACGGCCGACGGCTTCGGGATCCAGGACTGCATCAAGATTGATCCAGCCGAGCTGACCCTGTACTACGCCGGAATGCAGCCCGTGCGGATCGAGCGGCTGGACGTTGTCCGCGCAGACACAGACTTCAAGCCGACGTGGTATGGATTCAATCAGAGTAGACCTTTGAACTACACGAAGACAGCGCACCCAGTCAACGGTACGGTCGCGGGTGCCGAGCTGTTGGGTAACCTGTACGTTAACTACAACTATGCGCCTGTGACTAGCTTGTTTGACTCCTGGCCTTTTCCGAGGTTGTGGGACGTGGAAACTGCGTCTGTCCCTATGCCTATGTTGAAGGGCGGATACAGACTGCTGATCTCTCACTTGAAGTATGGTGCGGATGAGAACAAGCCTGAGGATTGGTCTACTTGGATGAGCGGTGTTATCGACGTCCCGCAAGATTACTACCAGTGAGGAAATCATGCGGGCAAGATAATTATTACTTATGAAGTGTGTCCAAACGTACTTAGTCCTCAACCCTTATTCCGTGTAGTGGCTCAAGCGTCTCCCAATTGTACACATGTACCGCCAAGATCAAATCAGCAAATTATACGGTGATGATTAATACATACGATTCGAGGCAAGTGCTTCTTATAGGTATTATAGAACTGAAGTTAGGCACGAGAATATTCCTGGGGGCCAAAACACCCAACGCTGCAAGGCCAGCAAATGGTCGCTGTCGATGAAACCGCTGTTGGGCTGTTGTCTTGGGACTGCCGAGGAGCTTGGATCAAATTGTCCCAGAGCGGGAACTTCATTATTCCCGGGGAAAGACTCCAGTATTTAAACTTCCTTGTCCTGAACCTAAAAATAGTAGGGATGCCGCGGCCCGTCTTAGCAGAGTGCGCAGCTTTATATTGAAACATCCACAATATGCAGCGCGGTAGTATAAATAATGAAGATGATCTGACTATGCGGTTATATGCGCGGTCACTCTTAGTCCGGAAGGCAGAGACGGGCCGGGCTAGAGTCCGATATGGTGGTGGTGGTGGTGGTGACTTCAAACTTCAAACTTCAAAGTCCACTTGGCAATCGAGAGGTTTTTGGGGGTATCGGATTAGGATTACTGCGTACATGTACAGTTATGCTTTTACTATTTACATAGGTATTACAACTCATTCAGTCCCGCTGCTGCACAGCAAAGCGCAAACCCTACCACCACCACCACCATTGCTGCCGCTTCTTGATCCATTTGTGGACCAAGGGAGCGATGTCGAGGTTGTTCTTTTCGAGGTGCATGAAGTGGCCATTGCCCTTGATCCCAATCTCACTAAGCTTGATCCACTCCGGTTGGCCTCCCACCTGCTTCAGATAGTCGATGATACAGTGATCGTAGGTAATGTGGACACTGGCCTCTCCGGTCAAGGCCAGGTAGGGGACGCTGGCGATCTTTGGAAGTTTTCGGACAGGTTCCTTTTGCAGGTAGCAATTACGATGAGCCAACGACGGCTTACCTACAGACTCGACCGTGGCGTTGAGTTCCGCGGCGCTGGAAACCGCCGGCTCGTAGTCGACGGGGGTATTGGTCAGACCCCAGGGATTAGCCGCGCTGCTGGTCAGACCATAACCGTACGCGCGGAAGGGGATCGTAGAGGGCTCGACATTGATGCTCCCAGCGAGATGCTGAGGACAGTCATTGGAGAGGCCGACGGCGAACTTAGAGCCCAGCGAGTGAGAGACCAGGTAGGACTGAGCGCCAATGAGGGAGAGGAGCTCACACTCAGCGGCGCGCATGGCCAACTCTTGGGAGACTTGGCTGGTTGTATATGGGATGAAGCTCTGTTGGAACTGGTCAAAGTAGGGATCGCCGCGCATGCCCGTACCGGGCCATTGGGTGTGAAGCTGGGACTGAGGGTAGGTGTTGTAGTTCTTGACGCCGGTGAAGCCCATCTCGACAAACTCGGCCAACATGCCCACTGCCATGGTGAAGTTGGCTGCGTTGTTGGCTGCGTTGTTGGCTGTGGATCGGCCGATGCTGTTGGCATCGACGAGGTAGACCTGGTAGCCTTGCTTCAAGGAAGTAGGTTGCCCACCTGAGACGATTGTCAGGGGTGTTGAGCCATGTGGTTCCCGGAATACCGCCGCCGTGGATGAAGACCAAGGGGGTAGAGCGAAGCGTGAGGATGGGGGTGAGCTTCCCGACGTAGAGCTGGCCGATGGTGATGTTGCCCGTGGGGTCTGGTGCGCTTTGGCCCCCGACGTAGAGGAATTCTCGACTGTGCAACGTCTCTGAGGGTCTGCACGTGGAGCTGACGGCGTTGACGCCGATGCAGCTACTGTCGGCACTTGAGGTGGCCGTGACCGTTGATGCGGCCAGCGCGAGCGCGGAGAAGGCCGCAAATCGGACCATGATTCTTGTGGCTGGCGGGACGTTGAAGCAGTTTGACACACGCCAGACAAGAGGGAGAGGAGCGCGCCAGATGCGCTCAGATTTATCTGGCTGGAACACACAAACAGGTCAAGCACGCATCATCAGACGAGCAAAGAGAGGGCGAGAACGAGTTCTAAAGCATGGCTTGCGAACGAGAACTACTGTTAATATACGCTAAACGACCGGAGCTTGGTTCGTTTCTGTGTTGGTTCGGATCAAGCCAAACAGGACTCTCCAAATTGCATATATTGGAGCAACGAACTTTCGAACGCAATCTCGGGGAACTGGGCAAGACTGGGTCCAACACCGTGGAGAGAGTGTTCCCCTCGTCGGACGAGTTTCCCAACCCATCGCAGCCAAGCCGCTGCTCGCAAGTCACCCCTTGCCAGCCCATCTGGACAAGGCAGAGGCGTGACGTGCTAAAGAAGGGGGAAATCCCGGAATGCTGAGGAACCTCTTTTCAGAGTTTCTGACTGCAGCTTTGGGCTTGTCCGATCTTTGACGCCCAAGGTTCACCATTGGACCCGTGCCGCGAACTCGCAGGCCTTCCGGCGTTCGCGTCGCAAGGTTGGCTGCCGACTGCATAGGGTGAAGGGGGGGCCATGACTCGAGATCGCCTCACCCTCCACTTCAGCTGCACTCTTTCAAGAAAACCTTGACCATGCGCTTAATCTATTAGCTGGATGGCCATCGCGGGCCTTGGTGGAACACGAGCCAAAACAGCGGCTCGTCTTTCCCATGCTGTTGCCCGCTGTTCACTGTTGTTGCGCAATGTTTGCAATTATACTAGGGACAATGAATTGTCTGCGAGTCTGTGAGTCTTCGATCTTTGAGCCCATCCCACGTTCCCGGGACTTGATCCACACCTTATGGGGTTAACGCGAGCTAGGCCATCACTCATCAGGGAACTTGATCTTGATAACCACGATGTGAAACCAACCTAGACTGCGCACTATGATACATCAGATTCTCCGCCATGTTGCTACCTTCCATCTGATCGAGTTCATATCATAAAGCGGCCCGGCCTCCCCCTTACAGATGATCCATTCCCTCGTGTCCGACCTGCCCCTGACTTCCAACCCAGACCCCCCTTCCCTTCGCCATGTCGAACGCAACGACCTCAGCGAAGATTGGAAAACCGCCAAACAACGCGAGGGACTACAACATCATCAGGGGTATCTACCGACAATATGGCGTTACGACACTCGATCCCAGTCTGGGCTACCTCTTCGCCGCAAAGGAGCCCGCAAACGCCGTCCACGAGTCCAAGCAAGGCGCCATCATCGCGGGAATGATTGTCGTCTTGCTCGCCATCATTGTACCGACAGCAGGAAGACTTTGGGTTCGAGGACGGGGGGCACAAACCAAGTTCGGATGGGACGACTGGGTCATCATCGTAGCGGCGACTCTTGCGGTGGTATATCCGATCCTACAGATCCTCGTCGTCGTCGACGCGGGAGGCGGCACGCACACCTGGGAGAATACCTACGACGACTACCAGTTCTACTCGTATTACCTCACCGTCTGCCGACTACTCTACTACCCTATTGTCGGCATCATCAAAATTTCCATCACTCTCTTCATCAGACGGCTCGTCGACACAGCCTACAGGACCTGGAGGATTCTTGCGGATATCTTCCTCGGAACGCTTGTTGCATATGTCATTGCCGCCTTGTTTTGGAGCATCTTCCTATGCAATCCGCCACGAGCTGTATGGGACAGAGAATTTGCAGGAGCTTTGGCAGAGCCAGCGACGTGTGGAAACCAGTTCCTCAGTACGAAGGTTCTCAGCATCATCCACGTGGTGCAGAGTATCCTTCTCCTGGCGACGCCAATCATCATCTTGTGGAGCATTCGCATTGATAGGGGCAAGAAGATCAGGCTCTTCATCATCTGGGCCTCTGGCGGGCTCACTGTGACTGGCGGTCTCTTGCAACAGCTGCAGCCATTCACATCAACAGACATTTTCTGGGACTACACCATCATCCTGAGATGGACGGTCCTCGACATATCCATGGGCATCGTCACCGCCTCGCTACCTGTGCTCGACGCGGCCATCATGGGATCATGGCACGCCGCAAAATCTACACTCGAGCTATCGAGTCCCGACAAGCAGAACAGCAGGGGGACGAGGGGAACACGAGGAACGAATGTCGAGACGATCAGCTCCGGGCCGCGGAAAAACTATGCTAGCTCGGCTGAGAACATCGTTGGCAAGGACGACGGCCTTGAGATGGACGTTATTCAACACAACGGGCCAGACGTGACGAGCGATAATCACTCGATACCAGATACTACGGGCCATGACAGACGACACAGGGTCAATAACATGGTATGAAGAAACGATTTAAATGATAGAAGTAACATAGTGTAATCCATAAACATAGAATAATATCAAAACACTATTGCTGTGCAAAGTTCAAACAGGATCCATCGTTCATCACATCTTTACAATCACGGCCAAATTCTAAGTCCCCGAAATCCCGGATAGACCACCAGTGTACGGAGTAAGCGCAGACCGGATCTGGCAGCATCCCGAAAAGCACCCTTGTTGTCTCGTAAGCGAACCCCAGAGAAAATTTGCAGGGCAAACATGGGCTCCACGGCTGCCCTGACTGCCCTGACTGCCCCAAAGGCTGGCAGAAAAAGCCTGTGCAAATCCTTTGATATATCCCTGAGGCTTTTTCTCGCGAGCAGATTGTCGATCGCCTTGTCCGTGCTTGTTTGGACTCCCAGTCGTAATGTGGGCGCGCCGCGCGCGCTGATGGGTCCTTGATAACCTGCGGCCAACGACCCATTTAACCAGGAGAGAATGACTCGAACCTCGTGTTTTTCCTTTTCGATCAGAACCCGAAAACCAGGAAACACTCGACATTTGCCGGACTGGCGACGGCTCCACCATTATCATCGACGGTCTTAAGTACGTGCGCTGGACCAGGTTAATTAACCAGAGCACCTTGCACTGCAATTTGAAGAGAATTTCGAAGTCAGCTCCGGGCGCCTCGTCCTCGCGGCAGATTACCAGGAGCGCGGATAAGTAAATACCGGCTAAGGCGGCAATGACATGAATCGCCGGGAGACATCGCTCACAATGAGACACAGGAGAGTCAGTAATTTGGTGATAGGCAAGGGGCTTGAAGGCTACGAAGGATCGCCAGAGCTCGCATTTCAGTGGCTTATCGCAAAATTCCGCTAGTTGAAAGTATGGCGGCCCAACGGTCGGGTGTTTTTCGAACGGTTTTTGAAGTTCAGATGCATAGGTGCTAAAGACGTTAGGCAGTGAACTAGAGTCGGCTACTTACTCAAGGTAGGTACATGTGGATTCCGATAGGGGCGCTTGAAGTGAATGGATAGCAGAGTGCTGTGACCATATGTAAAATTTACTTAGATTTTGTTTCGTGGCACTCGTCGAGAAGAAAATTGAAGTCGATAGACGTGGAAACAACAGCCTTTAGAACACCGACTTCAGTCATCCAAAGTGAAAGGCATTTTGAGAATAGCCCTCAGGGCGAGCTTACCCAAATCAATCTTCACTGGCTCGTCGGGCTGGGAGAGTGCTTGTTGACATGGCTTCTCAATAAGATGCTGACGTACCGCCAAAGGCACATGCAGGAGTAACAGACAAGCAAATACCGCAAGAGATACCGCGATATATTTGCACTGGAAGCTGTATCTTAGGAATACCAACTTCATATTCAGAGGTCCGATGATGTGGATATCAAACCGACCCGTGTTTGGTTGGCCATGGCGATCCCTATTTGGGATGATGTGAGCGAAAATGCCCGGGTGACAAGTTGCAAGTACAGGATAGACCCAGAAAAGCCCACGACCGTGTCTCCACCCATAGTTGTGAGCGGGTGGAGCGGGCGAGGGAAACTAGACGAACTCAAAATACGGCACGGGATTCTAGGGTAGCGTTCCCATTAGCATCATCAACGCAGGGTAGTCGTGGCGAGATGTAGGCAGTGCGGAAGCACACCAGCCAGCCAATGATCTCATCCCGAATATATATGTTCCAATTATCCGAAATGTAGTCTGAGCTGCTTTTAAGTCTCGGTATCGCTCCTCGTCAGAGCCATTTATCTAAAGACACCAAGTATTTGTCTGTGCTGAAAGTTGACTAGATTGATGATTCGCCCTTCCCGTAATTAGTTTCGTTTACGAAGATCAGGGCGTTCACTATGAAAGCTGTTGTCGCCAAGAAATCCAAACTAAAGCTCGTTCTGATGCATCGGATGACGTAGTGCGTCAAAGTACGAGATATATCATGGCTCTTGCCCGCCAGAGCCCTGTTATTCCAATGTGGTGGGAGTCTGAAGATGCTCTTAGGAATGCAATTCGAACGATCGATAGTTTACAAGAGCCATAGCAATGATATCTCTTCCATCTGATTAAGTATGAATTGTAGAAGCTAATGGCCAGAGATAACATCAAGTCACATGCGTCGGCCTTTGGGTGTTCAGGAAGTTGGGAAAAAAGCCTAGCAGCTGACATGAAGGCATATGAGGTCGGAGACGAAAATATGTATTCTCATGGATGGATCTAAGACTTGATTCGACGTTGTTTTGGGAATCATCTTGGTACATGGCCAGAAGTCATTTCTGCTACGTAAGCAATCCTATGCCATTCGAATAGCACGCTGCACCGGCAGTTGTTCTATTGACAGACTTGGCAGACTATACTTGTTGGAATAGGCCTACATTAGGCAGCAGGAGGTTGCTGCCGCGGTCCGTTCCAGCCACGGTGGTCCGTGTGGCTCAGCCACACGAGGGTGGTATACCCCAGACTTCCTGCCGCCGCTGGCACCTGGTTAGACTTCCACTCAAGAACAACAAGAACAAGCAATATCACCACTACAGTCGGTGATCGTTGCTACCCACGATACTCGAGTATTTTCCTTTTCCACCTGTAAATCCAACAATACTTATAGAGTCTATCGATGCATCATGCATGAAACATCAAGTGCCAAAGTTCTATAAACCCCACGAAAGTTAGAAGCAGGGAAAGCGATGGGGATCTTTGAATGGGACTAAGGAGGGAAAGATCGAGGGAGCATGTTGCAAGAGTGGCAGCAGCAAGCGGAGGCGTCACGGCGTGCTGGCGATGCCAGAGAGGCTAAAAGTTAGAGAGTCCATTTGTGAGTGTTCAAGATACTTACAGACGTCACCAGAAAACTGTTTTCTGAATGAGGTAAGAGACACGTCAGCCACTTCGAGTAGATGCTGTCTACTTGTACCGTAATCGTCGACAGAGGCTGGCTTTCGGTTCGCCACAACACCAACTTCTGGCACGGTGGCACCTCATCCATCGTCATCACCGTGGATTCGGTCCTTTACAGGGACGGGAGTTATGTGTGTGTTGTGTAGCTCAACATGGCGGTCTTACCTTTGTCTTCACACCAAAGGCAGAAGCATAAGCTGTGCATTTCTGAACGTTCATTTGAGGGGTGAAGGAGCAAAGCACGGAGGCAGCATGAGTATGGACACATCAAATCGCCCTGGCTTAGCACGTGTAAAAGTCCAGTCTGCTGAGTGGTTTGCCTTAAAATAATCTGGTAGGAGGAGTCAAGGCTGATGAAGTATTTCTAAATCTCTATTCCTCGTTGCCGCCCAGCTCAGTGACTCGATCTAGGCCTCCAAGCGATTTTGGGATTTGGTCTTTTGAGACCTGGGTGATATCAATGTACTTTGGGAGGGCCAAATTACGTCGAGAGTTTCGTAAAGGGTTAAACAGAATTTCCATGCTATTTTAATCGTAATTCATGTGATTGGGACCCTGTCAGCATAATACAAAGGCCCCATTAGTCGTGAATCTGAATCAGGATGGTTCTCAAACGTTTGCCGAGGACATAGCTTCGACAGAACATGAAGTAAACACCTCATTACATTGTCGAAACAGCCAATGTCATCCAGGATTTTGGACAGAATAACTAGGAAATAAGATGATGAGCTCAAGTAAGTGGATGAATGCAGAAGAACCTGACCCAACCAGACTCTTCACAAACTTGGTAGTAAGGTATCTTATTAAGCCACCAATAGCAGAATGAGTTCAATGTGGGCTTGCTGGGTATCGGCGAGCTGTACGCAGAACCCGGGCGTTTTTCGACAGTTTTTATACAGCGGTAGAGCTTAACTTTGAAAAAGGTACGTGCCATGATGTGGGAAGGAGGTCATCTTCGGGCCTTCTACTCAAATTTGAGGTCGTCGTGACCCGTCATCTGATCTGCAGGGCGGAATGCCACCTCAACTCCTCAAGACTCCGCACAACTCCGCCTTGAACGTGGACTTAGGGTGTCATCGACCATGCCAAGATCAGGAACTCTCTTTTGGTAGCATGTGCCACATCAGGGACCGCGGGGTCGGCTCATGCAAAGTCTACCTGTGTGGGTGAACCTTTGCAGAAGTGTTCGGATGGCTGGCCACATAACGGGCCTATTCACCCCGCCGTGGTTGCCAGTTGGAGAGATGACAGCCGGCACTAATAGAACTTTGCTACCCCGCCATCACCTGCATGATATTTTGGAGATGCCCCGGACTGCTAGGTCAGGTTTAGGTCCGGGGAAATGTGTGCGGGTAGGGCCGTCTCGGGTGGGGGTACTTCGGCGTTGTTTGTTGTGATGCGTGCCGGTGGGAGCAGCGAGGGCAGGTTGGATTGTAAGATGTTTAGTAGCATCATGGAAGCATGTGAGTATGCAATGAGCTGCGACGCTGTTGGAGACCAAGTCTGTGATTTGACATATTAAGCCAAGATAATTCTCCTCGGACTGTCGTTGTGAGGATCGTGGAGCATCACTTCTGAGGATACTTGCTCCAGGTTGGTATCTCGAACGGTCAAACCCTTCACAAGACGACAGCAGCCTATATAACATGAAGTCATTCACAACCCTGGCAGTCGCCACCCTCGTCTCCTCTGTCTATGGACATGGATATCTGACGATCCCGTTCAGTCGCACTCGCCTCGGTGCTGAGGTAAAGACCCAAGAAGTAGTATCAAAGACTGCCTCGACCGTGAGCTAATAGATCATCGGCAGGCCGGCATAGATTCCTGCCCCGAGTGCACCATCCGGGAGCCCGTCTCCGCATGGCCGGATCTGACGGCCGCCACCGTTGGCCGTAGCGGACCCTGCGGCTACAACGCTCGCGTCAGCGTCGATTACAACCAGCCCGGAAGCAGCTGGGGTAGCAATGTAGTCGCGACCTACACTCGCGGCCAGACCGTCGACGTCCAGTGGTGCGTCGACAACAACGGTGACCACGGCGGCATGTTCAGCTACCGCATCTGCCAGGACCAGTCCATCGTCGACAACTTCATCACCCCCGGATACCTCCCCATCGACGACGAGAAGCAGGCCGCCGAGAACTGCTTCCATGCCGGCACGCTCAAGTGCACCGACGTCTCGGGACAGAGCTGCGACTACAGCCCTGACTGCACTTCCGGCCAGGCGTGCTGGCGGAACGACTGGTTCACCTGCAACGCGTTCCAAGCGAGTAGCCGACGCGGTTGCCAGGGCGTCGACAATAACGCGCTGGGGTCGTGCTACACCTCCATCGCCGGCGGCTACACCGTCACCAAGAAGATCAAGATCCCCGACTACGTCTCGAACCATACCCTGCTGTCGCTGCGCTGGAACTCGTTCCAAACGGGTCAGGTGTACTTGACGTGCGCCGACATCGCCATCGGTGGAGGGGGCAGCACCTCGCCGTCCTCTACATGCACGACGAGCGCTGCAGCGACGGCTACGAGCGGCACTTGCGCTATCGCCAGTAACGTGGCCGTCACGTTCAACGAGATTGTCAAGACGGCCCCAGGCTAGACGATCAAGGTCGCGAGCTCAATTGCTGCGCTGGGCAACTGGAACGCGGCGTCGGCTCCGGCGCTTTCGGCGGCGCAGTACACCAGCTCGAACAACCTGTGGACCTACACTGTCTCGCTGCCGGCCGGAACGACCTTTGAGTACAAGTTCATCAATGTGGCGTCGGATGGAACTGCGACGTGGGAGAGTGACCCGAACAGATCCTACACTGTGCCCCAAAGCTGCTCCACTGCGGTGACGGTCAGTACCAGCTGGAAGTAGTATCAAGGTCGTGTTTGTGGTTGAAGAACCTGGGGCAAGTCAGTACTTTTAGTAGTCAGCGTTTTGGATTCCCTGTACATACTTACAGATGCTTGTGTTATGCTTTGTTTCCCTTTATTAACAGTGGAAAATTGTATATATGCGGAGACAGTTGAAGCAGACATGGACTGAGGCCAATATGCCTACATGTAGTTATCGATGGAAGACCACGAAGCATATCGGAGTGGGTTGATCGCGGGCTTCCCAGTTTGTCATGGCCCAATGAACAGGAAGGCTTGCAGGGAACAATTGATGCGCTACACGTGTCTGAGCCACTAATCCTAGCCCTATCAACTCTCGTTCCCCCGCTATTCCGTCTGCTTATGTGGCGCTGTAACGCTATGATGCTCAGCCCTCCCAGGGGTCGAACAAGCTATCGGTGCTTCCCGTCTCGCTTGTACAGAATTGCTTGAAATAATGGGGGACCGCGGGCAGTGCTCGTCTGCCTGCAGCAGTTGACGCGACTTTGGCACTATCTGGGCTTCTTCTAGAATCCTTCGTGAGGCCTCTGTGGACCAGAACATATTACTCTCGTTCCGACTTCTGAGTTGAATCTCAACTGTTTTGCACGTTGAAACATTGTGAAGAGTCTGTTTGTCGAGGCCACTTTGTTTGCCACAGATCGGCGAATGAGCAAGACGGCCAGCTCTGGCGGCCTGAATCCTGACAAGAAACTTTGTACCAGGGCGGCTCTTCTGCCTTGCAAATGTGGGATCCCATCCCGCTCTAGTGCTTACATCTCCTGCGTCTATTGGCCTCTCCATTCGAGCGACGGACCGTTCATTGTAGGCAGCAACATGCTCTCTTTTCCATGCAGAGACGTCTGCGTTTCGCAATCGGCAGCTTATGAGCCGTGTACAGGGGTGAGTCACTGCCACATGCCATGCGCAAAAGAGGCATCAACCGATCAACCCCTGTTGAGGCAGCCACTAAAGCACGATGCCGTGATGCCTGGCGCTTTGCTGGCAAGCTCGACGATTTGTTGTTGTTCTATTTAACGCCGTAGCGGCAAGGGCGCAGCCGCCCTTGCGGCAGACCTCCCGAAGGGTACATGGCGTGGAGGGCCGTAGGCTCGAGCTATATACTCTATAGTACACGCCTCTTCCTAACGTCCTCCAAATCTTGCCCGTGAGCTACTGTCTGTTCTATCCGTCCCTAGTTCCCGCTGGTTCCCTAGTTCCGTTGTTACCGTCTGTCCCTCTAGGAGGAGAAATTCGTTAGTCGGGCCTAGGTCAAGACCTAGTCCTTAGTACCGCGGGCAGATCTTCTGAAAGAAGTCTGTCACGCGGAGAAAGGCCTGGAAGCCAATAGGATCAGTAATTAACTCCTTATAGTACCGGTCAAGAGATCCTATAGGTCCTATAGGATCGAGTGGGCTAGAAGGGTGGAGGGTAGGCCACTGATGCCTCCTCACTAGGGTCTTTTGGCAGTAGACTAGATGGTCTACCGCCTTTGCCTCCCCGCAGGAGCAGGTAAGCAGTGCTTCTGTATGGTTAAAGCGTTGGTGGTATTGTTCGAAGTCTCCATGGCCTGATCGGGCTGCTAGGAGATGATGAAGGATAGCCCGCGGCAGGGCTAGTTCGGGAGCGCAAGCGAGGGTGGCCTTGAGTCCTAGCTGGGTATAACAGGATGTTGCCTCCCGTTTCCACCATTTTTTGTATTGGCGACGTATACGCTCCTTAGCAAGCCGTGCAAGCTCGACGAGATGGCAAAAGAAAGACTTCTTACACTTTGCGCGCGTAAGTTTCTGGGGGTATTGAAATGGAGATAAATATTTGCGGCCGACCATCTTCAACTCGAGTTTGGGATTCAAATTCATCAGCCTCTCTTCTTTCCGTTTTATTCATCACAACAAAGTTTTAACAATGGCACGCACAACCGCAGCAGCAGCGGCCGCTCTGGGCCTAAAGATGGTCGATGAGTCGGCCACAGAGACCAAGACCCCAGCTCAAGAGGAGACAAATGGTACAACAACCACAAACGGCAAAGAGTCAAATGGCGAAACCGCCGAGAAAGACAAGACGTCAACAGAAACAAACGGCGAAGAGAAGAAGGAGGACGAAGAGGAGAAGCCCAAGAAGCCACTCGCTCCCTTCGGCTCAATCGCCTCTACAAAGAACATCTACAAGTCCGCCAAAGACAGCGATGGCAACTGGACATGGGTAGACAAGTACCCCGAAGACGTCCAGGAAGCCACCGAGAATGAGGAGACGGAGCAGTACGCCGTCGTAGTGCGCAACATCAAGAGCAACGATAGCCGGAAGAAGCTCGAGGCCGACTCCATCGTCATCCAGAGCCCCTGGCTGAAGAAGGCCTTGGGCGAAATCCTGGATGGTTACACCGGTGTTGCCTGCGAGCTGGAGCGTCTCGAGTTCGACGCCCCCTTCCGCCCCTTCGTGCACCGCTGGACGGAATTCCGCAAGTACCTGGGCAAGAAGGACCTTGATGCAAACACAAAAGAGCATCTCACTATCCTGCACGACATCCTTCAGTACGAGACTGGTAATACCATCAAGGCCTTTGAGGATTACGTTGCAAAGGGCGTCATCAAATTTGAGCATCTGTGGATGATCTTCCAGCCTGGTGCCCTCGTCCTCTCGGCTCATAAAGGCCCTCTTTCGGCGTTTGAGCTCGAGGAGACCGAGTACATGCAGAACAACTGCGGCAAGTTCCTCCAGCTACGCGCCGACTGTGTCGACTATGGCGGCAAGGAGTTAGGTCGCTACGGCGAGCGCATTAACATCTCCGAGTTCCTCGGTACTAAGAAGATCACCGGCCTCAACGCCTACCCCTGGGCCTTCCACGCCCAAAGGGAAAAGCTGCGCACCTCCCTCATCCAGCGCGGCAAAATCTTTGAGGAGCTGGCCGGGCACAACTACAAGCAGTACTCGGGCACCGCCATCACCTGGGATAGCGAAGGCAACGAGGTGCCCATCCAGGTCGAGGGCCGCATCGTCGTCGACATCAACTCGTTCAACCGCTTCAGCCCCCACCGCAACCGCTACGTCGACGACTGGAACGCCAAGGACATGGAGGCGCTTTCGGTGTGGAAGCGCCAACACGGCCTGGGCAAGGATGGAAATCTCAAGCTGACTCCATACCACCAGATGCTGGCGCGGTCTCGGACGCGTGGCTACTCCCTCAAGCTGAAGAAGTGGCTCGATTTCTTCGTCGAGCAGGTCACGGAGATCACCTGGAACACAAACGCCTTTGACAAGCTCGTCCTACCCGAGGACCAGAAAGAGCTGATCCTCGCCTTCTCCGAGTCGCAGCTCGACGGGTCTACTTTTGACGATGTCATCTCCGGCAAGGGCAAGGGCATCATCTACCTACTGTCGGGTCCTCCTGGTGTCGGCAAGACCCTGACGGCTGAAGCCGTCGCTGAGAACCTCCGTGTTCCCTTGCACACCCTCAGCTCGGGCGACCTGGGCTCGCAGCCGTGGGAGGTCGAGCACGGCCTGTCACGCATCCTGGAACTCGTGGCGCGGTGGAACGCGATCTTGCTCCTGGACGAGTGCGACGTTTTTCTCGAGGCGCGCTCGACGCACGACCTCGAGCGTAACAAGATCGTCTCCATCTTCCTACGGACGCTCGAGTACTACGAGGGTATCCTCTTCATGACGACGAACCGTGTTGACAACATCGACCTGGCGTTCCAGTCGCGCATCCACGTCTCGCTTGAGTACCCCGACCTCGCTCCGGAGTCGCGCCGCCAGATCTGGCGCAACTTTTTGCAGGGAGCAACGCTCAAAAGCGAGGTCTCTGACGAGGATATCGCTGAGCTGTCTGAGTTGAAGCTCAATGATCGACAGATTAAGAACATTCTCAAGACTGCGCAATTGCTGGCTGCTAGGAAGAAGAGTCCTTTGCAGCGTAGTTTCATTGACATTGTTCTCAACATTGAGAAGCGGCGTCCTGGAGGCCAGGGTTTGTAAGGGATCTGACCTAGCCAGGGCGCGTTATTGGCATGATTACACGGTTTCGATGAGTGAGAAAGGCCGGGTAGGAGTTTAGGTTGATTCACGATACAATGAATGATATTTTATGACCACTATATTTGCGCCTTCATAGCCGTGATGTGGACTGTAATATGAAAGATCACGAGACGGAACCCTCAGCCGCGGTACACATGAGTCTCAACCCTTTCGAATGTGGGTTTGTCATCATAGCCTCGGGATAAATATCAGGTTATTGCATGGAAGATCGCCTGTTAGGACTGAGTTACTTGAGTAGTCTTGGCTAATGACTACCTTACTTAGCCGAAGGAGTGTTGTTGTATTAGATAACTTTTAAGTCTCCTGTCAGGTTTGATATCTGGATCAACTAATCGTCATTAATATTAGAATATGGACTATACCTCGCTGAATCTATCTGGATCAACTGTCACCCTACAGTATAATCGACGCCCTTCGTGTATTACCATACTGGCCTGACAAGGGGGGGGAGGAATGGAGCCGACAGCGCGGGGCTCCCCGAGACGACCTCGGGATAAGCCCCACTTTCTCCGGGATCCGGTGTCGCTCGTTGCGCGGATTTCACCGGGTGTCTATTAAGAAATTACGTCTTGATGATATCTGCAGCCCGCAATATACCTCGAGCGGTCTTTGAAACCCACTCCTCGGCGACTGTGAGGTTACCCTTGCCGTACTGGATGCCTTCAGTGATACCGGGGAACAGAACAGCAGCATATCCGGTGTCCAAGCCAGGCGCAGTGATGACATGCTTGTAAAACTCCCGATCAGGCAAACCACCCTGGCTGATGAATCCCCGCTGGAAGTCACGGTACTTGTGGTTTACAACTGTGATAAGGTCCGCGTCGCCCGTCGTGATAGCAAGTTGTTCCAGGGCCTTGACCTCATCGGCCCGCGTCGCAAAGACCTCGATGGCGTCGGACAACTCGGAGAGATCGATCTCAGCATCCTCAGATTCAGCGTACTCTTCCAGGTCGGAGAGGTATGCGCGCAGCTCGGTGGCGTAGTTTGGCACGTCGATGGGGAGGACCTCGTCGTCGGCGAGGTGGTAGGCGAGGAGAGTGAGATACTGGCCGATGGCGGCGTGGACGAGGAAGCCTGGGTCGCCAAAGTTGGCCATCCAGTGGTAGGTGTCGTAGTTTGAGTGGTAGTGCCAGATCGGATCGGTCGCGCCGTTGTTGGAGCCGACGTCGAGCTTGAGTCTGTTAGCTGTTGTCCCCATGAATCGCTATTCAGTGCCTAGTTGTCAAAAGTACTTACCGAGTTAATGCCCCGGTGCAAGAAGCCCGTAAAGTCACTGCCGCTGCCCAGAGACTCGATGATGCCTTCAGAGGACTCCAGCCAAGCGTCGTAGAGGCTGATGTTGAAGCCGCCAAAGTTGGGGTAGATGATCTTCTTAAAGATCTCAGTGCCTACGGTCTGCAACTCAGGTGTGGTAGCGAGGGCGGGTCTCGGTCCTGACACTGCGACGTCGATGTTCAGATACGCCACGGCTGTCTCGGTAAGCCAGTCGACGTTGTCCTCGACCCATTCGGTGCTGCCGACAAGGCCATACTCTTCCGCATCCCAGGACGCGATCACGCTGGAGATGAGTTAGGATCTATAATCACCCATCTCGTATGGTGATGAAGGATCAACGACTTACATGTTCCTCTTCGGCTTCCAGCCCTTGGACACGAGGGCATTGACAGCTTTCGTGAATTCGACTAAGATTGCGGATCCTGAGTTGGGGTCGCCGTTGCCTCCAATCATCCAGGTGTCTCGGTGATTTCCAATGACAATCGTCTCATCGGCATTGGTGCCGTTAATTTGGCCAATGACGTTCCAAATAGGCGTGATCTTGCCTTCCACCAGGTTATCCAGGTGTAGAGTGACGCCCGGGGCCGGGCCGGAGCTGTAATTGGCAATTAACGCGCCTGCCCAGATCGTCCGGTTGACATCCTCTGCAGAAACACCAAAGCCATCAAGGGCCTGCAGCAGAGGCTCAGCAGATGCGTAGGAGATTGGAATTGAAGGGATCTTGGGCGTGACAGGCGAAATGTCTGCGCGGTCGACGCCCTCGTGAGACGGGTAACCCGGAGTAGTTGGGTCGCCCGGGTGAGTAGAGAGGAAGAGGACGGAGCCTTTCTGGACGGCACTGGGATTTCTGGCAGGACCGTCTGCGCGGTATACGGTCAGCATACAGCCTTGGTGTACTCAATGAAGCATATGACGTACGGGGATAGGCCTCGTAGCCGTTGGCAACGGTCTGGTTTCCGTCATCACCGGGGTCGGTAAAGATGACTGCGCCGATCATGCCGTGATCCTGCGCGTTCTTGACCTTCAAGCCACGGAAGAGTCCGCCGTATCTAGCCAACGCAATCTTTCCCTCCAGCTCGACCCCAAGTTCAACTAGGCGATCAAAGTCTGCTTGCGAGCCGCGCCTTTACTGTCAGTTAGTGCATGTTGTGTTGCCAAGGTAGGCTCAATGGACTCACCCAACGTAGACATATTCCGCAGTCACGTGTCCTGAGGCAGAGTAACCGTGGAAAGTCGGTTGGTTATCCTCCCTCCCCGTCACATCGTCCTCCTCCAGTACATCCTCATCCAGCCTGACGTCGTTCGTCGTGCCATTGGAGTAGGTAATCTGCAGCGAAGCATGCACAGGGTAACTCAGATAGACGTGGTATTCCTTCAGCTGCGCATTAAAGCCGTTCTCCGTCCACCGGTCCGCCGTCCACTGGGCAGCTTCTTTCCCTAGGCCCGCAAGCTTGACCTGGTGGCCGTAGTAATCGGACCACTCGTCGACGGTGACATTGTCAAATGCGTTGACCAAGATCGTCTCCTCCTCTGATAGGACCGGAGGCCATACGTCGTCGGCGCGCTTCGCGATGGGCTTGCGGTGCGTGTGCCGCTTCTCGACGAAGAAGTCCCGTTGACAGGCCGAGGCGAGGGCCGCGTAGGTCAAAGCGAGTGAGACTTGACGACAACGCATGCTGGGCAGATTCCTAGCAAGCAATGGGCAAGGATTCAGCTCAATGGAAATCTACTGGCAACGGCCAAATATTGAGAACAAAAAGCTTCTCTGGCGAAGCTCGGCCTTCGGAAGGGGTGGCGGAAAGGCGCAGTTATAGCTTTCGCCCGCAGGCAGCCCGCCCGCAACTCAGTCGCAGAAAATATGCCCAGCGATCGTCAGCTATCGGTAAAGCCGGTGATGCCATTGAACGAGACTTTCCCGCAATATTGCTTGGCATTCTGGAGCTGTTCGCCCTGTTCTGTTTGCATTGGCGATATGCAGGCAGGGTGGTAAGAACGCACGTCGTCATATCTTTCTCCAAGGATCCGGCACTTTGGGGGAGAAGCTGACCCGAGTCCGGGGGAGGCATGGGACTTTCGAGCGTTCTCTATCCCAATCCGCGGACAATGGAAACTGGGATGAACCGACAAGCAGTAAGACGGCGTAGAAGAGAGAGCTTAGCTGCTTGGGAACGTGAGCGACCTGCCTTGTTTCTGCTAGAATTCGATGTATGCCAAGCAATGCCGGCGGGGTAGCTTCGTTCATCGTGGATAAGCTGATGGCACACAAGGAGGACATACCGCGTTGACACGACCAGAGTGTTGATGTGAGGTGGCACGGGGAAACAAATGTCAATGGGTATTCCCCGCATCCACAGCTCCCCTTCCCCTCCCCCGCTTCGAGAAGAACCTAGCTTGTGTGCCCTGTTTGTATGTCACTGACACCGACCCAAGCCGACACCGAAGCCGATCCCGCTATGGCTTCGCCGGTCCTTTTGGAAGGATTCGTTGCGTGCTGCAAGTGACACCATCTCTGTCCATGCACTGATGACGTGAATCTTTGTCGAGCGGAGTTTTGAGCTTGTGAGAAGCCTTTTGGGTACAACCCAAAGTTCTGGATTGGGCTTCAGACCGCGATTATTGACCTGACAAACGTCAGATGAACTATTGGCTCGAGCATATTCCATGGAGGAGAAAGTAGCACGAACGAGACTCGGAGACTGTGTGCTGTAAAATACACCGTACGTGATGGCGAGGACTATCTTTTCCAGATTGCTTCGACCGTCGGACCGACGCATGTCAAAGTCTGGCAGCTTCGCCAAGAGTGTTATCACTGAACATTTTCCGCCAGTACCCATGTCAGTTTCGACAATCTCACCGTACCCAAGTGTTCCTGCAAGGATTGAGACGATAAGGGTAGCGGATGCGTCGGGATTGCCGCCAAACTCTGTCCCGATGCCATGGATGATGTCCAGGAAATTTCTGGCTGGAAAGTGTAAACATTGGGGTACAACCTTGAGCCTCTCACCGCCGAGTCTCGGAGCCAACATGACTGCTCTCACAAAATCAAAAAAGACAACGCAAATGGCGGTGGCAGCTTTCCTTTTCAATCAGTTATTAATCTGCAATACTGAAGAGCACGCGCTCGTCCGCGAATTCCGTAGGTCATTTCGGCGACAAAGTACTCAGTTAGTACTAGTAGTTTGATGCAGTCTAGACTCTCCCCCACAGCTCTCATTCAACATACCCTTCCACAAATGGGTCATGGGTATCTCAGGCGTCGCAATTACATGCTGGCAAGACACTTCAAGCCGTAACAAGATCCCGAAGGCATCGCATATCAGATCACGAAGATTCACTCGACCTCAGTACCACTCGCAACCAGAAATCGGTTGTAACCCAGAAAGCAGCGTCGTAAAGCTTGAGAGGCTCTTGAGGAGTCACTACCGCAAAATCGAATCTCCGGAATAGCTTTACAGTACTGCGATCAGCATTGTCTCCCTTCACGTCAAACGTTCAACATTCAGAAATAATTGACGCCGACTCACCTCAATGAAGATCTTGTTCAACTCCATGGCCGCAATAGTCTTCCCAAGACACTGAAACCGACCATGCCCGAACGCGAGGTCAACTACACCACACATGTCTCGAAAGCGCTCTTCGTCTTCGGCGACTGCTTCCAGCCACCGCTCTGGCCGGAACACGTCCGCGTCACAGCCAAACGTGTCCTTGGATCTCATCAACTTCTGGACATTGACACCCAACTGCGTCCCCTCTGGCAAGAACTGCCCGTGGAGCTCTGTCCCGCCTTTGGCAACTTGCTTGTAGTTGAGGCCCGTTGACGGTGGGTACATGCGTATGCCTTCTCTGATGACGGCTTGTAGGTAAGGTAGCTGGCGGGCTTCCGAGTCGCGGATCGGGGAGCTGATGCGGCCTTGGGCGATGCCTTGGTCCATCTCGCGGCGCAAGGCACCAAGGGATGCCGGTGTGTTAAGCAGGCAGAGCATGGTCATTCGTATCGCCGTTGCGGTAGAATCCGAGCCAGCTATTCTTTTTCTGGGTGTCAGTGTACGTCGAGGTGTTTGAGATGGGTTTGACTCTAGCTCACAATTCCAGGAAGATCTCTGCCAGTAGCTCCTTGTACGTCACCCCGTTACGAAGATGTTGCTGGACCATGTTGTTTTCATCCGCTACGGCGGCTAGCTTTTTGTCTGCCAGATTCTTCGCTATTCTGCCATAGATTAGTCTCCACGAAATGATTCCGGCTCCATGAGAGTCGTGGAAGAGTCTTCGAACCTACCCCATAAGCTTCCCAAAGCCAAACTCATCGCTCGAAAAGGGCAGCAGCTTGTTCAATGGCCACTGCTGCATGAAGATGCCCACCCACGGCACGTTGAGCATGACTGCGAGATACGGAAAGATGAGATTATTAGTTGCCACGTAACTGAATAAATCTTCGTCATTTGCAAGAAATCCAAGCGCTTCTCCGAAAGAAAGCTCGCTGACGACATCGAGGGCAAAATATTGAGATTTATGGGAGAACTCTATCGGTCGAAATTCCTCTGATGTGGAGATGTATCTTGTTTCAACAAGGTTGACGAGTTGCGCGACGATTCTGTCAACGCCGGGTTCGAAACCACCATTTTCTCTACCGGCATACTACAAAAGTGTGAGCTTCGAAGTCATGTGGTTGATCCAGCTCAGATGGTTTCACGTACACCAGGACTCAGCTTCGCTCTGTACTCCTTTCGCAGGTCATCATCCCTCATCGAAAAAAGACTGTCTTGATCAGGCACGACCTTGGAGAGAGAATACCAAGGACCTTTGATAAAGTCCGACCTGACCGCAGATATCTTGCGATATGTGTCCGGATCGCCGAATAAGACTTCATTTGGACCAACGCGGACCAATGGTCCTATTCGATCCATCGATGGTTAGCTAAATGAGAAGAAAAGGATAGTTTCCGTACTTCCAAGATCTTACCATATTTGTCTCCTAAATCTTTCAGCCCGAAACTCAATTTTCCACCTGTTGTCATACGCTGCATTGGCAGAATCGAAAGAGAGTTGAGGAAAGGACCTGGGATGTGTCGTAATCGGTACCACGACCATAAATACCAGGTTGAGAGCAAAGTCAAGGCCCAGAGTGCAATGCTTCCATACGATGCGGAACGAACGAGCGCATCGTACGTGCCTCTCATTCCGAAGATGTAATCTTGGTTTGACATGGCTGATGTGCCGTCGCGTATTAAAGGTAGCGCGGCGCGTGCAAATTGACCAGCGACGACGATGCGACTGATCTACAGCTGCAAGTCTGAAAGAGTGAGACTGAAGGTCCTTGCACTGATTGATATACCGGACGATACTAGCCCACTATCTCGTGCGGGGGAAGCCCTTCCATTCTTCTAGACGTCAATGGCCGGATGACGAGCGAACCCGTTCCGGGACTGAACCCTGTCTTTGTTACAGCCAGGGATCGCCATGTTTGCCTCTGGGTTTTTCTGATTGTTCGGTCGCATCTATCCCATCGAGTGCCAGATAGCTCCATTTTTGCCAAGGGCGGGGTAGAGCCAATAGGGACGGACTTGTGAATCTGTCGAGTCAACCAATAGGGTAACAGTACCTCTGTTCCCTATATATTTTGGGTATGCCATAGGTACCAGCAGTCCCCTTCAATACATAAAGCTATATTACAGTCCAAGCAGCCCTTCCGCGTCCTTTTCTTCTGAATGAGGCTATTCCTAGATATCTCAGCTAGGGTCTGGCAGACCCTTAATACTTTCTTATTACTACAGTAGGAACAAAGTGAATTAGCCCCCCTTGATCCCTTCCTGTGGTTTTCCCATGGAATAGAGGCACTTCCCTCTCGCCTAATTTTTCTTGGCATCTACTGTTAGTGTAATAAGTGGGCTACCACCAAAATCCTTAACAGCTGAAAACCCTTCACCTCTCCTCCGGCGCTCTCCCGCGATGGCCTCGCAGCCTCCGGCGGGCTCTGGACCGTTGCCGGCCTCCTCGGCCGGCCCTGATCGAGGCTCTGGACCCTCTTCAGAGCCGCCCCCATCCTCAAGGGCTAAACGCCGCCGCGAAACCGAGGCCCAGCCACTCCGGCCCAGCCTCGTGGGAAGCCAGCCCGACGCCCCAACAACAACCCCCTTAACGGCTAAGGGGCCCTCGACTATGACTGGGACAGCTACTGGAGCTGTCCTTACAGCTCTTAATGAAGAGGCTAAGCACCATGAAGCCCGAAAGGACGTCTTTATGGCTATTGCTCAGTCTGTGGACAACGTGATCTCTTGCTTTGAGGGGCCTAGGAAGCAGATTGCAAAAGAAGCTACAACCTATGTAATCCAAGCCTTGAAGAGGATTATGGGTAACGAGACTACGGCTCCGGCTCCGAGCCGGAAATGGACTGACGTAGCAGCCTCGGCTTCGACTACAGCCGTGGCCGTAGCCCCGACCCGTACCCGAATCCCCACCCGGCCCGAAGTCCAGACACAGAGTCTGACGGAGACCCGGGCCCAGGCTCTATCCCAACCGAAGGAGGACCTCCGGGTCTTTACCCGTATCCCAGAAGAGGGCCTAGCGGCTGCTAGGAAGCACGCCCCCTTCGCCCTACGCCGGATAGTCTGCCAGGCCCTTAGGCTCCAGCTGGCAGATATCCCACATATCTACCATATTGCAACTGGCTACTTACTGAGACCCCTGAATAAGCAGATCCAGCAAGTCCTCCTTGTAAACAAATAGAAACTAGTAGAGTATCTTGGAGCCTATAAAGTTAAGACCCTTACTAAGTGGTTTACTTACGTCGTCCTACGTTGCCCTATTAAGATATGGACTCTTGATGGCGACGCCCTTGACCTAGCTACTCTGGTAGAAGATGAGGTCCTTGCCTAAACAGGACGTAAGCCTACCCGGGCCCAGCAGTCCCGGCTAGGTATAAACCCTATTATAAACGAAGTCTCCTAGGTCATCTCCTTCTCTATGGAAGTACCACCCTTTAGACTGTTTAACCAAAGCAGCAGGTCTTAGCTTATCCAAAAGAAGAAGACCCTAATTAGATATGATCCTGGATACCAGGGATATTATTCGAACCGATACTATCACCGACAGCCACTCTGTAGCAACTATAGCAGGCCCTCGGGATCCCACGAGACTGGGCCCTGCATAGCTAGACCGAAGTGCGCCAACTGCTCCGGCCCCTTCCAAGCTAACCATAAGGACTGTCCAGCAAGGCCCCTAGTGGTTAATGGCTCCCCTACCCTCCCAGACCGGAAGGAACTCTCCCGGATCCGTAAGGCTGGTCAGAAGGCCTATGAGGCCCTCTATCAGAGCAGCCAGGCTGGCACCCAAGCCAGCAACACCCAGCAACCTAGCAACAGCCTAACGAGCCATCAGCCCGGCTCAAAGCGCCCACGCGCCCCTACCCCTATCCAGGACTCAATTGTTGTAGCGGACGTTAGTGATGCGGCTAGCTGTAGCAGCATGGATGAAGATGAGAATGGGGCTGAAGCAGAAGGGCTGCAAGCCCCTGACGACCCAGTCCTACCCCCCCTACCCAGCCAACCTACCCTAGCTACCTCAAGCAGCAGGGCTCAGCGGGTGGCGCAGAAGCCTGATTACAACGTTATTAATGCCTACACCCACCTCGACCTCGACTCAGAGCAGTAGGCTCAGGCCAGCCTCCCCACGGGCACTACGAGTCGCCCAGTGTAACGTGGGGAAGAGAAGCCCAGCTCATACAGCTCTCCTAGAGCTCTGCTGGGCGGATCAGATCGATATAGTACTGATCCAGGAGCCCTGGATAGGCTATAGAGATAAGATGCAAATCAACACACACCCAGGCTATAACTCCTATATCCCAGTTGACTTCTGGAACAACAGAGATACAAGACCTAGGGTTATGACCTATATACGCAAGAGTCTAAGACTACAAATACAGCAACAAAGGCCTACCCAAACGAGAGATATCTTATGGGTTAAGGCTGGCAACTTCACTATTATCAACGTATATAGGCCGCCAGGTGAGCCGACAAACCACACGACTACTGCTCTCCTAGGATACTATCCGCCAGAAAGAGCCCTTATAGCAGGGGACTTTAACGCCCGCCACCCTACCTGGGAACCAGGCTCCCCTAGCCGGAATCGGGGGGACGATATTGCAGAGTGGGCTGAAGGCTACGATCTTTCGTTTATTGGGGAGGTTGGGGTCCCTACCCATACTCATAGTGTGGAGGCAATACTACTGTATTGGATCTGATGATGATGATGATGATGGGAAAAGCTGAGCGCTGGCTGGGCTGGATATCTGGGCAAGGTGTAGGTGGGGCAGCTCCGAGATGTGAAGGAGCTGCCTCACGTGACCCACCTGCACCTGCCACACATAGGCATACCCTCGACCTAACATTCTCAAATATCCCCTTTGCTGAGGCTTATATTAGCCCACACCTGCACCCAGGGGCTGACCACCAAGCTATCACAACAACTATTGTGGCAGGTGCAGGTGGGTCACGTGAGGCAGCTCCTTCACATCTCGGAGCTGCCCCACCTACACCTTGCCCAGATATCCAGCCCAGCCAGCGCTCAGCTTTTCCTATCATCATCATCAGATCCAATACAGTAGTATTGCCTCCACAGGTTATGAGAGCCCAGCGTTGACTCTTTTTCTTTTTACCCCATATGAATTGATCGCCCAGCTCTGCGTAGAGCCCGTTCAATTGAGCAGTTACTAATCTGTCGACCAGAGATCGCGGCGTCGCGACTGGCAACGGCAGAGGTACAGATTCCTCAAAAAACAACAACAGACGCGACCGTACAGGCCGTCTACACCTATACACACACTATCACGAATCTTTCACCTCCATCGTCATCATGGCTGGCAACCGCGCCCGCTGGGAGGTGCCCGACCTCAAGGGAGAAGAAAATTGGGACCAATGGTACGCAGTACTGCATCTCACCCTTGAGACTCTCGATTACGAGAAGTACGTCGATGAAGACGTCTCTCAACCCCATCGCGATGATCCTATCACTCCAGCGCAGGCTGTGGCCTTCACTACTTGGAAGAGCCAGCGCATTGAAACGTACGGCATCATCATCGCATCAATCAGCAAAGTCCTCGATCGTCTCCTCGCTGATGGATACGACATCAAGACGGCTGACCGCAACCCCTTCCTTCTCATGAACAAATTGAAGACCATCATCCCCAAGATTTCAGAGGATGCCGTCGCCGAGCTCGTTCGAGAGCTCTGCAACCTCAAGCGAAAGGACTTCTCAGATACTCATAAGTATCTCCAGCGTGGCCAGTATCTCATTCGTCGTATCGATGAGCTGGTCCCCTCTTGGCACAAGAAAGCCATGTTCATCCTACTCAACGGATGCCAACAAGAATATCCAGCACTTTACGACAAGTACGTCGAGGACAACACCAAGACTCTTGAAGATCTCACACGCGATCTCACATTCAAGGCCAATGCCGAAAGGACTGCTTCACTCAATGCCGCGAAGGGCTACGTCGCCGTTGGAAACAACAGCAACGGCAACAACAAGGCCTCCGGTAACACCTCAAACAACAATCAGCGACCTAACAACAACTACAATGGTCCTGACTGCCAACACTGCGGCAAGAAACATGCGACTACCTCTTGCTGGGTCGCCCATCCCGACCTCATCCCGTCCAACCATAAGTACCGTGAGAACCTGCTCAAGAAAGCTGCTGCTCATACTTGTACCTCCGAATGCCGGGAGGGTAAGGCAGTCGCGGTCAAGGCTACGCCGAACGTTCTCCACCAGAACACAATGGGACATACAGTCTTGCCGTGCTCAACTTCGATGGCAACGGGCAGAATTAACCGTGACGACATTATCCTGGATTCCGGGTGCTCGCGAACCACTTTCAACAACCTCAGTTGGTTCACCTCCTTCACCGAGGCAATACTGCCACCCATGGAAGTCGCCAACGGTCAGTACGCATCGCCAGCTGGTTACGGCACGGTTTACTTCACTGCCGTTGATCCAGATGACAGCAACAAGGTGGTCGACTGGTCAATTGAGGATGTACAGTACTGCCCTGACTGCCCAGTCAATCTGCTGAGTCAAGGCACACTCCGTCAGCAGGGCTACAAGGTCAGCGACGACACTATCCACATTGGAAACAACGTCGCGATCGCCAAACTCGATTGGCATAACAATGTTGCCGTTATCGTCACCAACAACTACGAAGGCCCGAAAATTAACGCGGCCCTTAACCTTGCTATGGTAAGCAAGAATAACAACAAAGTCACATTTGACCTTATGCACAAGCGACTTTGCCACGCGGGCAAGAGCAGGGTCGTTGAAGCCTGCCGTCGTGTGGGCATAACTTTTCCTCAACAAGAAATTGACACCTTTCACTGCGAGGCTTGCCACCTAGGCAAATCTCAACAACTCATCAGCAGAGAAACCCCCATTCGAGAGGCCCAGCCCGGTCATCTCATTCACATGGACTTGGTACAATTCGAACCCTTGTCCTATACAAAGTCACGTTATCTAATTCACATGATCGACGCGCGTACAGGCTTCCAGTGGCGATACTTGCTCAAGAGCAAGTGTGCTGACGAAGTGCTTGATCGTATCGAAGAATTCATCAACTTCTTCGAAAACCAGACCAACCTTTCGATTAAGGCGTTTCAAATAGACAACGGCACCGAGCTTTTCAATGCT